>NC_056725.1:1125292596-1125608685 GCF_019279795.1 Protopterus annectens
AACTCTTTTTCAAATAGTGGGCAATGTGTGTGTAACAACCTGACATCTGATAGCACAGATAATATATAACTGGCAGCAGAATGGCTGATATTATGTCATTGAAAGAAAAAAATATCCCAACAAGACTTGTAAGTTGATCACAACTATGCTATAATCATTCTAACATTGTTAGGCAAACTTTTAAAAGAAACATGTTTATATCTTGAATGCAATTCCTCTGTACAGCATTTGTTCTTCAGTAAGAATTATATAAGCAAAAATGCCAAGGTCGTTAAAAAATTGGTTGTCTATGATTATCCTCTCAATTTACACCAAGTTTAATGATCTGCTGAGCCTCAAAATTTCTGCAAGTTCTAAACTCACATTACAAGAGTTGGGAGGGCTGTCAGTAAATGTTTCAATACAATGGAAGGCTATTATATTTAGCTACCTTCCACTTCTTGGTTGATGTAAGTCAATCTGGTAACTGTGGGATTATTGAGAGGTAATATGTAAAGGCTAGGATATGTTGACTGGTTCTTCACTGCCTGTAGGGGGCTGAGTGTTTACATTTTGTTTTAAAAGACAGGCAACACAAGTGTGATATGCTTGGCACTTACATCATTTTCAGAGAGATTTCTAGTCTTCCTTCTGATGTTTTTGGCTTCTATAAATACAGCTATGATTAGTTGTTTTCCCATGATTCTGTGCTTAATAATGCAGTTCTAGTATGTTCCCTGTGAAGTACTGCTTGCTATTATTTTATTAATGATACTGCAATTATGGGATAAATTATAACTATTTGGTCCAGTGCTTTGTCTGAATTACACAGTGATAAAGTTATTAGTATTTCTGCTCTGTAGTACTTGGTTTACTAATATAGTTTCTGACTGGGAACCCTAATATTTGTGGGTTGTATGCCTTTCCTTTGTCTGTTAGGGTTATTGGCAGGCTCACCAACTTCATCTCCCATCACAATGACATGTCAGTCAGAGAGCTGACTCTCATCTAAATTTCTCATAGTTGTTTATGCCATCCAGCAGTGCAAACCTTGGCTCTAGATGACTGTCACTGTTGAAGTGACAACCTGACCCCATGTGCAAAAATGGGAAAAAGCTTTGTGGATGGATGGATGGATGGATGGATGGATGGATGGATGGATGGATGGATGGATGGATGGTTTCTGCATTTGTGTTTGTATGTGGCCTGTAACCAATTGACTTTTTTTCTGGATTAATTTTGTGATTGATACCCATTGTGCCATATAATATCTATCTCCTCTGTGACCTTGAATGTGATCAAGTGGGTACAGGAAAATGAAAGAAATGATCTAGTACAGGTTTTTATTTTATTTTTATTTAATTTTATTTTGCATGTACACCTTCCTTTACTTACTGGCTAATGTATTTTCTTACCTTTATAGTTTTTCATTTCCAGGAGAGCCCTGTACAGAAACCTTTTTACTTATCATCAAACCCACTTAGGAAATTGTCAGTGCAAGAGCTCCTGGGGCTGACTTTATTAAACACCTTGCTCTATTTCCATTTCTGTGGCTTGCTGTCTTTCTATATCATTCAGCCATTTCCAGATGAAATTATGTTGATTATTGTGCTTTTCCTTATATCCCCTTATTTCTAGAAAATAACTCATACATATGCAATTATTAGTGCCTGTTAATGAGGGTATCATGTCATAACCACATTAGTGTCACCACTCTGTAAAACTGAAATATCGAAATTAGCATTTTACCTAGGTGAAATCTTCATTACCTCTGTAACTTTGTTTCTAAACACAAGGTTGCATATTATGTCACTTTTGAAAACTATGGACCTTTGTTCTTTATACAAATCCCACAATGGGTGATTTAAGTCTCCTTTACAAACCACCATCTCTGCCAACAAAACACATCATTAGTTCCTTCAGTATATAGTAAACAAAACTGTCCCTGCCCTGAGTACCCTGTACCCATTTGCAAGGATAAAATTAATCTCCATATCATCATAACTCAAAGATGACAGTCATAATTTTGTAACATGTCTGATTTACTGATTAAATTATAAACCAGCTTATATTCATGCATATTTCCCAAGTGTTAGACTGTATTCTAAGAAGTCATAAAATATAATATTTGTGTTTTGCATTTCATTGTCTCTAATTGTCTCTAGAAATAAAGAATCCCAAATACAGTAATACTTAATGCTCAACCTTGAGTGAGGTATAATCTGTCTTAAATAGAAATTAATTTGTAGTAGACAATTGCATTGGGAAACATTGGACAATGGAATAACAAAACTGTTAAGTCAGTAACCATCACTATTACTTATAACAGAAAAAGAAAAAAGTGTCACATTGGACAATGGACAATGGAATAACAAAACTGTTAAGTCAGTAACCGTCACTATTACTTATAACAGAAAAAGAAAAAAGTGTCACTCTAGGAAATCAATACCCCTTGCAAACAATACTCCTCCATTTCTAAAGCAGCCTTGGGGATAAAAAAAGCACTTCCTGACCCCCACTGTTCTATAATCTTGATTGTTCAAAGTTTTGAATTGAAATGTAGTAGATTAAACAAATTACTATTATTCAAATGTAAAACAAAACGACCAATGGAATAACACACTAGAGTAAGATAAAACTTGTTTTATTACCAAACAATAAAATAGGTAAGTGCTTTCACTTTTGCTTCATCAGACCATATACATAGAGAGAGGAGCGACCTTTACTTATAGGCAATCCAATTACTAAGCAACCAATCATATGCTAAGGGTAACAGTTAAAGGAGAAAGACATAATAAAACCACAGCTTGTGTAAAATGGTATAAATATCTGCAGAAACTGCATACAGAAAAAATGCATACAAAGAGAAATTCAACATGCAGAAAAATATCATTGTCATAAAACAAACACATAGAGACAAAACAATAAAAACAAAAATAAGCAAAAAATATAAAAAAGTCTTTTAATTCCTAAGACTATATCCCTTCAGAAGGGGTCTAAGTGGTACTTTCTCGCTAAGCCCACTACCCTGATCAGCTCTCAGTCTTATCATCCATCTAACCTCCCTGGTTTCAGTTAGATTCCTGATGTCACCACCTCTAAGGCTGGGATAAATTCTGTCAATAACCATGAACCTAAAGGTGTGTCTGTTGTTAGTACTGATCACATGTTTAGAGAGGGCATTGGTGGTAAAAGCACAGCATATATTCTATAAGTGTTCTCTAATTCCCTCAAGGTTCTATCAGTTTTCCCAACATAAAATGCTTTACAGAGTGTGCAATAAGCAAGATAAATGACATGTGTAGTCATACAGGTAGCCCTTGTCCTAAAACTAAACTTATAACCCATGTCAGGGTGCTCAAAGCATCCACTTCTGTGTATGAAACTGCAAAATCTACTGTAAAATGGAATATACCATTGAAAGATAGAGGTGGGGAAAAGACATTCCTCCTCCCAGCATGCCATAACCGTGTTGGCATAGCTGTTGGCACTGGACGTGCTCATCACTACGCCATCCTTTTCCATCAAACACAAAAACGTTCTCAAGGACTAATCTCATACTGAGTTGTAATAACTCAGGTAGAGCTTGGTCATAACTGCTGTACTTATAAAGATACCTCTCAACATATGTCAGCCCAGTGCAATTAGGAATCATTGTGAAGAGGAACTGTATGTCCATCGTCACTAGAAAAGACCTCCTACTAAGGGGCTGTGTCTTAATGAAGTCAAACAGGCTCTGAAGGAATTGTTTGGAATCCTTGAGCACCATTTGATTCTTATCCAGAATGGGATGCAAGTATTTCTCTACAAAAATGGAGAAGGGCTCAGTAACCCAACCCTGATCACCCACAATTGGCCTTATTGGTGGTTTAAGGCTAGTCGTGTGGACTTGAAGCAAACCCTATATAACAGGGATAAGGGGCTCAATGACCAAAAAATAATTATACAGTTCATAATTAATTTTCTTATCATTCAAGCATTCCATTAATATATTGTCTATTCTCAGTTTAAGAGAAAGGAAACACTGGAGCATGTTAACCACTGAACTCAGTATCAAAAGAATAGTAGGTAACACACCTTAATTCCTTTACAAGAACAAGAAGAACTTGAAGAGGTTGTTGTGCTATCTGGACAGTTACAAGCATGATGTGAGTGGGATTGAAGGGATTGCGACACCCTGTGGTAATTGCAACTTTTGCAGTTTAATAGACAGAAGTGGATGCTTTGAACACCCTGACACTGGTTATAGGTTTAGTTTTAGGATAGGGGTTACCTGTATGACTACGCATGTCATCTATCTTGCTTATTGTATGCTCTGTAAAGCATTTTATGTTGGGAAAACTGATAGAACCTTGAGGGATAGAATAAAGAACACTTATACAGCATACGCTGTGCCTCTACCACCAATGCCCTCTCTAAACATGTGATCAATACTAACAACAGACACACCTTCATGTTCATGGTTATTGACAGAATTTATCCCAGCTTTAGAGGTGGTTACATCAGGAATCTAACCAAAACCAGGGTGGTTAGATGGATGATAAGACTGAGAGCTGATTAGGGTAGTGGGCTTAACGAGAAAGTCCCACTTAGACCAATTCTGAAGGGATGTAGTCTTAGGAGTTAAAAAACGTTTTTATATTTTTTGCTTTATTTACTTATTTATTTATTTATTTATTGACATTTGTTAAACTGGTTTGTCCAACTGGGTTGTGCCCCATTTTCAGTGGAGTCTTGAGGAGAAAAGCTCCAGTAGTACATTTTAAAACGAGTACAATTTTAAACAATATTGATATAATAGCAGTTATAGCAAAATGATTCACACATGTTGGGTTACATGCATAAAGTTAAAGGTGCATTAAAAAGAAGCTAAGTAACAATTTAACATTGATATAGTTTAATAGGTCAACAATAAACATTTGTTGTTTGTATAAAATTATGCAAATGCATAGTAGATACATTGGAGAGAGAGGTGTAATGACGTACTACGTATGGTCCTTTTGAGGGTACATAAAGGGAAGGAAGACTAGGTAGGGTCATGGCAAGGGCAGGTTCTGGAATTGAGAAAATAAGCTTTTAGTTCATTTTTAAAGTGTGAGGTGTGGGAGATTGAAAGTAAGTCAAGGGGAAGTTTGTTCCAAGCATGGGCAAGGGAGTGTTTGTAGAGTAGTTTGCCTACTGACCTTTTTGGGTGGTAGATATCAAGTAATTGTTGGTTAGAAGTATGGAGGGTCCAGGATGGGATGTAGATGGAAACTAAGGAAGATAGAGATGGATAGAAGGAGGGTTTATAAAGAATAGAGTGTAGCATATGAAATTGATAAGATAGCAGAAATTGGGGAAGTTCAAGCCATTGAAGAGAGTTTAAAGAAATGTAGTGGTATGAGTTGTATGGGGAGTTAGTAATGAATCTGGCTATTTTATGGTAAGTCTGTTGGAGTTTGTTTAGAGTGGAGGCCTGGATATTGGTAAGAACTGGGGCGGCATATAAGAGGGAAGGGAGGAGGAGTGCCTGGCCCAGGGTAAGTCTAGATTCAGGGGTTAGGAATTTTTTGTTACGATATAGCAGACCTAGTTTCTGTCATCGATAATGACCCCTAGGAGTTTTGTGTCGGTGTCAGGTTGGATAGTTGTATTGTTAGAGGATGTAAGAAAAAAGGAGGTTTTGTGATGAGAAAGAGAACGGGGAAGGAAAAGTAAGAGTTTGGTCTTTTTGGGATTTAGGATCAATAGGTTGTGAGAGAGTCATTGTTCAGTGGATAGTAGGGTCTGTTCTGTCAGGGAGTGCAGTTCATGAATGTTATTTGAGATGAATATAAGTGTGGAGTCATCGGCATACTGAATAAGGGAGGGTTCTTTGCATGAGGTGTAAAGATCATTGGTGAAGATGTTAAACAAAAGGGGTCCCAAGATGGAGCCTTGGGGAACACCAGTGGAGATGGGAAGGAGAGGTGAGGAGGATGAGAGCCATTTGACAGATTGTTCCCTGCCAAATAGGTAACTATTAAACCAGGCAAGTGCGGAGGGGGATAGGTGGAGATTTGCGAGTTTGGATAGTAGTAGAAGATGAGAGACAGTATCGAAGGCTTTGGAGAGATCTAGGAAGAGACAGGAAATGAGTTTATTGTTGTCTAGGGCCTCTGCAATGATATGAGTGAAGGAGAGGAGGGCATTGGTGGTGCTGTGGTGAGGACAAAATCCATGTTGGGTAGGGATAAGTAAGTGGTGTGTGAGGAGGTGATTGAGAAGCTGTGAGTGAATACATTTTTCTAATATCTTGGAGAGGGGGCAGAATGGCTATGGGTCAGTAGTTTGAGGGGTCAGTGGAGTTTCCACCTTTATGAAGAGGGATAGTGAAGAAAGATTTCCAAAGGGAGGGGACAGCTGATTCCAGAATAGATCGATTAATTAGTATAGATATAGGATAGGCAATTGAGTCAGCAGCAAGTTTGAGGAATGTAGGAGATAGATTGTTAGTGGAAGGAGAGCAAGGTTTTAACTTGAGTAGTAGAGATTTGATGTAAGTAATGGGAACTGGCTCAAAAGAAAACAAAGTTGTGTTAGTGGGACTTGGAGAGGTTGGTCTCGAAGTAGAGTTTGGCTTAGAGGTTACCAGATTTTGGATGGAAGAGATAAAGGGCCGGATTCATGAAGGCTTGCACGGAGTCTAAGAGTAGAGTAAGACTCCATGCAGCCAACATGTCCACCGAGCGATCCAGGAAGAGCCGGTAGGGGCGTGTAACAGTGCTCCTTAAACTAGTCCTACACGGACAGGGCTTGGATATACAAATTACCTCAATTGCAGGCGAAAGCTATGCAAATGAGGTAAATTTGCAATCCAGGAAACCCGAACCTGTCCGAGTAGGAGTAGTGTTATTTGCAGAAATGTACTCAGTTGACAAATGAGTACTGTTCTGCAAATAGCAAAATGGAGCCGTGACAGCTCCAAAAAAAGGATGCATTTACAGGAGGAAGCATGCCAATGGCCAAAAATATGGACATTGGCAATGTTCACCAATGCAAAATAAAAATAAATAACTTTTTTTTTTCATCCCGATCTCCGGGGTTTAAGCATAGTGCAGTGCTGCGCAAACGCGCTGCACCCTAAAAACCAGAAAATCAATAATTATGATTCACAAATGTGGATTTTATAGCTGATATGAATTTACAATGCAAGTGAATGGAAGGCTGAAGACAACATGGCCACCGAGTAGAGGTTGCTAAGGGGGGAAGCTCAGTTAAGAGATTTAACCAAGCATTAGTAGGCAATCCCATGTAAATGAGGGTTAGGATAGTGAATCGCAAGTTAACATAGCAAATGAGCACAGTCAGTGGAGTGTAGGAGTAGGATAAGGGGAGTAATAGAGTAGAAGATAGGTGACATCATGAGGGGGGCATTTATGAATGAAGTGAAGCTCATTGGAGCTGAGTGGCATGTGTCAGGTGCAAAGAATCCTCCCTTATTCAGTATTCTAAAGACTCCACACTTATATCGATCTCAAATAGCATTCATGAACTGCACTCCCTGACAGAACAGGCCCTACTATCCACTGAACAAAGACTCTCTCACAACCTATTGATCCTAAATCCCAAAAAGACCAAACTCCTACTTTTCCTTCCCCGTTCTCTTTCTTATCACAAAACCTCCTTTTTTATTAAATCTTCTAACAATACAACTATCCAACCTGACACCCTCATTTACATATCATTGAAAGAGATGTGTCAACAGGTAGGCTAGGTAAAGTAAAGAAATCGAAGGTGTATGCCATGGATAACACCAAAGTTTCTTGCTGAGTTTGCATGCGTGAGTGTGTGCGCCAGTAAACCCGAGTAAGACAGTGTGCACGCGTGTTAGCGTGTGTGTGAGCGCGTGTAAGCCGGAGTAAGCATATGTAAGGCTGTGTAAACAGTTGTAAGCACGTTTGTGCCGGTGTGTGCGTGTTTTAACAAGAATAAGGAAGTTTTAGTCCATGTAAGCATGTGTGCGCACGTGTGAGCTGGTGTGCGCGTGTTTGTGCTTGTGTGCGCGGCACTCCCCCCTGAGGAAACAGAAAGGAAAAAGGAAGCACACCAAATAGTAGGAAGTTACCAGTGAGTACTAGCAGAGCTAGCAGGTGAAAACAATCAGAATCAGGCAATTACACAGGCAGTACACTAGCCCAGCCCATCCCAGCACTTAAAACTCTGCAAACAACAGTCCATTATGTTTCTCTCAAGAGACACTGCAACACTGCAGTAAGCTAATAGAAGTGAAAACTGAAAAAGCTTCACTGAGACAAAGAAATGTTAGGGGCTGCCATTGCTGTTATAAGTTGACATATGCAACATGCTGAGGGTTGTGATAATGCAAATGCTGCTGGACAACCCACAGTGAGAAGACGGAGAAGAGTGTACAGGCCCAGGGTAACCTACCAGGGGCTATATGAGCTGGAGATAGTGGAGCACTATAGAGTAGACAGAGACCTCTTGCAGCAAATTGTTGAGCTGTGCAGGCCACACCTCACACACAGAACCAACAGAGGGGAACCCATCCCAGTGGAAACCAAGGTATGTGCTGGCTTAAGAATATTAGCAACAGGTACCTTCCAGAGACCAACTGATGATATGATGGGGATATCACAGGCATCAGCATCTAGGGTACTGCACCAGTTCCTGGATGTCATGTCAGCACATGTCGGTGATCATATATATTTCCCCAATTCCCATGAGGAATTGGCTAGCAATATGCGTCTCTTCCAGCAAATAGCAGAATACCCTGAGGTAGTGGGTGCAATAGACTGCACGCACATACTCATCAAAGCACTAGCCAGTGAGCGGGGTAGGGTCTACTTCAACCGCAAGGGCTTCCCCTCCATCAACTGCCAGGTCATGTGTGATGCCCAGGGCATAATACTGAATGTGTCTGCTGGCTGCCCTGGAAGCTACCATGATTCCCATATCTGGCATCTGACGCAGCTGTACCAGACATTTGCCAATGGGGACATCCCACATGGTCACCTAGTGGGGGATGCTGGCTATGCACTGGAGCCGTGGCTGATGACACCCATCAGACACTCATCAGAAATGCACACACACCTGAACAGGAACTCCATAATGAGGCACACGCACAAACACAAAATGTAATCGAGCGTGTGTTTGGGCTGCTCAAGTCACGGTTCTGGTGCTTGGACACATCTGGTGGAGCTTTGCATTACTCACCAACTACATGTACCCAAATTGTCATGGTATGTGCTATGCTACATAATATGATCCTGCAAAAACAGCTGCAGCAGGACCAGCATAGGACTGGGCCAAACAGCCTCCCACAATTGCCAAGGCCATCACAGGCAGAGCGTGACTCAGAGGAGGAACAACCTGAGCCTCCCCAGTAGGCAGAAGGAGGTGTGCCCAGTATGCTTTGGCCTTGGCAAAGAGGCAATGTATAGCACATACACTGGCTCAGTAGGAACCCTGGAAATGATACCTCTCTCTGACTCACACATATAGTAAAAGGGATGCCTAAGTTGACACCACCTGCTTCCAAACATGTATAGGGAGTGTAGTATGTGCATCTGACATAGCCAGCCCTGCAGCACCACCTAAGGCATGATTGACATGTGTTAAGCAATATAAAGCAGTGCTAAACAGCATTTACCACCATGTAGTATATGTAAAGAAAATTCCACACACCAACTAGCACAACTGTGGTCAATGTTGAGTAATATTGGGCAACGTCCAGCACGGCTGGTTAATACTGAGCAATGTTGGACAAGCTGGGTCTAAGTATATGAAGGTCTCTCCAAACACCATTATATTGGGTGACTTCAACTACCCAAACATTGACTGGGAGCAGTACTCAAGACCCAACACCCTAGGCCAAAGGTTCCTAGAATTTATAAACTCAAATGCTATGGAACAACTAGTCACCACCCCCACAAGAGGGGATAACATACTGGACCTGGTCATCACCAACATGGGGACTCTATGCTCCATACCAGAGGTATTCCCCTCAATGGTAAGATCGGACCATAAATCAATTCCACTGGATATCCACATCCTGATCCCACCCACAGCCCAGAAACCCACAGTGAAAAACTTCTCAAAAGCTAATGTCACACTTCCAAAACTGAGGTGGAATCCTTCAAGGCCCCAGGGCCAGTGGAAAGTATGGCTCAAACTGCAGAATCCTTTATAAATGCATTCTATGGACACCTTCAGGAATGCATGGATCATGCTATCCCAAACAAAACCAAGACCAAATCATCCAAAGGCAGGTGTCCTGCCTGGTGGACCCCAGCCATAAATAAGCTGTACAACAGAAGGAGGATGCTACTACATGATAGAGCAAAATCCCTAAAAAGGAACGCATCTCTGATCAGTACTAGCAAAAAACTATGATCCCCTCATAAAATCATCCAAGGCCAGCTTTGAGAGAAAAATTGCACAGGACACTAAAGATAATCACACGGCCCTCTTTAGTTATGTTAGTAACCTGGGTGGCAACTCCCAGATATGCTCAGAGTTGGTCCAAAATGACAATAAATACACTGAACCCACAGACATTGCCAACATCCTGGTAGACAGGTTCAGTGCAAACTTCTACCCCCCTTCCCCCCCAAAGAGCAAATATCTATCCCAGCAGAGTGCTGCCTCCCTGACATCTCAGATGTTCAAGTGAGAGACGCCCTCTCCAAAGCAAACAACACAGCATCAATGGGACCAGATGGTGTCCCGAGCTGCATTCCACATGAACTCCAAGAAGAGCTAAACCCCCACATACAGCTGCTGTTCAATCTCAGCCTTACTACAGGATATGTACCCAAAGAATGGCATACAGCAACAGTGGTCCCACTCCACAAAGGTGGTGCCTCTATGGACCCTGGAAACTATCACCCCATAAGCCTGACTAGTCTGGTCTGCAAAGCTATGGAGAGGATCATCATGGAACTCATAAACAAAGACATTGGGGACCTACAGACACTGGTTCCTACCCAATTTGGCTTTGTTAAGGGCAGATTTTGCCTCTTAAACCTGGTCGATTTCTTTGAAACAGTCACCAAGGCCACTGATGAGGGGAAGGTAGTCCACACAGCCTACCTGGACCTCGCAAAAGCCTTCGACACAATACCCCACTCGGGCATCAAAGATAAGCTCTCCAGCTTAAATATAAACCCCTATGTCATAAGATGGGTTGCAAACTGGCTCAAGGACAGAACCCACAGTCAGAACTACTGGAGCCATGTCAGACTCTAAACCAGTTACAAGTAGCATCCCACAAGGCGCAGTCCTGGGACCTCTTGTGTTCGGCATATATTTTTCGGAGGTACAGGCTAACACGGGAGGACTGTGGCTGACCAGGTTTGCAGATGACTGCAAACTGGACACCATAATTGACTCTCCAGCTGACACAAGCATCCTCCAAAAGGGTCTCATACAGATGGATAACAGGTGCCAGAGCCATGGCCTAAAGCTAAATGCTAAAAAGTGTATAGTCATACCCTTTGGCAAAAAGAAAGTGCACACAAATTACCACATAGGCAGGAATCCATTAAGTATGGAAGAAGTAATTAGGGACCAGGGGACCCAAGTTGACAGTAATTTCCCCTTTGACAACCACATTGCCAAAGTGGTTAGAAAGACCTTCTATATAGCCCACCTTATCATGAAAGGATTCACATCTACTTTGAGGGAGGTCATTGTGCCCCTTTATTCATCCCTCATCAGGCCCATAATTGAATACAATGCCCATTTGGGATGTACCTTACCTGACACCTGCAGCAACTAGAAAGATCCCAAATGTACCTCACAAATAGGATCATGGGACTCAAACAGATGCCATATGCTGCTCGGCTAAAGAAACTACAGATCTACTCAGTTGCATACTGCCTACTTAGAGGCGATCTATGCCTGACGTATAAAGCCATGACCAACCCGGAATTAATGAGCATGCTCCACCTCAGAAAATCCAAATACTGTATAGCTATGCACTCGAGGGACATGAACCTGAGCACAGAAATAAATTGGACATGCTGGAGGGACAGATTCCTAACCCAGAGGCTCCCTTCACTCTGGAATAGAATCCCAGTCCATGTTAGGCAGAGCCACTCACTGACTCTCTTCAAGAGGAATCTTGACAAGTGGATGGGAGATCATAGGTTTACCACGGGGATTACGTCAGTGTCACTACTAGACAGAGGCATAGTAAACTAACCTTAAAAAGGGCACAGTAAAATCAGTTCAGAGGGTGGCGAAAGCCAAACACACTGGCTAGGCTTTTAAATGCCTCAGGGCAGATAGCCTAGTATGAACCTATGAACCTAAGTAGGGCATAGCTGAACAAAAGGCAACATGCTCATATTTGCTCTACTGGCCCTTAAGCAGTCTGGTCTGCTTAGTATGAAAATATAAAGCAGTGATGGGCCTCGAATCCCGGATACTGTGCACTATAGTTATAGTACTGAACCACTAAGCCATGACAGTATTGCAGTGGTCAGCCTGTATGAAGAAATATTGATAAGTCTATGCTAAGTATTCCTTGGAAACCCTGCAGGCACAGCATAATCCCTGTCGAGTTGTGACACAAAGGTGAATCCCGCAGTAAGAATAGAACCTGACTTTCAACACACACAGTAGAAATGTTAATATTGGACATGTACACATACATTAACAGATGTAGTGGACCTCAGACAGCAACATACTGAAAGGTCACACTGGGCATGCTCACACACTTGAATAAATGAGACACATGTCAGGCAACAGAACCCTGACAGTCTGAACTGGGCATGCTCACATACTTAGGCCATGTCGGAGTACAGCAGTGGGCCACACATATCAGGCAGTTGCATGTGTTAACCCAGGAACCTCTCACTATCCAGCAATCTGCCCTGTGCATACAGTTATAGGACAACAGACACATATATAATATAGTGGAACCCTGTCATTATCAAATATGTTCTGCAGATACCTAAGTTGTTCATAGAAAGTGGGAAAGCAAAGATGATAAAACAGTATCAGCAATAACCATTGTGCATCCTGAACATTAGCATAGGTTCAGAGGTCGATACTAGCCTATCCACCCTAGGGCATGTACAAGCCTAGCCAGAGTGTGTTTGGCTTTTGCAAACCTGTCAAAGTAGAACACTGTGCCTGTGAATAGTAGGTCACACAAGATATCCCATTTATGTTTAGTGTATTGTGCCTCTGTCTAGCAGGGACCCAGAAGATATCCCATGGGTAAACATACGATCACCCATCCACTTGTCAAGATGTCTCCTGTAGGTGGTCAGTGGCTGGCTCTGCCCATGCAAAACTGGGATTACAATCCGGAGTGAGTGGAGCCTCTGGGATAAGAATCTGTCCCTCCAGCATGTCCCATTAACATCTGTGCTGAGGTATATGTCCTGGGAGTGTGTAGCTCCAAGGGAGTCGGATATCCTGAGGTGGAGCATGTCCATTAAATCTGGTTCGGATATTTCCTTAAACTACAGGCACACAACACATCCGTGTAGGTGGTAAGTGACTGAGTAGAGCTGGATTTACTGTATCTGAACTGTGCAGGGCATCCATGTGAGTCCCTACATCTGCTTGTTGTGGAACATTTGTGGCCATTACAGTTGCTGCAGGTGTCGGGTAAGGTACATCCCAAATGTGGCATTGTAACCAAGCATGGTCATGATGAGTATAGGGGCACAATGACCTCACTTGATCAACCTGTGAAACCATATGGGATAAGGTGGGCTATATAGAAGTTCTGTCTAATCACTTTGGCAATGTGATTGTCAAAGGCGAGAGTACAAACAAGTTGTGTCCCCCAAACCCGTAACAACTACTACCGTATGTAATGGATTACTACCTATGTGGTAATGTGTGGGCATGTTGTTATTCCCAAAGGGGATGACTATACCACTAATGGCATTTAGCTGTAGTCCATGGCTCAGGCACCAGTCATCCTATCTCTGTGAGACCCCGTTTGAGTATGCATGTGCCAGCTGGAGAGTTGATTATGGCACCCACTTTGCAGTCATCTGCAAACATGGTCAGCCATATTCCTCCTGTGTTAGCCGTACGTCACACAAATATATACTGAACAAGAGAGGCCCCAGGACTGAGCCTTGTGTGATGCCATGTGTAACTGGTGTATAGCCAGACATAGCACTTGCAATACTGAGTATGTGGGTGCTATCCCTGATCCAGGTAGCAATCAATCGTGTAAGATATGTGTCAATATTGACGCCAGTGAGCCTATGCATAATGGCCGAGTGTGGTATTGTGTCGAAGGGTTGTGCAAGGTCAAGGCAGGCTGTGTGGATGACCGTCCCTACACCGATGGACCTGGTAACTGTTTAAAGAATACGAACAGGTCCAGGAGGCAAGATCTGCCCACAACAACGCTGAAATGTGTAGGACCCAGTGTCTGTAGGATCCCGATATCTATGTGCATGAGTCCCATTACAATACGCTCCATAGCTTTGCAGAACAGGCTAGTTAGCCTTAAAGGCCAATATTGTCTGTGGTCCGTTGTGGCAACAACTCTGTGGAGCAGGACCACTATCACTGTACGCCATTCCATGGGTACATATCCTGCAGTAACTCTGATATTGAACAGTGACATAATGTGAGGGTTACGTCTGTCATGAAGCCCGTGTAAGACACAGGCCGGGACACTGTCTGGTCCCATTGATGCTGTGTTGTCCGCTGTGGGGAAGGCAGCACTCACCTGTTTATTTGTGATGTCAGGGAGGTTACACTCTGTTGGGATGGACAGTAGCCCCTTAGGGGGGATGGGGGAGGAGACATCTGCACTGAACCTGTTTGCCAGGATGTTGGCAATGTCTGTGGGTTCAGGGTATGTTTAGTCAGTATGCAAGTAACTCACAGCATATCAGTGAGTGTCCACCCAGGTACCTGAATTAACTGAAGAAGGGCTTGTGAGTGTCCTACGTGTCTGGTACAATTGTCCGTGAGAAGCGGGCCTGACATAAATACATGAGTGATTGTAGCTGTCTGGTAGTACAGATCACAGATGCCTTCCCTGTCTGGGATTGTGCTCTATCATGTAGTAGCGTCCTCCTTTCACTGTATAGCTTATTAATGGCCAGGGTCTAACAGACAGGTCCCCTGCCATTGGAGGAGTGAGTCCAGTTGTTTTATGGGATAGCACGATCCATGCAGTCCACTAGGTGTCCATAGAATGTGTATGTAAATGATTCAGCAGTCAGAGCCATACTTACCACTGTCCCAGGGTCTCTGAAGGATACCACCTTGGTTTGGAGAAGTGTGACGTTTGCTTTTGAGAAGTTCACCAAGATTACCCAGGATGGGTGTGTGGACGGGATATGGATGTCCAGTGAGATAAATGTATGTTCTGACCTTACTAATGAGGGGTATATCTCAGGTGTGGAACATAGAGTCCCCATGTTGGTGATGATCATGTCCAATATGTTGTCCCCTCTTGTGGGTGTCATGACCGGTTGTGCCATAGCATATGAGTGTACAAACAGTAGCAACTGTTGGGTGAGGGTGTTGGGGCCTGAGTACTATCCCCAGTCAATGTGTGGGTAATTGAAGTCACCTAATATAATGGTGTTTGGGGAGACCTTCATATTGTCCAGTGTTCCCAGGAAAGCTGAGTGTGGTTCATGAGCTTGAAAGGGTGGTCTGTAGCAGGCAACAAACCAAAAGGCAGATATGCACAATGTTAGGTGCATATGTATGGTCTGTGATGCTTTGTGCAGTGCTACCAACCCGAAGGTATGTGTATCTGTCATGTATATGGATACTCCCCCTACATGTGTTGGCCATTCTGAGTTGTGTGGTCAGAAAGCATGGTATGAAATATAACCTGGTAGTGCTGGTGTGCATCTGGGAGCCTGAACCAGGTGTCTGTTAGTGCACAGATATCGCTGTTGTCCATACTGAGGAGATTCCTGAGTGGTCGCAATTTGAGGGTAACACATCTGGTGTTGAGCAGCATTACCCTCAGTGTCATGTACTCTGTAATGTCTATGGAGGTGGGTTTGTCTTTTGAGCCCCGCTTAAAAAAGGCAGTATGGTGGTAGCAACTGCCTTAGCAGGTGCAGACTGTCCATAGGGAAGCTACGTGGCATTTCAAGCATGTCACCCCAGGCTGACAGACACTGTATCCCCTGTGAATGACACCAATATGTTAGCCAACTGTTAAATGTCACCAGTTTGTTGGTATACTGTGACATCATACTTGGTGGGTGTAAGATGCAAGACAAGGACAGGGTCATACTGGCCTGGGCTACATAATCAGAGTTCCTCTATGTATCATGTCATGTGGTCCAGGAAGGGATGTCTGAGGGTGTACGCACCAGCATGGACAATGCTGGAGCCAGTCCTGCACTTGCTGTGGAGTAACCTGAGTGCATGTGTTATGTTGTGGATCCTGCCACCCGTGAGACAGCTCAAAGTGACTATTCCCTTGTTTGGCCTGGTGAGTGGGACGTCAGTGTGTCTGACAATGTGTCACCTATTACAAGTGTATTAGGTGTGTTGTTTAGCCCGAAGGGCAGTGACTGTGTGGCACACTGACATTGTGAACTATGTGATATGTGGGTATTGTAGTGGGGTAGCAGTTGTTTGTGTGTCTGCTTTGGAGGTCTCTGCTGCTTAGGCAGAGTTTATGTAGATCCTCCGAGTATGTTTATGTGTGATAATGTTGTTTGATTGCTGTCGCTATAGGTTTATGTGAGACTGATATGTGGTGTGTGTGGTTACCTTCACCACCTGATAGACTATTAGACTATGCCAGTCATGGGTCAAGAGAGCTCAGCCTCCTGTATGTCAATATTGTTGCATCTCTCACATATATCTGAGTTTGTTGGGAGGAGGAGAGTGTTGTCTGTGTACATGAGGCAGATGTGACAATGTATCAAAACCACAATATTCACTAGCTGGACTAGAGAGTACACACGAAACCGACTCCTGGACATGGCAGGATATTATGTTGACATACTCCGTAGCCTGATCGCAAAGGATTAGTAGGGTGTTAAGAGTGTAAAAGAGTATAACAGGGATTAGTGCTCAGGTTTGTTGGTGTTTTGTAAAGAGTAGCTGAGAAGGATTCCAGACTGAATCATGACACCTCCTTCAGCTATGTCATAAATAGCAATGTACACTCATATATGTCCTGAGTCAGGGCCAACTGTACCTGACTGACAATGCCGACATCCTGTCAGACAGGCCCATATAGACATACACACCTCCCAGTGACCATAGGCCCAGTCATCATACCAGGAGATATCACATGTAGAATGGCTGAACAGCTCCCCCCAAAGCCAAAAGCATGGCAGCAATTGGATTACATTGTTTCCAAATATGTGTCATGCATGAACTACAGAACAAATAGATCCTGCACCTGAACAGTCTGTTGAGCCTCACCCTCTCCACAGGATCTGGAACCGTTGAATGTGTTACAGCAACATATGGCAAGTGTAGGTGCACAACACACCATGGGAAGTTTAGTCCAGTAAGACTATGAAGTCTGATCTGAAAGGCCATGGAGTCCATCATGGTTAAAGTCATACACAGAGCTATTGGAAGCTGACAAGCACACAACTCTACCAACTGTGGTATGTTCATGTGCAGATCACGGTTCCAAAACATGCTAGACTGTTTGCAAGGTAGACACCCAGGACATACACCACTGAACAGAGCTACACATGTCCCACACAGACTTTGAATAGCCCTTTATCAACACCCCTGACACATGTCGTATCCACAAAACCAACAATCTGTGCATAAATATGTGTTGACATATGAAGGGATATCAATGTGTCCACAGATAGATCACACAAGGTGAGGATTATGGAGTCCTATTCAAGCTGTTAACACCTGCCGACCCACATGGCTCATTCCCGGGATTGCATAAAACAAAGTGTACACACATTACCATGTCCAGTCTGATGATGTCAGCATCCTACAAATATAGCAGGAGAAGAGAAACCACCCAGTAAAGCATATAGCGTGCCATGTTAATGCGTATATCTCTAGTATTATAACATAGTTAGGTAGGGGTTTGAATCATACAATTGCTGAGTGTATGTGAGACACAGTTGGTCAATGCAGTGTGGGTTTTGCTTTTACTATGGTATGACATATCATGATTAAAACAGTATATGCATTGCACACATCAGGTATATGTGTGGCAAATAAATATGTGTACATGTGACCTCAATCAGTACATAGGTGTGAAGCCTGCATACTACATGAATACATTTGCTACCTTTGACTGACTGTGCCACTGCTTCTCAGATCGTAGGTCACATATGTATGTATGTGACAAGCCCGGCCACTGTAGTGATCTGTGTCCAAGGTCATCTGTGCCACACACACCCATGACAGTTACTATAGAGTACTGTGAGTGAGGGTACATGCCTGGGGTAAATGTCAGACATGTTCAGACACAACAACGACTGGCAATAATGGACAGTCATCACAGGTGTACAACAGCCCTGTGGATATGCCTTCAGGCCCCTAATGTCTTATGTGACACACTGAGGGACTCCACAATACCTATGGATATGTGGATACCAAGGGACAGACGACATAACACGTGGCTGTATGTACACATCGTTACCCAACATACATGTTGAGGGCTACCACCTATGTGGTACTGTCGGGATAGTAGGTATAGTAAATGTGGATAACTATGCCATAATTGGCTTACTGCTATACAGCATGTATTGGACAACAGGTATCTGTCTGTATGATACCCTTGTGTAGGATATGCGTCCCATCCAGGGAATGCATTGTAGGCCAATGCATGCATTTCCAGATGTGGATGGACATATCCCTAGTGTGTTTGCATGTAACTAAGAGGCCTATATGCCAAACAGGTGTGGTTCCAGGTACGGGTGGTGGTCAATACCAGTGGTCACTGTTATAGTATAGTACCGGAAGGACCCAACTGTTACTGAGTTCCCTACAACTGTGTGTCATTTGTCAGGACATCATTTAATGATTGGTTATATTCATGCTGTTGAGGTTGTGTATACTACCAGACTGAAAATCTTTGACATGTATCAACAGTATCATCCACAGCATACTGTCGACCCATGTCATACACACATGTGTACCCATGTTAGTACATATCTGTAGTAGAATGCATACTGGCCATCGAAATATACTATGAGATGTTAACAATGTGTACAACAGGGTATGTCACATGTTCCATGTGTCCATTATGCACGTACATGCAGACAGTGCGCACCCACCATGTTCACAGATGCACACCTGCTAATCTGTAATGCACACACCACACACGTACTGTTCACTCACTAACACATGCTGGCAACACTGTAAACTTCAGCCAAGTGGCACATGGGTAGACAATACATACTTAGACCTAACACTGGTGTAAACAATGCTACATTGACAATCAGAGCTGTGATGCATAATGCCTGCTCAGATATACCTACAAGGATATCATTACACTTTCCTGTTGACAACTTGCTAATATTGCTACACTTCTATAATGTCACCCTGTGCATCAGAACCATGTTAGCCTGTTCCTGCATCAATGTTACAGATGACAGGAGGTGGCACAGGTGTCATCATATGCACAGGGTGTGTTGTTGGTTTGCCAGAGCCCGACATTGATCCATCCAATCGACATGTGCGTGTGTGTGCATGTGTGTGTGTGTGTGTGTGTGTGTGTGTGTGTGTGAGGGACAACAGTACAGCATGGGCCAATGTTGATGTAATGTGTGTGTGTATGTGTGAGCCCTACTTGTTTGGTTACTGTGTGTGTGTCTGCATGCACACAGCTCCACCATGTGGCTGCCATATACGGGAGGTTGTGGGACAGCCACAGACTGTACCTGCTAGGCTGTACAGATCACTGTCTCTGGGCACGGACACTGTACCTGTGCCTGGCAGGGGTGCTATGGGAAGTATCGGGTACCAACCCTGACTGAGTACTATCATCAGAGGCAGAGGTATGATGACTGGACCCATGTCCCTGCTGGGACTGGCCAGAGCCATGTGCACGTGGTCTACCAGGACAGTCAATAGACAGGCCAGTCCCAGCATTGCTGGGGCTGGTACTACCACTACGGGAGTGGCTGTGATCTGTGTGCTGTCCACGTTGACTGCCAGCTGTTGCTCTTCCTGGCATGCGTCCACGTCAATGTCTCACCCAACCTGCATGGTCCTGGCTCATGGAAGGGACATTGTGGAGGGCGTCTATTGTCTCCCCCCAACTTCTGTCAATGACCTCGGTGAAATTCCGGCTGGCACTGGCAAGGTCACAGATGCTGTCATTGATAGCGCTGTAATGGGCCCTCTGCGCCCTTAGTCCCTGTCTGGTGTACCTTTCCATATGTGCCTGTATCTGCATTACAACCCAGAACATACTGGAGGTTGTAATACCTCTGGGGGCACATCTGCCAGGGGCAATATGACCAGTGGTGCTCCTCCGAGAACCCCTGGACATCCGCCTATGTGATAAAATTCCAGAAATCTGGCTATGGCTGCTGTGAGGGGATGCAAGTGCCATGGGTACCACACTCTCCTGGTCAATGCCAACTGTATGCTGTCCCTCAGCTAAGGCCATTGGTGATGAGGGATGCATCGTCAGTATGAGTGTGCGCATAGATGGGGTTGAACGCTGTGTACTGCCGATTGGTGGACCAACGACAGACCATGTCAAACCTTCCTGTGCCAAAATATATGTCTCATCATCTCCACTATTAGTGGCAGTGACTTCAGGTTCCCTGCTGCTGTCAGCCACCCCAAACTCAGCACCTGGGAGAGGAAGACAGGAAACACACTTTACAATCTGTACATGATGTTAGCACACATGCACACATGAACACATGCACACATGCACACATGAACACATATACACATGCACACATGCAGACATGCACACATGCACACATGCACACATGAACACATGCACACATGAACACATGAACACATGAACACATGAACACATGTACACATGCACACATGCACACATGCACACATGAACACATGAACACATGAACACATGCGCACATGAACACATGCACACATGCACACATGCACACATGTACACACACACACACACACACACACACACACACACACACACACACACACACAAGCAATCCAACACATACTCAATAATGGGTGAAGGTGGGTACCAGTATCACAAGGCAAACAGTCACCTCACATGTGTCAGCATGCAGAATATGTGTTACTCAAGACCATGCAGTGCAAGTGTAGAATGCCCTATTTAATGACATTATACATGACTTTGATTCATGTGTGTAGTTGTTCAGTGATTGGCGGCAACACCCTGGAACACAATGTGTACATGGACACAGCATTGCTGTGCATGTATTATCAGCTCTGCAATATCCTGTGCACCATCCCTCACAAGTATACATACCATGGCTGCATGTGTTATCTGTGTGGCACATAGATTGCCATGTGTGATTACACTGTCTGTGTCCATAGCAGATAATAGTGGGACAGGTGTAGCACATGCATGCTATGTACACACACCGAATGAGTGGTGCATGTAGATGTGAAGGAATCCCAATGCTCAGCATGGCAGTTGTACAGTGATTATGGTTGCAACATGAAACACCACACATACCTAATGTGTGTCATGTGACCTGTACAACCAATAACATTCCGGCACATATATGTGACACTTTGTACAGATGGCGACTGCTGTGCATATTGTGTATACTGACATATGTAAGCACACACACAACATGCTATGCATATTGTGTATAGGTGCATATGTTTTCACACACACAACATTGAGGTGCAAAACAATGACTGCTATGTGTAGTACTGTAGTCACTGTAACTCAATGGGATGTAGTACCATGTGCCATCATCATCATGCATCTTGTGGTCACTCATGGCTACTAATGTGTGACAGACCTCTGCCTAGCATGCTGTACCTGAACTGCAGTGCTGTGGCTATATTCACAATTACACAGCCACTTTGTACATGAGTGTGTGAGGTGCCCAATAGGGAGCATTGCCTAACATGACTGTGTTATGTGTTGAAGAGTGTTGTACAGCCCCATGATAGGCCTCTATCCCTGGGGTACATCATGTGTGTGTGGATGACATGTGGGATACTGAAGTGCGACCTTACAGCGGGTGTGTGGTAACACCATATGTAGCATGTTTTTGTGTACTGCGTATGATAAACGTGTTATGTTGTGTACAGCTGTAGCAACTATGCCTATCCAATGTGCAGTACGGTGTTGCCACAACTGTGTCTGATGCTCTGTGTATTTCATGTCATTGAGGCAGCTACTGACATTACTGAGCTGTGCAACATCTTACAGCAAACATGCACGGCATGCATTATGCATAGGTGTGTTACGTGTACATGGCCTACACCTCACCTATGATATGCACATTTCATTACCAACATTGCAGGTATACCACACTCACCAGCATGGATCGTCTGCCCTGCTGTCACACCAGAGGGACCTACGAGAATATGAGAGAGTTCGTCAGTGGCCACAACTGTGGCATTGCTACAGTGGGTATGCTAAACTACAGTGGAACAGCAGTCAACAGTCACAGGTGTGGAGATAATATTCTAAATATCAGTATTGCATAACACAAGGCAGCACAACTGCTAAACACACAGTACACATCTCACGTAGACATAATCTAACAATACAGTTAACTGTAGTCTACAGATAGGGCATGTTACCTGCTCACTCCATGTGAACATGCTGGGTGGCTCCGGCCTCCATGACAACACATGTCACAGGTTGTTGCTGCTGTTGTCCAGGAGCCACCACGCTTAGGAGCAGCTCCTCCACTCTGGTGAGGGGGGGGGATGAATGGCAACCCCACCACCTGTGGCAAGCTGTTGTTCATAGGTTCATAGGTTCATACTAGGCTATCTGCCCGAGGGCATTTATAAGCCTAGCCCATAGTTTTGTGGCTTACGCCACCACTTTAGTTTGGAGAAACTATGCCCATTATTTTGCTGTGCCTCTGTCGAGCAGTGACACTGAGGTAACCCCTGGGGTGTATCTGCGATCTCCCATCCATTGGTCAAGATTCCTCTTGAACAAGGCCAGCGAGGTGCTCTGCCTCACATAAACCGGGATTTTGTTCCACAGCATAGAGAGTCTTTGGGTGATGAATCTATCCCTCCAGCACATCCTATTAATAACCGTGTCGAGGTTTAAGTTTCCCGCCCTTGTGGCTCTGAGGGATCTAGATTTTTTGAGATGAAGCATGTTCATCAAATCTGGGTTTGACATGGCCTTGTATGTCAGGCATAGGTCACCTCTGAGCAAGCGGTAAGCAACTGAATATAACTGGAGTTCTTTCAGTCGGGCAGCATAAGACAGATTTTTGAGACCCTTTATCCTTTTGGTGAGGAACTTTTGTGGCCTCTCCAGCTGCTGCAAGTGTCGGGTCAGATACATTCTGAATGGGGCATTGTACTCAATCATTGGTCTGATGAGTGATGAGTATAGGGAGACCATGACTTCTTGATCTAGATGTGAATCCCTTCATGATAAGGTGGGCAATGTAGAAGGTCTTCCTAACTACTTTAGCAATATGAGTGTCGAATGAAAGGCTACTGTCAACCTGGGTTCCCAGGTCCCTAATAACTTCTTCTGTGTTCAGGGATTGCCACCTATATGGTAGCTAGGGGTAACCTTATTTTTCAAGGGTATGACTATGCATTTCTTGGCATTTAACTTTAGGCCATGGCTCTGGCACCAGTTATCCGTTTCTGTGAGACCCTTCTGAAGGATATCTGTGTTGGATGTGTTTTCAACTACGGCGCCAGTTTGCAGTCATCTGCAAACTTTGTCAGCCATAACCCTCCTGTGTTTGCTTGTACTTCAGAAAAGTAGATGCCAAACAAGAGTGGGCCCAGGACTGAGCCCTGTGGGACACCACTTGTGACAGGCTTTGAGTCTGACATGGCGCCAGCAACTCTGACCCTGTGGGTTCTGTCACTCAGCCAGTTTGCAACCCATCTTGTAATGTATGGGTTTACATTTAAGTTGATGAGTTTTTCAATGATACCTGAGTGAGGTATTGTATCAAAAGCCTTCGCCAGGTCTAGGTAGGCTGTATGGACTGCCTTTCCTCGCCAATGGCCTTGGTGACTGTTTCAAAAGTCAACCAAGTTTAGAAGGCATGATCTGCCTTTGACAAAGCCAAACTGGGTTGGATCCAAAGTCTGCAAGTTCCCTATGTCTTTATTTATGAGATCCATTATGATCCTCTCCATGGCTTTGCAGATAAGGCTTGTCAAGCTAATGGGACGGTAATTTCCAGGGTCGGTGGAGGCACCGCCTTTGTGGAGTGGGACCACAGTCGCTGTGCCACTCCCTGGGTACGTATCCGGAGGTGAGACTAAGATTAAACAGCTGTCCTAACTGTGGGTTTAATTCTTCGTTGAGTTCATGGAGCACACAGCCGGGGACACTATCAGGTCCCATGGATGCTGTGTTCTTTGTCTTGGAGGGAGCAATTCTCACCTGGGCGTTAGAGATGTTTGGGGGGCTACAATCATTTGGTATAGATATCTCTCCTTTACGCCGAGAGGGGGGGGAGAAGTTTGCACTGAACCTTTCAGCCAGTATGTTGGCAATGTCTGTAGGATTAGTAATCTTCACATCATTTTGAACTAATTCTGAGCATATCTGGGAGTTTCCTCCTAGGTTTCTGACATAGCTAAAGAATGCCTTATGGTTGTCTTTAGAGTCCTTAGCTATTTTTTCTCAAAATTAGCTTTGGATGATTTTATGAGAGCTCTTAGCTTTTTACTTATAGTGATCAGCGGTGTCTTACCTTTTAAGGATTTTGCTCTATCTTGTAGTAGCTTTCTCCTTTTGTTGTAGAGTTTGTTTATGGCTGGGGTCCACCAGACTGACGCTTGCCTTTGGTACAAAGAGTCTTTGTTTTGCTTGGGATTGCCTGATCCATGCAGCCTGCAGGTGCTGGTAGAAGGCATTTGTAAGTGATTCAGCGGTTTGAGTAATGTTAACTGCCTCAGGGGCCTTAAAGGAGACCACACTAGTCTTTAGAAGTGTGAAGTCGGCTTCGAAGTTCTTTACTGTGGTCTTTTTCATTTCGGTGGGGCGGGATGAGGACCTCCAGCAGATTAGTTTGTGATCAGATCTCACCAGTGAGGGGTATACTTCCGCGTTGAACATTGTGCTCCCATGTTCGTGATGATGAGATCAAGTATGTTTTCTCCTCTTGTGGGATGGTGACTAGTTGTTCCATGGCATTTGAGTTTATGAATTCCAGGAACTTTTGGGCTAGAGTGTTTGGGCTTGAGTAGTGTTCCCAGTCTATATTAGGGTAGTTGAAGTCACCTAGTATGATGGTGTTCGGAGATACATTTATCCCCTCCAGTGTTTTCAGGAAGGTCATATGAGGTTCCTGAGTTTGCGAGGGTGGCCTGTAACATGCTACAAATTGCAGAGCAGTCTTGCCTATGGTTAATTGCACCTGGATGGTTTCCGATGCATCGTGCGATGCCACCAATCTTGAGGTGTGGGTGTCCTTGATGAATATGGATACCCCTCCTCCTTTCTTGGTATTGTCCAGGTTTTGGGGCCGAAACGCATGATATGAGGTAAAACCTGATAGTGCTGGGGTGCTCTCAGGAGCCTTGAACCAGGTTTCTGTCACAGCACAGACATCAATGTTCTCCATACTGAGAAGGGCCTCGAGTGCATGCATCTTGAGGTTGAGACTTCTGGCATTGAGCAGCATTACCCTTAGTTTTTTTTCTTTGTTTTGTTCTAGGGTGGTAGGTTTAGAATTTGAGCCTTGCCTAAAAAAGGCACTATATGGGTGGCAAGAGCCTTTGCCAAAATCCGGAATCCCAGGGGTGACAAGTGCAAGCCGTCCCTTGCGAAGCCCCCACATATCCCCTTGGATATCAGACGTACGCCGCTGGACATGTCTAATTAAATCACTGCAGTGATGGCGTACCTGCTCATATGTCCGGTTATGCATGCCTATGTCATTTACCCAATGAACAAGATCCTGCCACAGTGCAGTCTGTTCCTGCTGGTGCTGGCTGCTTCGGGAAAACAGCATAGTGTACTGCTGCACCAGGCTTTGGATGATTTCCTCTTCCTCCACTGCAGTATATGATTGATTGCATCGGTGGGCCATCTGGCTGAAAAAGATATGAACAATATGTGTGAGCGAGTCCTGTGGCACACGTTAAACCTTTAACCAAAGATATCACTTTACTGACATATATACCATCCATTTCTCTGTCAGGGGTTACACACGTTCACTACCACGTATTGGTTCTCAGGCCACAACTGACTGACAGTGCCTGGCATACTCCATATATCACAGCACTATACAACAGTACCCGGCACACTTTTTGTGACACAATGCACAACCTCGACACAGGGATATATATCATGCCAATGCACGAACAGAGATGTCATCCATTGCAATGAATGTAATACAGTTACAGTAGTACCATTCAACCACACTAGTCATTGATGCCATAGCCCTGCCTAACATATGTGTACAGTTGTTACTATAGGTGGCATACTACTGTCACAGAGTATATCTGTTGCTGGATACACACGTATACCCTGTAAAACACATATGATTGCAGCCATGGTAAAGGCATAATTACACACACATCAGACAAACAAACAATGCACCACTGTATGCCAACACAGATGAGCATTACCTGTGTACAATACAGTACTGTGTGCCACTACTTATAGACCCTTATGCCTGAGATTTGTCCTCTGTGCAGACTACAGGAAACACACATGACAGTGTTTCCAAGCAATGTGAACACACACCATACTGTGCTGTTTAGGCCTACAGCTTCAGGTAGTACTACAGTTCCTATGGGAATTGGATTCACCAGCAGTACCACTCACTAAGCATACATGTATTGCTTTAGCCTACAATGAGCCACCACGGTCGTCAACAAGGAACTACGTCACATCGTATGCCACACTACTATGTCTGCCTAACAGTACAATACACATCTTTCCCTGGCATCACAGCTAGGATAGACACTACCATGTCAGATACAACTTCACACTAACCTATCACACCTTTACAGACCTTGCACACATTCAGCGTTACACTTATTCAACCTCACATAGCAGGTATTGCATTGAGTACATGTGTGATTGCATAGTGTCATGAGTAGGTTATATGCTATTGGCCCTAGGGCCTACGGCAGCCTAGCCATATGCTACCCTGGCCTTTGACACACATGTACTTTGATTTCACTTGCCCCTGCCAACCAGAACCACAGAGGGGGTTCCTGGGGTGTATTACCAATCTCCCAAACACTCCTCAGGGGTATTTATGACAACTGCTGATGGGAAGCCTTGTTTGCTATTGCTAGGTCATCTATTCCAGTGTATGGCATATCTCTGAGATAGAAACCTATCCCTCCAGCATGTGTTGTTTAGTGAGCTGACAAGGTTTAGGGCCCTATGGCATGTATCCTGGAGGGATTGTGATATGTTGCCATGGTGGTTGTCACCCAGCTATGGGTGTGACATACCTCTGTATGTCCAGCAGAGGTCACCTCTTGTGTGGCCAGTATGCAATACAGTCTGGATGTGATTTTGTGAGTCAGTCTGCATAGGGCATCTGTTTGTGGCCAGTAGTACCCTCTGTGAGGTATGTCTGTGGCCTTTCCACCTGCAGTAGTTGTCATGTGAGGTACATACCACACAGGGCATTGTGATGAGTAGAGGGGAACACTGACCTATATTTCCCTAGATGACACACCTGTTGTCATGACACATACCACACAGACAGATTACAGGTCTAATGTGGCACTGTCTTTATCAAAGAGGTGGCTACTGTCCACCCGTGTCCCATGTTCCCTTATCACACCTTCGGTGTTAAGTAGATCTCTACCTATGTGGTAGTTAATGGGTACAGTGTTTTGGAAAGGAGGAATGGCACTGCAGTATCTACACTTGTCTACAGTCCATGCCTTGGTCGCCACACATCTGTTGCAGTACATATGGCCCCATGTCTCTCTCTCTCTCTATCTATATGTATATATATATATATGTATATATATATATATATATATATATATATATATATATATATATATATATATATATATATATATACATATCTATATACATACATGTACACATCCATTGCTGTACACATAGATGTACATATAGGCACATGTACAGTCCACCTTACATGGTGGGGATATCAGTTATGCGACAATTGTGGGATGTACAGTTATGTGATTATATTGCACAGTGTTGTGCAGAATGCATGTGGGTGTCCTCGGCCCATGTAGCTGTTGCAGGCCTCACTGGCTCTAACACAGCAGATCTGACAAATCAGTCCCACAGAGTTTAACTAGCACATGACATATATCAGCACTGCATGCTGTTTTCCATGCCACACACTAGGACCTACATAGATATATGCACATAACAGCCTTCAACAACAGATATCTGTCCACCCTTCACTAACAGTTGCAGTATGTCCCTTGCCCTATGCACATATGCAGACACTGATAGAAATGTACTGCTGCCACACATGGATGATTTGCAGTGTGTAGAGTACTCTTCAGGAACATCTACTACATGCCAACACATACATATGAGTTACACATACCTTACCTTTGTATTTCCCTGCTCCGTCTGTTACAGTTTTGTAGGTTTTTTTTTTTTTTTTTTTTTTGGGTTGGTTGTTTGTTATGGGTTTTCTCCCTCTGTTTCTGTTTCTGTCTCAGTTTCTCTCTCTGTTGTCTTTGTCTCTGTCTGTGACTCTCTCTTGCTCTCGCTTTCTATCTCCCTGTACCTGCCATGATATTATTGCATGTGTGGACAGCAGGTACAGCCTGCTTTTCTAGGTATCTGCACTTGTGCATGTGACAGCCTCTGCACCAATTGCTGCCCACCATTCAGTAATTGCATGCAGCCTGCTGTGTGCTGATTGCATTACTCACTGTTATTGCAGCCCACTGCTATAAAATGCTAGGTTAGGTAGGCATAGCCCTTTCAGATTTCCAAGGTGGAGTCCATGCTTGTTTGCTCTGGACACCGTTGTGTCAGTCAGAAGGTTGGTATATGTCTCTTATCTGAAGCTTGGTTTGTAGCCAGTGATATGCATGTTGTACTGAAACCTGAATGTTGCTGCTTCCAGTACACACTTCTCAGTGTAGACATGTACTCACACCTCCAAATGCTAACACAGGATACATGGGAGTATGTACTTTCTTTTTGAATTAGACATTTAACTGCCATACAAATGTGGTTAGTGCACTGTATTCCTGTGGCACATGCAGT
This sequence comes from Protopterus annectens, assembly GCF_019279795.1. Classification (NCBI taxonomy): domain Eukaryota; kingdom Metazoa; phylum Chordata; order Ceratodontiformes; family Protopteridae; genus Protopterus; species Protopterus annectens. Next base: position 1,125,321,854 of record NC_056725.1, read on the forward strand.
GTTTGTGAACTGCTATACTGTAATTATTACGTTACTCACCTCTGAACAGTTTGTGGTTTGTTTGTGTTGCAATTAGCACAGGCTGCTCAACACAACTGGACATATTTCAGTACTGAGTATGCCTACCTACACCCTGTTTTTTGCCTGAATACACAGGTGTGTTGTACCTTTGGGTAGGGGTGCAGAACTGCAAAGAGCATTTTTTATTATCATGTGAGGTTTATCTTGCTGAACATACAGGATTGCTGTGTACCTGTTAGTCTATCAAGGCAAGTAGTCTGTCTGTGTAGCTCCCACCTGTGGACATATCCAGATGGTAGCTAGAGGTTAGCCTATTATACTTTGTCTGTGCACCACAGCAGTCTTTTCAGCACTGGCACATTGGCATTGTCACAGTTGGTTGTTAGCATTACATGGCTACATTCTGTGATATTTTTGTGTTGTACTCCTATATAAGGGCATACTTGTGGAACTCCTTCCAAAGCTATTTGCAGAGTGTGTAACAGCAGTAATGCTGATATGCCTGTGTGTTTCTGCCTCTGCCAGGCCTCAGATACTCTCAGGTATGTATTTGAATGGCCTCAGTAAAAGGTACATATACATTAGATACACCTGCAATATATTACAGACATATTGCAGCTGAGACTTTCTTGGGAATCAGAGCATATGTATACCTACACCTTTTCTGATGTGCAAGCAGTGTCTACTCTCACCTATTGAGATTATTCATTGTGTGTGATTCCACACTTGTCTGCCTAAAGTTAGTACTTTCCAGAGTGATTCGGTGGGGCGCAGCTAACATTTGTTTACAAATCAGGGACATCCCTGTAAAGCAGTCACAGTTGAGGTGTCTGCCCTCTGCCGTAGTCAACTTTGCCAGTATTTATCCTGGCCTGATACTGTGTGGTGTTTGTAAGGTGCTACTGTAACATTATTCCCTGCTTGGATGTCTGGTTCTCTTTTCACAGTCATGTCATGCAATTCCACAACAACTGCTGGTAAAGACCCACAGAACAGGATTTGTGTTATACCATTCCTAATTTCCATTTACATTCCCTCATTGTAATGCATGATATGTTTATGTCAGCACCAAGTTATTTGTATATCTGCTGTGGCTTAGTGGTAATTCATGCAGTCTATTGTATCAATGGTCTGGGGTTCGAGACTGGCAGAGGTCTTTTCTTTTGCTGCTGAGCAGAACAAGGGCCCTTCCATAGAGTGACTAAGGCACTTTTAAGCAGTTGTAAGCGGGTTTGCGTGGGTTTGCGTGACACTTAGTGATGCTTAGCTAAGTGCACACATGCACACACTCGCTTAAACCCGCTTATTACCGCTTAAAAGTGCTTACTCCCGCTAACCCGAAAGAAAAGAAAATGGGGAGATAGGAAAGTGGTGAAAAAGGGGGCACAAAGAGGAACAGACAGTAGGTAAACAAGTTCAGGATGTGCAGGACGGGTGTAGGGAAGGTCCATAGCTGCCCATTTCTTTACCAGCAACAGCTGTGCATATGCAATAAATTTCGAGTGAAATTTAAAACCTTCCACCCCTGGGAGAGGGGTGAGGGCAACAAAGTATGTTGTATTGCCAATTATAATTATCAGTTTACATGTCCAGTGAACATGTGTGCAAAATGGGCAGCTTTGTATGGGGCGTAATTTTTTTGTGGGTACAGATTGCCCTTTTTTTTTTTCAGGTGAGAGTGGAAAGTGAGGTAGAGGAAGTAGGTATGTCCGGGGAGGTAGGGTGGGGAGGTAAACAGACAAGACAGACAAGACACATACAGGGTCGGTGTATGACACATGGGGTGGGTGAACACAATTGACGGGGATGGATGTTTGGAAATCGCAAGCCCATGAGCCCCCAGATGGTAACAGTGGAACAGAGATCCCAAACCATGGGCAGTCACCACTGCACCTTCACAACCCTAAGGGTGGCTGTGCTGGGGGCTGTGTAGGATGGGCAGGCTCACCCATGAGACGTGCCACTCTCACCTTGAGCTGGCATATGGGAACAGTGACTAAACGCTGGATCTCCCTACTCACCACAGCCCGGACCCTTCGAAGAGTGACAGGTGGCCCTTCTCCACCCACGCTTGCACGGGGGGGGACAAGCTCCATCCCCTGCAGCACTTCCACCCGAAGGTGGCACAGGACCAATGGAGGAGGGGAGCCCGGGCTGGGCACCGGACCTGCTGGTGCCAGGTGCACTCGTCAGCTGAGGAGGGACAGGGGGGGTCCGCTGGGACCGGCCTTCCCATACTTTCTGTGATTAGGTGTGTTTAATTACAACATAAACAACAGCATTCCAGATTAATTGTAACAGCATGCAGTAATATTCCCATTAACCCAACACACCAAGGTTCCAACAGTTGAACAGCAAGCATAACACATGCATATATTGAATGACAGTGGATATTCCAACAGCATGCAGGGATGTTTGGTAGCAACAGGCCACCATGATTGTGGGATTTGAACAGGGCACATGCATCAATGTGAATGCAAATATTTATAGAACAATAGTACATATGTCCCAACAAATATTTAAGATTACACATACCCACTGAGGTGTGGAATTGCATGGTTTATGCACATACAGTAGGGTGTAGAAAAAACCTTGATTAACATCTTATAATTACTTTTACTCTACACTACATTCCTAGTGACTGCAGGTGTATATCCCCTACATGTATTATTACACTTGCCACCATGCATTAGGTTGTGTAATGGGTTTGGCTAGTTCAATATATGCCTGACCTATATCTGACATACTAACTGTCCAAGATGCAGATGTTACTGCTACATATTCCTTGATTGCATTTATATTTCTTTATCTACATATCTGGATGTTTTCACATGACATTTTCACTTCTATTTGTACAGAACCCTGCATTTCTTGACACACACTCACATTTCTGGGGAACAAATTAACATGCTACTTTTGTGCCAGATTTACTTATGCATGTCAGCCAGTAACTGACTGTTGAGGACTGTATATATGCTTCACAGCTACTAGCACTTCCATCACCCACTTTATATGGGACTGCACAACTCTGGGTTGCCAGCACTTTTTAAAACAGTACTATTTGTATAATGCAAGGGTACAACAACATTTCACACTAAGTGACACAGACACAATCCGGGTTTTAGACCTTTATTAATTACATTGCACACTTTTCCACAGGCTCACTCCTTTATTTGTTATAACAGTACATATGGAAGACATATTCAAGGCATATTATACCTTTATTAATAGGTTAGAACACTCTTTTTCAGGCTCACTCACTTATTTTATATGGCAGTACCTGCATAGATATTATTCCAGACATATGTTTCCTTTCTTAATGGGTTACTACACTCTTTTTCTGGCTCTCTGACTTTTTTATCTGACAGTACATGCAGAGGAGTTATTCAGGCCATTTATGGTTGTATTATTGGACTACAACACTTTATTTCATGCTCTCTCCCCTATTTTTTATAACAATACATGCAGAATAATCACTAACCTGCCTGGTGGCGCAGCCTTAGCAGCCTATCTGCATAGGCTTGCTGATTCGCAGCACGGTCACCTGCAGCTGTAAAGTAAATTAAGGGATATTGAGACATACCTATCCGTTATATAGAATCAATTATCAATTCCTACATACTGCATTCCATGGCTACCTACTCAGTTGTGGGGCATCCTGCATCCCACGGGCCTCCTGTATCCATTGGTTCAGGCGGTCCTGCTTCCATCTCTTCAGGTCTGCATGGTGGTGACGGACCTGCTCACCAGTCCAAGGAACGCCTGTGACACTGGTGAGGTCATGAGCTAACCGGTTCCAAGCCTCTGCCTTGTACTCCATCCCTTGGAACTGGCCCTGCAGGAGTCTTGACTCATGACGGTGGACAAGGAACCAAACCATGTATTTCGACTCCTCGATGACCCAACGTTGTGCTCAGAAGAATGTACCCTCTCCTGCACCAGCCATTCTAACTGCAGATGTGAGCTACAATCAGTTATGGTGAGTGTTCCCGCCTATGGTTCTTAAATATGCCGCATTTCCCACACTTTTTTGTGATTGGCCATTTTTGAAAATTCTCGGCTGACTGAAGACCTGCTTAGTAATGGTTAATCTACCATTACTAAGTATATGTATGTTAACAGTGGCTGTTTCTCCTAAATTGTCATGGCTTAGTGGTTCTGTGTTTAGATTAGGATGCACAGAGTCCTGGGTTTGAACCTTGTCATTCATTTTATTTTCATACTGTCTAGGCAGTCTAGGGGGTGTGGCTGAGTTTAAGCAACTTTGCTCTACGTTGCTCCACATTGCCCTATGATGCACTAGTTGGAACTGCGCGCACGTCCGCACAAACAGATTGCGCTGGTTAAAGCACTATTTCGCTATGGGCACCTCTATTGTGCTGGGTAAAGTGCTATTAAACTATGGGCACCTCTATTGTGCTGGGTAAAGTGCTATTAAACTATGGGCAACTCTATTCCATGTTGGAATTGCTAACTACAGCTAAGCAATGGGCACACCCACGCACACACACGCAAATATGGGCAGCTATTTCAGGAATTTTAAAAAAATAAAATTAATTTTTTACTTTTCATAACTGTGATGGGGGTTTACAATGTCAGGGAGTGTGGTGTTTGGTGCTAGGACATTTGAGTGGACTCACTCTTGTGTGCTTTCATTTTCCTTTTACAAACTTTGCAGGGGCGTGGCCGTTTAGACTGCTCAGCAGTCGGACACGCCCCCTGCTTTCCTACCCTGTCTGTGTAAGACTTACGGTTGAGTCAGCATGCTCTCATGAATATTCATGGCACGCTGACGTCATACCGTTCAACAGCAGCCTCTGAGTAAGACTTATTAAGTCTTACACGGAGGATTCGTGAATCTGGGGGAAAGTGTTTATTCAGGAGGGTAGCTGTTTCCTGAGAGGAAGAGTTAGGGTAGGTGGAGGGATTAGAGGGCTTTCCAGGATAGAGGATGTTGTTGAGAGTTGACCAAAATTTTTGAGGACTGGATTTGTTGTTAAGCTGAGCAGAGCTATAGTATAACTTTTTGTCATTAGTTGTATGTTTTTTTGCAAGGTTCCTCAGGTGCCTGTATTTTTGAAGAAAAAGTGGTTGTTTAGTTTTAGTCCAGGTTTTCTAAGCATGATCTCTTTGTTTCATAAGGGACCTAGTCTCTTTGGAGAGCCAGGGAGAATGGTTTGATTTTACTCTAATATTCCTAGAGGGAGCTAAGGAGTTTAGAGTATTCATGAAGATGCTATTGAAAGTGCTTACAGCATCGTTTAGGTGGAGGTGTTTTAGGATGGACCAATCTATGTTGTGGAGAATGGAGTTAAATTGGGATGAATTGAAAGTTGATAGTTTTCAACAGTCTTTGATAAGGAAGGGTTTAGGAATATGGGAGTTGTGTCTTAAGATGGTGGTAGGGAGATGATCACTGATAGAGTCAGGTAAGGTGGTGGGATTGTGGTATTGGTGGGGGGAATTGGTAAGGATCCAGTCTATGATGGAGCTGGAAGTGGAATTTTTATGGAAGCGAGTGGGAGATGTTATAAATTGATGGAAGCCGTGTAGGTGGATACTGAGTTGGGGGGAGTCAGTTGTGAGTTTGGACCAATCAATGTTGACATCACCAAGGATAAGTGTCTCATATGGTATGTTGTGGGAGAACCAGGACAGGATGTTTTCAAGAATGGGCAGATTGTTACCAGGAGGAAGGTAGATAGAGGCAATTGCAAGTTTTTTGTGGGGATTCAGATGGCAGTTAAGGACAATGATTTCAGCTGGGAGGAAGTCAGGAATTGGGGAAGGGTATGGTGAGAGGTTAAGAATGTCTGAGTAGAGGACAGCTCCGCCACCACCTTTTTTTACAGGTCAATCAGATCAGAAGATATTATAACCTGGTGGGAGTATTTCACTATTTGAGATTTGTGGCTTGAGCCAGGTTTCAGATAGGGAGAGGGTGTGAGGAGTATTGAGAGCTATCCATGAGTGCAGCTCAGTGACTTTATTTGCTAGACCCTGAATATTCAATGAGTAAATAAAGTATTTGGATGGAGATGATTGTTGTGACTGAGGTTGGTGACTGTTAGAGGAGTAAGATGGGGGCAGTGTAGAGGGAGTTTTGGGGAGAGAAGAGGGCCAGGGTTTGGATGGATATCGCCAGAACAAAGTAGGTTTTTAGTGAGGAGAGAGTGTACAGTACATGCTAGATGGAGTTTGTATAGTTTTGACTTAGCTTTGTGGGAAGGTTTAAAAACTTGTATTATGGATAGTTTATATAGACTTGAGGTAGAGGTAGTAAAGAGATTAGGGGAGATAGTAAAAGATGAAGTAGTTGGATATATGTTGTATGAGTGAGAAGATGGTGAACATAGGTGTGGGTCAGAAAGATTGGAGTGGTAAGAGGTGGAGATAGAGAGAATAAGGAGTAGTGTAGAAGATATTAGAAAATAATACATGTTGGAACAAAATATGGTCAGATAGAGTAGGTAGAGAGAGAGTGGTATAGAGAAGTGGTGTTGACAAGATTGACAGATTAGTAAGGTGGTTGTGGCAATAGGCAGGAAGTGGAATTGTAGTGGCTATTGGGACAGGAAGGGGATGGATAGTTAGGTATAAAGGTAATTGTAATGGGGTGGGTAGGAATGGGGGTAGGGAAGGGGAGCGAAGTGAGCCCAAGCATAGCGAGGGCAAATGGAGTGGGGCTAGCACCCTGATCAAGATGAAGTCATAGAAACAATCAGAAAAAGATAGTGAAAAACTAGCTTGAGAGACAAGGATATAAAGTTTCTAAAGGTATAGTCACCAGAAATAAAATAAAAAAAAATAAAATATGAGCAGAAGTAAGCTTACAAAAAGACACTAGCCTCAACCTACACAAGTAGATTTACTTGAAGCAAACCCAGTGCTGTATGTTTAAAATAAGCTACAATAGAGAAGGGCTTTGGAGGGGGAGAGAGAGGTATTACTAGCAGCTAAAAGCAGGGCAAAAAATAAAAACAAACAATATGTAAGAGTCTGAAGACAGTAAAATAGGGCAGGTGCACTAGGAAAGGCAATTATGACTGAGGCTAGAAATGAATTTAAGGAAGGGTAAAGTACAGAACAGGAAAATATACACAGAAACAGAATGAGAATATTGAGTAACCAAAGAAAAAGGATAGGAGCTGCTGGTGTCTGCTTATCGTGATGACTAGCAAAACAAAAACACTGTAAATTATTGTTGCGCTTATAAAATCTAGCATTAATTAAAAGATTAGCTTATTTAGTAGTTATTTACTGGAACACATACTTCAGTGGTATTATTTTAAGCTACAAATGGTGGCTTCCAGACCAATAGTTAGAGTTGCAGGGTAGCTGTTAAGGTCCTCAAACCTGTGTTGCCTGTACTGTGGCCAGGAGAAAACTGCAAGGCAAAATCCACCAGGACTATAAAAACAGATAGGAGGAAGATTAGTTATGAGCAAGTTATTCAGGAAAAGAGCAGGAGACAAAAATACCATGGGTAGAGAGAAAAAAAGTAATACAGGTAGGCAGAGACAGTATACCTAGCATTAATTTCCATTGTATGAGTGTCTTACACACATAGCTGCTAAGAACACAGCAGTGTTTACACCTATGCATAAAGTAATGCAGAACAGTAGTTAACAACAGCACAGTGTAGACATACACAAGGCAATAATTCACAAAGCAGGAAAACAGAAATCCAGGATACTGAGGACAACAACATTTAGTACACTTTCAGGCAATAGTTTTTTTCATTTTACTTTAGTACTACACCAAGACATTACAGTGAAAATACTACAGATGCATCTAAATGTGAAGTTAAGGTGCTGTTGCTCCTTGCAACAAGAAACTTAATTGGTCAATATTCACATTTACAGTTTTCTATCATTAAAAAAGAAATGAGATGAGTAAAATTCAAATGCTAAGCTACCCTTGATCATAAGGTGCTGGAGCCCCTTGCAACAGGGAAAATAGACTTTAAATATTCACAAAACTAGAGTCATGAGAAAAAGTACACCAGAGACTGCATATGCAAGCAATATTCATCTCAATATAATCACAAAATAATATATGACCTAAAGCAGATAAAGCAACAGAATAATCACCAAATATTGTAAGATTCAAAGCAGTCAAGGCAACAGAAAAGACATCACAAAACAGTTAATGCCAAAGAATCAAAATTTTACCTTACACAGAGCAGCAGATGCTCAGCAGCATGAAGGGGAAAGAAGGTTTCAAAATGGATTCTGCTGTTGTGAGGCACCTATGAAGACTAAGAAGAGGAAGTGAGGTGAGGGGGAGGGGTGATGACTAATACTGGGCTGGGCTAGCACCCTGGTCAAGATGAAGTCATAGAAACAATCAGAAAAAGATAGTGAAAAACTAGCTTGAGAGACAAGGATATAAAGTTTCTAAAGGTATAATCACCAGAAATAAAATAAAAAGAAATAAAATATGAGCAGAAGTAAGCTAACAAAAGGACACTGGCCTCAAGCTACACAAGTAGATTTACTTGAAGCAAACCCAGTGCTGTATGGTTAAAATAAGCTACAGTAGAGAGGGGCTTTGGAGAGGGAGAGAGAGGTATTACTAGCAGCTAAAAGCAGGGCAAGAAATAAAAAAAACATTAATATGTAAGAGTCTGAAGACAGTAAAATTGGGCAGGTGCACTAGGAAAGGAAATTATGACTGAGGCTAGAAATGAATTCAGGGAAGGGTAAAGTACAGAACAGGAGGATATACACAGAAACAGTATGAGGATACTGGGTAACCAAAGAGAAAGGATAGGAGCTGCTAGCGTCTGCCTTTTGTGGTGACTAGCAAAAAAACACTGTAAATTCTTGTGCTTATAAAGTCTAGCATTAATTAAAAGAGTAGCTTATGTAGTAGTTATTTACTGGGACACATACTTCAGTGGTATTATTTTAAGCTTAAAATGGTGGCTTCCAGACCAATAGTTAGAGTTGCAGGGTATCTGTTAAGGTCCTCAAACCTGTGTTGCCTGTACTGTGGCCAGGAAAAAACAACAGGGAAAAATCCACTATGGGTATAAAAACAGAGGAGGAAGATTAGTTATGAGCATGTTTTTTGAGGAAAAGAGCGAGAGACAAAAATACCATGGGTACAGAGAAAAAAAGTAATACATGTAGGCAGAGACAGTATACCTAGCATTAATTTCCATCGTATGAGTGTCTTACACATATAGCTAGCTAAGAACACAGCAGTGTTTACACCTATGCATAAAGTAATGGAGAACAGTAGTTAACAACAGCACAGTGTAGACATACACAAGGCAGTAATTCACAAAGCAGGAAAACAGAAATCCAGGATACTGAGGACAACAACCATTGGTACACTTTCAGGCAATAGTTTTTCCTTTTACTTCAGTACTACACCAAGAAATTACAGTGAAAATACTACAGATACATATAAATGTGAAGTTAAGGTGCTGTTGCTCCTTGCAACAAGAAACTTAGTTGATAAATATTCACATTTACAGTTTTCTTTCATTAAAAATCAAGAAATAAGATGAGTACAATTCAAACGCTAAGCTACCCATGATCATAAGGTGCTGGAGCTCCTTGTGACAGGGAAAATAGACTTTAAATATTCACAAAACTAGAGTTGCGAGAAAAAGTCCACCAGAGACTGCATATGCAAGCAATATTCATCTCAATATAATCACAAAATACTATATGACCTAAAGCAGATAAAGTAACAGAATCACCAAATATTGTAAGATATAAAGCAGTTAAGGCAACAGAAAAGACATCACAAAACAGTTAATGCCAAAAAATCAAAATTTTACCTTACACAGAGCAGCAGATGCTCAACAGCATGAAGGGAAAAGAAGGTTTCAAAATGGGTCCTGCTGTTATGAGGCACCTATGAAGACTAGGAACAGGAAGTGAGGTGAGGGGGAAGGGTAATAACTAATACTTCTTCTTGGCTAGCATCCTGGTCAAGATGAAGTCATAGAAACAATCAGAAAAAGATAGTGAAAAACTAGCTTGAGAGACAAGGATATAAAGTTTCTAAAGGTATAGTCACCAGAAATAAAATAAAAATAAATAAAATATGAGCAGAAGTAAACTTACAAAAGGAAACTGGCCTCAAGCTACACAAGTAGATTTACTTGAAGCAAACCCAGTGCTATATGGTTAAAATAAGCTACAATAGAGAGGGGCTTTGGAGGGGGAGAGAGAGGTATTACTAGCAGCTAAAAGCAGGGCAAAAAAAAAAAAATTAATATGTAAGAGTCTGAAGACAGTAAAATAGGGCAGGTGCACTAGGAAAAGCAATTATGAGTGAGGCTAGAAATTATTTCAGGGAAGGGTAAAGTGCAGAACAGGAGAATATACACAGAAACAGTATGATGATAGTGGGTAACCAAAGAGAAAGGATAGGAGCTGCTGGCATCTGCTTTTCGTGGCGACTAGCAAAAAAAAAAACACTGTAAATTCTTGTTGTGCTTATAAAGTCTAGCATTAATTAAAAGATTAGCTTATGTAGTAGTTATTTACTAGAACACATACTTCAGTGGTATTATTTTAAGCTTAAAATGGTGGCTTCCGGACTGATAGTTAGAGTTGCAGAGTATCTGATAAGGTCCTCAAACCTGTGTTGCCTGTACTGTGGCCAGGAGAAAACAACAGGGAAAAATCCACTATGGCTATAAAAACAGAGAGGAGGAAGATTAGTTATGAGCAAGTAATTCAGGAAAAGAGCGAGAGACAAAAATACCATGGGTACAGAGAAAAAAGTAATACATGTAGGCAGAGACAGTATACCTAGCATTAATTTCCATCGTATGAGTGTCTTACACACATAACTAGTTAAGAACACAGCAGTGTTTACACCTATGCATAAAGTAATGCAGAACAGTAGTTAACAACAGCACAGTGTAGGCATACACAAGGCAATAATTCGCAAAGCAGGAAAACAGAAATCCAGGATACTGAGGACAACAATTGGTACACTTTCAGACAACAGTTTTCCTTTTACTTTAGTATTACATCAAGAAATTACAGTGAAAATACTACAGATACATCTAAATGTGAAGTTAAGGTGCTGTTGCTCCTTGCAACAAGAAACGTAGTTGGTAAATATTCACATTTACAGTTTTCTTTCATTAAAAAACAAGAAATAAGATGAGTACAATTCAAACACTAAGTTACCCAAGATCATAATGTGCTGTAGCTCCTTGAGACAGGGAAAATAGACTGTAAATATTCACAAAACTAGAGTCACGACAAAAAGTACACCAGAGACTGCATATGCAAGCAATATTCATCTCAATGTAATCACAAAATACTATATGACTTAAAGCAGATAAAGCAACAGAATAATCACCAAATATTGTAAGATTTAAAGCAGTTAAGGCAACAGAAAAGACATCACAAAACAGTTAATGCCAAAGAATCAAAATTTTACCTTACACAGAGCAGTTGATGCTCAGCAGCATGAAGGGGAAAGAAGGTTTCAAAATGGCTTCTGCTGTTGTGAGGCACCTATGAAGACTAGGAAGAGGAAGTGAGGTAAGGGGGAGGGTAATGACTAATACTGGGCTGGGCTAGCACCCTGGTCAAGATGAAGTCATAGAAACAATCAGAAAAAGATAGTGAAAAACTAGCTTGAGAGACAAGGATATAAAGTTTCTAAAAGTATAGTCACCAGAAATAAAATAAAAAGAAATAAAATATGAGCAGAAGTAAGCTTAAAAAAGGACACTGGCCTCAAGCTACACAAGTATATTTACTTGAAGCAAACCCAGTGCTGTATGGTTAAAATAAGCTACAATAGAGAGGGGCTTTGGAGGGGGAGAGAGAGGTATTACTAGCAGCTAAAAGCAGAGCAAAAAATAAAAAAAAAACCTTAGTACGTAAGTGTCTGAAGACAGTAAAATAGGGCAGGTGCTCTGGGAAAGGCAATTATGAGTGATACTAGAAATGAATTCAGGGAAGGGTAAACTACAGAACAGGAGAATATACACAGAAACAGTATGAGGATAGTGGGTAACCAAAGAGAAAGGATAGGTGCAGCTGGCGTCTGCTTTACATGGTGACTAGCAAAAAAAAAACACTGTAAATTCTTGTTGTGCTTATAAAGTCTAGCATTAATTAAAAGATTAGCTTATGTAGTAGTTATTTACTGGGACACATACTTCAGTGGTGTTATATTAAGCTTAAAATGGTGGCTTCCGGACCGATACTTAGAGTTGCAGGGTATGTGTTAAGGTCCTCAAACCTGTGTTGCCTGTACTGTGGCCAGGAGAAAACCGCAGGGAAAAATCCGCTAGGGTTCAGTGTTATTATTTTAAGCTTAAAATGGTGGCTTCCGGACCGATAGAGTTGCAGGGTATCTGTTAAGGTCCTCAAACATGTGTTGCCTGTACTGTGGTCAGGAGAAAACCGCAGGGAGAAATCCACTAGGGTTCAGTGGTATTGTTTTAAGCTTAAAATGGTGGCTTCCAGAATGATAGTTAGAGTTGGAGGGTATCTGTTAAGGTCTTTAAACCTGTGTTGCCTGTACTGTGGCTAGGAGAAAACCGCAGGGAAAAATCCACTAGGGTTCAGTGTTATTATTTTAAGCATAAAATGGTGGCTTCCGGACCAATAGTTAGAGTTGCAGGGTATCTGTTAAGGTCCTCAAACCTGTGTTGCCTGTACTGTGGCCAGGAGAAAACTGCAGGGAAAAATCCACTAGGGTTCAGTGGTATTATTTTAAGCTTAAAATGGTGGCTTGCAGACCGATAGTTAGAGTTGCAGGGTATCTGTTAAGGTCCTCAAACCTGTGTTGCCTGCACTGTGGCCAGGAGAAAACCGCAGGGAAAAATCCACTAGGATTCAGTGTTATTATTTTAAGCTTAAAATGGTGGCTTCCATACCAATAGTTAGAGTTACAGGGTATCTGTTAAGGTCCTCAAACCTGTATTGCCTGTACTGTGGCCAGGAGAAAACTGCAGGGAAAAATCCACTAGGGTTCAGTGGTATTATTTTAAGCTTAAAATGGTGGCTTCCGAACCGATAATTAGAGTTGCAGGGTATCTGTTAAGGTCCTCAAACCTGTGTTGCCTGTACTGTGGCCAGAAGAAAACCACAGGGAAAAATCCACTAGGGTTCAGTGGTATTATTTTAAGCTTAAAATGGTGGCTTCCGGACCGATAGAGTTGTAGGGTATCTGTTAAGGTCCTCAAACCTGTGTTGCCTGTACTGTGGCCATGAGAAAACCACAGGGAAAAATCCACTAGGGTTCAGTGGTATTATTTAAGCTTAAAATGGTGGCTTCCAGACCGATAGTTAGAGTTGCAGTTGCTTATTTTTGTTTTTATATTTTTGTCTCTATGTGTTTGTTTTATGACACTGATGTTTTTCTACATGTTGAGTTTTTCTTTGTATGCATTTTTCTGTATGCAGTTTCTGCAAATATGCATACAGTTTTACACAAGCTGTGTTTTTATTATGTCTCTCTCCTTTAGCTGTGACCCTTAGCATGCGATTGGTTGCTTAGTAATTGGATTGCATATAAGTAAAGGTTGTTCTTCTCTCTTTTATATGGTCTGATGAAGCAAAAGTGTTTGGTAATAAAACAAGTTTTTATCTTCAGCTAGTGTGTTATTCCGTTGGTCGTTTTGTTTTACATTTGAATTTTGTTTTTCCAATATCATTATCCCAGTCTGTGCACATTTCTTCAAATTACTATTATTGTTTCAAGGTTACTGTGTTCTGTCATATCCAGGTGTCCCAAATGGGGCTTTCTTTTCACTTCACGGTTTCTCCAGGTATGAAGTCCCCAAAGTGAATGTCCAAAATTTGTTTTGAAAAGCTATGTCTTTCAGAAGTGATAGGTTGCTGTATTAAGTTCACAGATGAATTTAATTACCATGGCTCAAGACAAACTGAGAATAAATGGAATTATAGTTACCAGAAGCAGACAGTGTTACTATACCTGGAAGAAACTATCCATATGGAAAAAGTGCTCATACTGAATGAGGACTCAACAGTAATGTTGTTGCTATGTACAACAATGAAACTGGCAGTAATCATCTGTCTCACTTTTTTTTGTGTGCAGAGTGCATGAGTACATTTATGCTGGTGCTGTATAGCTATCCACCAGTTGAGTTACCTTGTTATTCTAATGGCAGACAATTGACTCTATCCCTAAAAGGCACATTTTATTTTGACCTCATTGTCAACCCATATAAAGTAAAGAAGTGAGTCGCTAAGAGTGCCCTGCACCTTCTCTTCCAGGCAATTTATAGTACAGGTATTTCCCAACATTATTTAAGGAATCAGGGATCACACTACTACCTAATGTGAGTAATTGCCAGATAAAGATTTGCAGTTACAGACTAAATTCTTGATTAACATAGAAGCAAAGCTCTGCATTAAGGTCTTGGCACAAGAGTTTCAGTCTCTCCTCAGCTGCTTAACTACTCATCTGTACTAAGTTTAATTATGGTCATTCACCCATAGGCTACCTCATGGTTTTAATAAACAATATGCAAGCCCAAAAACTTTCTAAAAAACTGACTATAGATAAATAGTGGAGGCAGAAAAAGCTGTCATTACTGTTTTGTTTTGGATCCCCTCAGCCATAAAAAAGCAATTAAAGTCTTATACTACTTTTCCTTTATGAAGCTATCACAATATCTGCCCTCCTTTATAAAGGTTTCACAAGATCTTCTCTCCTTTATGAACCTATCAAGAGATCTGCCCTCCTTTATGAAGCTATCATGAAATTTGCCTACTTCCTGCTGGCAAAAGGCACCAACAAGCTGACCTCCTTCTCCCACATTATTCATATTGCCAACTAAAGCTGTTTCTCAAATGATAGAGCAAACAAATGTGTTTGCTGGTTAAGAGTTCACTGGCACTGAAGCAAGAGCACTTCTTTTGATAAGGTGACTGACACTAACAGAAAGCCTGTCTAGTGATATTATGACATGGTGATGGTCATGATTCCTTCCACTGCCTATCTGATCACAAAGAAATAATGAAAAAAAAAACAGAAATACTAGGTGTCCCACAATTGGTAAAATACTTCTTAAATAAAACATGAGGCTCCCTTTCATTTTATGGATATACCTTCCAAATATTTGACAGCAATAATTGTACAAATTCATCTGATAAATGATGGATATAAATGATGTGCAATTTATTTGTTCATTCATTCATTCATTCATTCATTCATTCATTCATTCATTCATTTAATATTGTTAACTGAGGTAGAATACTGATTATATATGTTCAATTTCAGTCTCTACCTTCAAAAGCATTAAAGTCTGACAATTACAAATATGTATTGCATGAGGAACAGTATATATAATTATACAATTGTTGAAAATATACAGGAATTATATATAGTTATAGAGATAAACATGTATACATATGTGTGTGTGTGTGTGTGTGTGTGTGTGTGTGTGTGTGTGTGTGTGTGTGTGTGTGTGTGTGTGTGTATATGCAATTTGTGAAGTATCATAGAGAAAGGTAGGCAGGTTTATAAAGCATGCATTGCATTGCTGCATATGGTTATATACCAAAAATTTATATTTGAATGGAAAGTTATACAGATAGCTGAGCCTTATTACAATACAGGCCTACAGTCTGAAATGCATTAATATGACAAGAGTTTTGAGTACAGAGGGGTTAAAGCAGAGGGAACAGGAAAGGTGTCAGTAAGTGGGAGTTTATGGCTTGATTAGGCAATGTGATATGATGTACTGCTACTGTCAGGAGGTGCACTTTCAGCTCAGAATGGAATTTTGAATAAGAGGATTTGTCTTTAAGTGAAGGTAGTATGGGCGAAAAGATTTTGGGACCTTGTCTAGAGTAGGCAGTAGTTAGTTCAAGATTTCTAAGGTTGTAGGTTGGGGAGTCTCATATTAATCTGGAAGCTAGTGTAGAGAAAGTTTGGTTCTGTAGTACTGTGAACAGTTGTGACCTGAGAAGGAGATCTGCTCTTTGTTTGACAGGAAGCCATTTTGCTTTTTGCAGTGTTTTGCAATGGTGTTCTTCTTTTGGTGAGTGTGTGATGAATCTATGTATTTTATTGATCAGTGTTTGAATGAGAGTGTGACTTTGTTTTGAGGAATATACAATTAAGAAAAGGCTGCATTGGAATAGTGAAATGTCTTTTCTTACTGCAGTTCTGGAAGGTTTAAAGAGGAAGGAGAAGATTTTGTTAGTCCAGATATGTAGTGGGTTTATTTTCTTTCTTATGTTGTCTTGTCTAAGTGTAGGGAGACGCTGTGAGATGGATCTAGCCAGTGTCTAAGGTATTTAAATGAGTTAGTGTTTATGGTAGTGGCAATGCTGTGGTCAATGATTTGTAGTGCTGAGGTAGCTTTTATTATTGTTACTATTTTTTTATCCCAAAGAGCATGTTTTTTGTTTTGAAAGAATTGAGTAATTGAGTATATGTTACTGATTCTGTGAACCAGTTGGAGGATGTCAAAGTGAAGTTGTTTTTGTAAAACAGTATGCGATTATTTTTTGTGCAGTATAGTACCATGTCATCAGCACAGAGTAAGAGTGGGAGGAGAGGATGATCCTAAGGCAGTTTGTTGATATATATATATGGATAAAAGCAGAGGGGTTTGAATGAACTCTTGTTGTTTTTTTTTTTTTTTTTTCTATTTATTGTTTGTGTTTATTTTATTTTTATAATTATCAGATGCCCTAGATTTATTTATACGTGGAGGTTTCACTAGTCTTTATTAGGTCATATCATTCCTGCTAAGAAGCTGTATTACATAACATTCTTCACCGTACAACCATGTCTGACAAATAGTAAAAAAATTCAAGCAGCACCAACACGGCTGTAGCCTTACTGTTCCACTAAATAAAGAAACGAATGCTGTGCATCACCTCAGTAGTGGGAGATATCTGTTCATCCATGTCTGACAAATACGTATGAAAAATTCAAAAATGTATCCACCAGTTTGTGTATTATGACAAAAAGAAGAAAATTCATGATAAAGTAAACATTACACTTATTAAAGATAGCAGGCAAACTTGCCTGACTTTAGGATATATGTATTTGTCTTTACTTATTCCAAAAATCAGGATAAAAATTAAAATGAGAAAAAAAATAATTCCTATCAACATAAATATTGTCTGTCTGTGGCAGGCCAGTCTGTAGAACAGCATGATATTTATTTGCATTCATTTTTTCTGAGGCCATAAATTTTGGACTTAATGTGTCAAAAATCTACAGGAGATTGTTGCAGATTTAAATAAGCTTTTGTAGAATGGGTATTTTGTAATTTGTATTGAATTTAATGTATATGTGCCACGAGAGACAATTGATGAGTTTTTCCTTTCAAGGTTATGAATTGGTGGCATTTTTTAAGCAGTAGAGTGCTCTGAATGGAAAACTTCTTCCTTTCCATGGTGCTTGCCTTTTTTCCATGGTTGTATGGCAGCAGGGATAGTATGGACTAAGAGCTGCACATGACCACACATCTCATTGTCCATAGCATCCATGGAACAACAGCAAGAAGTACATAACAAGGAAAGAAGATACACACCAGCAGCCACAACAGGTACACATGCAATTCCACATGCAGAAACAGTAAACAAAAGTTAAGGAAGCTATGGGGAATGCAGGCTGCAAGATGAAGAAAAACAGAATGTACGCTTCAAGGTTTATTACTGTGGCCCCTGCAAACCTGATCACGTCTCCATTTTTGCATATCGTGGTATAGCATGTATATACTGCAGCTATTGCTGCCTGCTCCTGCTGTCTGTCATTCCACATGTATGTATATATGTATGTATGTAAGTCCTAAGTAGCCGACAAGATCTATGTATTTCTGTGGCCTTAGACCTAGCTGCTCTATTTGAACAATGGAGGTGAAGCTCTTAAGGGTTCACTCTTGTATTTTTTTTCACTTTTTGTTTTCCTACCCCATGTTTTGAGTTCTAATGGAATAAGTACTAAGACTATAATGCTGGTAGGTGTTTTTTTTGTCTTCACTGTGATCCCCATTTTTAGTTGCTTCACATACCTTAGTGTTGTTGATTCCAAGATAGCTGCCAACTAGGAAGCACACTTCTCAGTCAGCTCCTGACAAAAAGTTATAATCTAACCCAATCCAGGCTCCAGCATCTCTACCAGCTCATCAAAAATAAAAAAAAAATACTGTACTATACTGGATACTAAAGCATCTTTTCAGAAGATTATGTAAAATATACAGAATTTATATACTTATCTGCAAAACCACATGTGCTGAAAGGGGAATTTCTGCAAGCAGTTTAGACCTCACCGATAAAGTAGAGGAAGCTACATAGAAAATAAAAAACTTTAATAAATACAGAAGCATGGACTCAATGGAAGCTCAAACATCAAAAACAAGACTTTCACAATTAATTTCACTGGAGAAAGAAATCTGTACAGAGACAAAAAACTGCAAAATGCCAAACAGACCTACAGAAGCAGACTGCCAAAAATGAAGACAGAACAACACTTTTTATGGAAGAACTCAAAGCAGCTCTAACACCCTTGAAGAAGAAATACACTCCTGTTTTATAAAACTAAATGCTTTTGGAAGTACTTTAGAACAAATATTTTCTAGACTAGAGAAAAATGAAGAGAAAACTGTAGAAAATGAAATTAAGATAGAAGAGATCAGAAGAAGTACTAATGCCACAGAAACAAACAGTCCCCGGGATCCATGAAGCTTGGCGCAAGGACGGCGTTAGGCTTGCACCAACCATGCAGCGTGTAGATGGTGCAGTAGCGCCAAAAGCATATTAATGAAGGCATGCTGCCACCACAGCCACATGCATAGGAAATGAGCGAGAGTGCATTGGGCGTGTTGAAGTGCCACACGGAGACATGGAAATGTCAGCTGTCGACGTGCAACCTAAAATGCTTGCATATAACAATTTGCCTGCAATAGTAATCACACCTGTCAGTGTCCGTGGATACTGAAACGTATGCAAAGCATGCATGACAGTTCTTGCTAATACAAAATTAAGAAGCAAACACAAATGCACGGTAGGGAATATCGAGTCTCCATCCCCCGAACAAATGACATTGAAAACCATGTGCCCGTATTCCAACGCAGTGTAGATAGTTATACCAAGTGGAAGTGAAACGCATCATGTTAGCATGCCACCAATAGCTACGTCTAGCCCAATGGTCAGGGTTACCAGCTGTCCCACATTGTGAGGGATAGAACACAGCTGGGCAGATGTGTCCATACCAAAACCATAATAAATGTAAATATCTAGTGACCGTATGACAGAATTATATCCCACAATGCATATAATAGTCACATACAATAGGTATGTCCGTATGTAACATACCACATGTGACAAGAAATAGAATAAGCAAGAAAACGAAACAGAAGGAGCATATACACTGCTACAACAATAAGCTAACATGTAGGCAGAAAGGAAAAGTATTATCCATAGTGCTGACCTTGGGTATGTGTTGTCCTGTAAAATCAGATATGTGTCCGGAATATATCCCATCCTGGACATACAAAAAGGTGGCACCCTACCAATGGTCAGAGCAGTTGGCCAAAATCCTCCCATATGCGGTCCAAGCCATCCTTGTCATGATGTGTCACAGTTGAACGGGTATTACCCAGGTGTACCAACCATGTCATGGAAGTTAAGTATGGGCGTGTACTTATGTGCGTGAGGTACAGCATGTGGAAGGTGAAACATGCCAGGGTAGTCCACACAACCATACAGGTACCTGACATATGTAGTGTATGCAATGTGGTCCCTTGACCGTGTCATGGGCCATCAACCAAAGAAGTGATGGATGGAGTGTCAGGAATATGTGTGTGGGGGGATGGGTAATGGTATAATCCACAAAGGTGAGACTGTGTTGAATGCTGAATAGGTAAACTGGAGGTGTATGAGGGAGCAGCAGGTCAATCAGAAAGAAACACAAAGAACAAGTATACACATCTGCAATACAACCTGACAGGCCATACTGTAGAACACAATCACACAAACATATGAATATTAAAATGTGCGATACAAATGTACAGAAACGTCACCGGCACATACCCACAGAATGGTCTGGATGGAACCGGCCCATTCAAATGCAACACACCTGGATGCATAATTGAATACCCATCATCCCCTCCACAGCACACAACCCGCCCCCATACCTGAACGTCCACCAAATCCAGCCATACTCGGCCTACTAGCTTGGCGCAGCCATATCTACACATAGTGACCACTACTCATATGTAGTAGGCAGTGTCACCCTAGGCAGTTTCAGGATTGCAAACTATGTATCCATTCCATGTAAAACCCCAACACATTTTCGTAAAGCCAAAAGAATGGACGGTATTGGTCTTGTTCAATTTTTGGATATCCCTCATGGGATAAGTAACCTGTGTAAACATCAGACTGGGTATCAGGACACGATGTCCAGTCCTGTAGACATCCGGACACAAGTTGAATGTGCAGTAGTGGTTCACGAGACTGTCCAGCCCTAGACGGTCATGCAGAACCTACTACCCAGGATCAAACACCTGCCCGTGATGCACGTTTCCCCACATGAATAATCGAGAGAATATATTGTACACATTCGCATAGTGGCACTTGGAAATAGGGTGATTAAGGTGCTGACATAAACAGGGTACCTCCTGACCCACTGTGTGAGGGACAGTCACTGTTTGGGTAGGTGTGTCCTGACCAACAATGATACAATGGCAAATGTCCTGTGATTGTAGGAAATAACTATGTAGCATACTGCATATAACAGTTGCATAAAGCAGTCATGTCTGGATATAAAATATGTAACTCGTACAAGAAACAGACTATGCAACTAAAGTGCTAAAGGAATAGGCTCTCGGCTAGGAAAACAATGAATGTTCTAAACCCTGCACTGACCATAGGTATGTGTTGGCCTAAACAATCTGGTGTCTCCAGAATATATCCCATCCTGTACATATGAAAATGTGGCAACCCTACCAATGGTCAGAGCATTCGCACAATAACTGGCCAGCCTCTGAATCACTCACAAAGCCAGTGACCTTTGGAGGAAAGGTGTTGAATGAGAATGACTAATGACAAGAATTAAGAGTAATAGATGCATTTAACTGCTGAAAATAAGTAGTAATACATATGTCTCCGAATCTGTCAACATGTTCCAAGTTAATAGTACTAATATTGTAGAAGTGTCCGTGATTGTCCCTGATTTGTCATTGCCTTGTCCCTGTCACTGTTGAAATTAGTCCCCGAGTATCACAGAGGTCTGTATACATATGTACACCAACCAACTGTCACATTTGTTGACAGGATTATTGCATACCTGTAGTGAATTCATAAGTGATGTCCAGAATAATATTCATTGTATATATGAATAACTGAAATAGTCAAATGTAAAGGGAAACACCAGTGGAAACCCCCCCCACCCTGTATCATGTAATGAAACCACCCCCCACCCTATATTATGTAGTGCCGACCTAATAATGTGGTCAGAGGTGCCCAAACCCCTGCATCTGTAAACACAGGTTTGTTTTGTGTCTTTCGGCTTTTCCCGGTTAGGGGTTGCCACAGCGGAACTCCAGTCTGCTAATGATTGGCAGTAGAGTTTTACGTGCTGGCTTGCCGGGCCTAACGCACAACCTTCAATGAAGGAATGCCCATTCACACATGTCGCCATGCAGAAGATGCTCTAACTGAGAATTGAACGGGCAACGTCTAACTGTGAGGCGACAACGCTACCGCAGCACCACCACCGCAGTTTGTCTGTAAACACAGGTAGAATGTTAAAATCGGGACCAACTCTGTCCATGTTCTGTGTCTGACATTTGAACAGGTACAGAGCAGTGCTAGTCACCAGTCAGACAAGCCTAAACCCAGACCAGCACATGAACACCCTGACAAACAAACACACCTATGTGCCAGGACTATAAGCATTGGAGTTCTGAATATCCATGGAGTGAGTACACATGCAGCATGGGTCCAGAGCAGTAGGGAATAGGGAATGTTTGAAGTGTAGCACTGCGGTTTTCCCAGCAGGAGAATGGATGCCTGCTGTGTAAGTGAAGTGGTGAGGTGTATGTTAAGGTAGCTATGAACCATGAGTATACATAAAAATGAGGCGGAACACCAATAGTGTAGTGGTTAGAGGATCCGCCTAACATAAAGGCATTCCCAGTTCAAGTACAACTATAGCACATATCAATTTATTGTGTAATGAATGCCTCTGTGCTGTAAAGCCAACATTTAAACATGTAAAGGTGAATGCGTGTTTCGCATGGGTCCGTTAACCGGATTCCATCAATCAAAGTGGTACTGTCATAAGGAATAAGGGACATGTACGCAGAAAGAAGTGGCAGTAAACATATGTAACTCACAATAAGGAGATGCAAGTGCACCTGCGCGGGTGTAAGCAGCTTTTAGCATAGCAAATGTATGTTGTTTTGTACAGATGTAACTTATATATATATAGGGTTGGGAGGATGGCCTAATGGTTAAGGTGTTTGCCTTACAAACACAAGGTGCAGGGTTTGAGTCTCACAAGGGATAATTGCCTAGGCTTACAATGGCTCGCTAGGAGCAGTTATAGTACTATATATATATATATATATATATATATATATATATATATATATAGATACATTTATATATATATGTATATATATGTATGTATATCTATATATATATATATATATATATATATATATATATACAAACATACAGATAGATAGATGTGTGTATAGATAAATAAAATATCCACAGACATAAAAGAAATATGCAATTATATATATATATATATATATATATATATATATATATATATATTATGAACGCCGAAAGACGAAAGCATACATAAGGGTTGGGAAGGGAATCTAGAGCAACTAAGGTATTATAAAGTGCTCGCAGCATATGTCAGATAAACCTGCACAAGAGTGAGTAGAGCACCGCTATTCACACCAGAGGCAGGGTTATACCAGTGGCTATAATATCGTTGAAGTGCTACATCAACATTATACACATACGGAATGTAGTTCATGTTGTGACCACCTACACTTGTAACCCGCAAATTGTTCGTAATCCATAACACCAGGAAACGCACGTATGTGCAATTATAAATGGAGGGAGACCTTGTGAATACATGAGGTGGTACAAAATGTGTGTAGGGCCCCAACGTCCTGGAGAGGGCAATTTGTAAAGGTGTGTCATGGCTGCAATATCAGGTGGATAATGGCTATTATGAGTGGAAACTCAACACGGGTGGGCTGGAGAAACTATGGCTATGCGATTATGGACACAGGAGTGCTAGGGTTGGTTGCGCCGGTTGCAATGGAGCGGCCCGTGGAGGTCAGCTAGTACATAGGTGCAATTCCCAGCTAGAGCGTCATCTGCATGGAGACATGCGTGAATGGGTGTACTGTTGTTGGAGGTTGTGTGTCAGGGCTGGCAGCCCGGCATGTAAAACCTATCTGCCAACCATTAGCGGACCGGAGTTCTGCTGTGGCGACCCCAAACCTGGAAAAGCAGAAAGACACAACTACATGAAGACATCAGTATGTTGACGTACAATCTCTGTAATGCAAGCGCTCCATTTATTAACATAAATAACATGAATGTGCACAGAAACAAACACAGTAGCAGGAATAATAGGCTGTGCATACGAGAAATAGGTCAAATGACAGTGTATCACATCACACTTATCAGCAGTACTCCAGACATGAACAACGTGCGACATCTGTCCGCTGTATAATGTGCTGTATACTGAATACAAGTTAACCAGAGTGAAGTGTCGGTGTCATAATGACTAAGGCAATAGTATGCTGTTGAAGCAGAGATAAAACCCAATATGCATGTGTAAGTGGGTATGTCCGGGAAATGTATTGGTTAACGGACACACAGATGTATATATAGATATATATACATATATCTATATATATATATATATATATATATATATATATATATATATATATATATATATATATATATATAGGCACATACAATAGTTATTGATATATACACATACACACAAAACAAATATATGTCATTGTAGATATACACATGTACATAACTAGGTTACTTTACAGCAATTACGGGTAACATATGTTCAGACCGGGCATATGTTACTGGGAGGTCCAATAAACAAAGTTTTACTCCCATACCGCCCAGCTAGGCCAGTCAGACATACAGACAGGCAATAAAGATAAATACACTGCTACTGTCCAAAACACCGGCAGGAAAGTACCAGTGGGAGAGATCTGCAAGGTCTACACTTTAAATATGGATAACGGGGTCCCTTGCGGGACACTAAAAATTCACTCCATGTGTGAACCCCTGGTTATCGATGTGAGCAGGATGTAGGTGTACATGGAACAGTAGGTTGTGCAAGTGTAATAACACATGGGTTGACAAAACGTACGACATGTGTCCCGAGATGGGGAGAGTGGGCAATGTGTAGGGCTGTGCTCATACCCCAGCTGCGCTCACAGTAAGTATTTGTCATGAGTGCTGTAGAGGGGTGCCAGGTAGGTGAATCTTGGATATGCAATAATGCACTTAAGTGTGCAGGTGCTGGTTGGCAGAGATGTAGTAGGCCCACCCAGTGGATGTCATTGATATTCCTATGTGGGCATAGCAGACGCCTATACCTCCCAAACCTGAAGAGCACATCTACTGGATAGTCTGTAAACCATCGGGGGAAATACATAGGGACCATATCAGTGCCGTGTAAGCGATTAGCATGGACGTCCATAGTTATGAATCAGAATGTAACAAAGTCCAACTAAACACTTCCAGAACTAGTGATATTAGGTGGACAGGTGGCGGAATACAGGTAATGACTGATGACAACATGTATGAGTCATAAACAGCATGTACCTCGACAAACGTGAATGAATACATATGCTCTGTGACTGTCAATGTGTCTGGTTAACAGAACCAGTCATCTAAATGTGTCCCTCAGGGTGTTATACAGTGTCCCTGATACAGTGTTCATTCTCCCCCATTGGTACGTGAGGTCTGCTAGTGACGGAAAGCGCATATTTCGCTGACCACCTTAGGTAGATGATAGCATAATAGATGTGGATTACCACCTGTTCGCCTTTGAGGGACACACCAGTCTGGGCAGTTGTTTCCTGCAAAATTAACGTTATGGCCCATGGCCTGTGAGTTCGGGAAAGGAGGTCATATATTCTATGTAGTGGTGTCATAAAATTATTTTGTTGTATCAGAAACAGCTACATGTTATAGGAAACAGTATTAGCAACTATAATGCTACAAGAATAACCTTAACATATGCAAACCGGTGAAGTAGTCAATTTACTACTGGCTGTGGGTATGTGTTGCCTTGCCAAATGTGATAGCTATACATATAGGTCCTATAGGGCTGCCACCATTCCGAATGGCCAAAGTGGGACCTTCTCTGTAGAAATGTCAGATGTACCAGGGCAGAACATGCCTACAGCCATGCATAGTACAGAAATATACATATTAGCACAAATCAAAGTTTAATCTAGCAGCAGTCAAGTTGCTTATGCTACTTCACATAACATATCGACATGTCATGTATACAAGACCCGTTACATGCAACTATTACAGACATGTAGAATATAAGAATGTCCTCTAATCAGGACAGTTGCAATGGCTAGAGTATTGGCACATGACACATATGCCTAATGAGGGACTGCTCATGCAAAGTGGGAAAGGTGTTACTCCTACAGTCTCCCGCCGTCCAATCTAAAAGGTGGAAAACCTACAGTAGGTATGCGGTAGCATGGCCCGGCAGAGAGGTGCGTTAACCAAATAACATTCACATGTCAGCATTGCAGAGTATCGGTTCCCATGTATCAACCAGATGGGAGCAGATTGTATGAGGAACACACATATAATATGATTATCTCACTGGGCAGGCCGCCGAGTCCGTACAGTCGAATGCCTGCCGTCGCCTAATGCTTAGACATACCCGATACTGTAATCATGTAGTCCGATGTAATACGCATCACAAGGGATCACACACACTCAGCGTGAGTGACGAATGTAAGCACAAATGTAGGTGAGCAAGCGGGTGTAAGCGTGTTTGTCTACCAGTATGCCAGTAGTGCACTGTTAAAGAAATGTGGAGTCTAAACGGGTATAATGAGCTGTAACCAAAGGTTAACAGTGCTTAACACCATGCAAACCCACGCACAGCTGCTCCCACCTGTTGGAATGTGCCTTACCCACTCCGTATCCAAAGGCGTCGTTCTGTCCTCAAACAAAGAACCGTCCTTTGCACGTGTTGGTAGCAATACCCTGCGCACATAGCTCATGTGAATTACCAATACACCATGGCATATGTACAGAAAATAGACCACACACATACCATACAGCGCAGTCATCCAACAGTATAGCAATGTACTGGCAGATATGTCAGGACCACTGGTGTTTGCAGGCCAGGCCATCCTGTGTTTCAGTGTGTGAGCATGCCCAGTATAACTGTTACGCATGTTGTCGACTGACATTACCGTCATACCGTCATGTGTGTGAGCATGCCAAGTATGGTCAACTGGATCGCATGTGTCACATGTCCAGATAGTCAGTACTGTGGTGTCGATCCCTGCATTCTACACCGGCAGGTGGCATGCTGTGTCTGCAAGGTAGCTAATGGTCATGTGGCATTGACAGTTGCTACATTTCTGCATAGCGTGGGGAGACATCCAACCGCATCCACAGTTTTATACAGCACCAGGGGTGGTGCACATGACTCTCACATGTGTACGTTGGAAGGGGGGCACAGCTGACAAGTTGTACACATTTGCCACTACTGTACTGGTATGCCAGGTACTCCATGTCAGTGTGTGGACCTACCTAAATTGCTGGTTGGAGGCATACCAGTGTACGTCAGATCCTAGCTTTAATTACCAGCATAGTGGTGTTGGACGTCCTAGCTTTCACAACCTACATCCAACTGCCTGGCCTGCTGTAGTATGTGTGTGTCTGTGGGGGTTGTGGTCATTCATTGGGCATATCCAGGGGCCATTGTATATCATTTGTCTGTATTGGTCTACACCTGTCCAGCTGTATGGAACGTGTGTGGGCTGTATGGACATACATGATGTTCAGCCCATAACCTGCAGTGGGTTAGGACACCCTGTGTACTACTGGCTACTATTGTGGCCCCGGTATGTGCTACAGATGTTATGGTGCCACTATGGATGTGTACTGTCTGCTGCCTTAACATTCGGCCACCAAATTCTCTTGTATGCTCAGATCCATACCATAGCAATGGGTAAATACACATTCTAATACAACTGCCAATTGTTAGGTCGATAGACCTATCTTGGGGGTGTTCCAGACCTGAGGACGGTGCTGGAGGGCTGCCTATGTCAGATGCACACAGTGCACTTCCTATACATGGCTGAGCATAGGTAGTGTCATGCTTGGCATTCATTGTACTGTGTGTGAGTCAGAGAAGGTGAAATAACTGGGTACCTACTGTGTCAGTGCATATGCCTTGTGTAGCCTCTTTGCCAAGGGCAGATCATACTGTGCACAGCCCTTTCGCCGACTGGGCCCAGCTCAGGTAGTTCCTCCTCAAAGTCACACTGTGCCTGTACAGGCCTTGGCAGTGGTGGTGGGCCGTGTGGCCCTGCCCCATGCTGTTCCTGCTGCAACTGTTACTGCAGGATCAGATTGTGTAGCATAGCAAATACCATAACAATTTGTGTGCATGTAGCTAGTGAATACTGCAGGGCTCCACCAGATGTGTCCAGATACCAGAACCATGACCTGAGCATCCCAAACACATGCTCAATTATATGTCTTACATGTGCATCTGCCTCATTATGGTGTGATTGTTCAGGTATGTGTGCATTGCTGATGGGTGTCATCAGCCACAACTCCAGTGGTTACCCAGCATTCCCCACTAGGAGACTGTAGGGGATGTCCATATTAGCAAAGGTATGGTACGGCTGCATCAGATGCCATATATCGGAATCATCATAGCTTCCAGGGCAGACAGCACACAAATTCAGTTTAATGCCCTGGCCATCACATATGGCTAGCTGTTGGAGGGTATGCCCCTGCAGTTAATGTAGGCCCTACCCCGCTCACCGGATGGTGCTTTGATGCATACGTGTGTGCAGGCTATAGCACCCAGTACCCCAGGGTAGCCAGCCATGTGGTGGAAGAGATGTATATTGCTGGTCTACTAATCACGTGTGTTGAGGACATGTACATGCTCACTAGCATGTGTTGACATGGTGTCTGTGAACTGGTGCAATACTCTGGATGCAGATGCCTGTAAGATCCCCATGATATCCCCAGTTGTGCTTTGGGAGGTACCTGTGGCCAGTATACCTAGGCCAACACATACCATAGTATCCACTGTGATGGGTTTCCCTCGGCCTGTTTGATGTGTCAGGTGTGGCAGGCACAGGTCAACAAGCCGCTGTAGGAGGTCTCTGTCCACCCCATAGTGCTCCACTGTCCCCAGCTCATGTAGCCCCTGGTAAGTCACCCTGGGTCTATAAAGTCTTATGTCACCCCAGTAAGGGTTGTTCGGCAGCATACACATCCTCACTGCCCTCAGCCTCCTGCACATGTTGGGCTATGTTGCCTGCTGCAGCTTCTCATTTGGTTGAACTGTGTTGTGAAATGTCCCCACATGTATACACCGGTGGTGTAGAGTGTGGAAGAAACCTGTGTGTATGGTGCTTGCTCACATTACCGTAGTGTTCTGGTGCGAGCTGGCCATGTAAACTGCTGATTGTGCTGATCATCACCTGTTTGTGCAGCCTGTTCACCCTGACTACCCCACTACTGCTTTTGTCCCTCCCAATATCACCAGGCAGGTATAGACACACCCCTAGCTTAGGCGTGTTAAGGCAGGAGCACTCCCGAGGCGCAGGTCTCCAATGTACGTACAGTATGCCTGACCCCTCTCCCATGCTTTCATCTATGTTCGAGCCCTGCACCCGGCTATCTACACACATATACTCCAGGGATTTGTATCACACCCTGGGGATAAACGGGATACACTATTGTCAACCTCATCTGCATAGTATAGTCTTCTAATGCATAATTACATGACCCATACCGAACCTACAAATTAATAACCACTGCTTACTGTCACTCAGATCCGTGCACAACCGGTAACAGGTGCCTTACTATCACTGTATTCGATGTCCCATGATCTTCCCAGCAACAAAATAACCAGTGTCTACACGACTAGAACCTGGGACCCTACACACCACAGACGACGTGCTTTACCACTATGCCATGGCAGATATACATATATCTGAGGAGATCACGTACAGATCATCCAGCACAAACATTCAATAGTGCTAATGTCCACATACATATGTGTATATATCTATGTCTATCTATCTATATCTACATATATCATATATATTATATATATATACATATATACATAGATATATATATATATATATATATATATATATATATATATATATATATATATATAAATATATATATATATATATATATATATATATATATATACATACAGACACACACATATACATATACACACATATGTAGATATTGCATTTATATCACAACAGCGGACCACATGACACAAAAGCATTAGACAGGAATGAAAAGGAAACTACATGTGCCACCTGCATTATGTAGTGTTGTTACTATCAAGGCAAGTGTGTTTCGTTGCATCACATGGGTCAGTCTGTATTAAGGGTACGAGTAGGGCTGCTGACATTTACTCACCAGACCTATTGGCGAATGTATGTGTTGACAACCCAGTGTCTTGGCCGATTATGCGAGCTGTGGACACTATATAGGAAAGCAACAAAATACACTCAACACATCCTGAAGCTAGCCACCCACAGATGCCAACACATAGGATATGACTGCCAAACACACACACCTGCCTTGCCTTGAAATCGAGCACCTCCCTGTCTATTCCACCACACTACAGCATTACGCAGTAACAGAACATGCTACTGAGATTTCTGGATCACAGCACTCCCAGAGGCATACTTCTAGGTGGGTGACATCATCAGCAAAGGCAAATACGCCGATAGGGAGTGTACTGTCTAAAAACATTATTCAGTCCACAGGAAACACACACACACACAGCAGGGCTGGGATTATAACATAGAACTGACTACCTTATCACACTACAGCATTATGTAGTTACGGAACATGCTACCAACATTACTGGATCAAAGCACTCCCAGAGGCATACTTCTAGGTGGGTGACATCATCAACAAAGGCAAAGAGGCCGATAGGGAGTGTACGGAGAGTGAGCTGTCTAAAAATATTATTCAGTCCCCAGGCAGCTGGAGACACACACATGCGCGGCAGGGCTGGGACTAGAACATAGACCTGACTACTTTATCACACTATAGCATTACGCAGTTACAGAATGCACTACCCAGTTTACTGGATTACAACACTCCCAGAGGCATACTTCTAGGTGGGTGACATCATCAGTAAAGGCAAAGATGCCGATAGGGAGTGTACAGAGAGTGAGCTGTCTAAAACATTATTTAGTCCCCAGGTGGCTGGAAACACACACACACGGCAGGGCTGGGATTAGAACATAGACCTGACTACCTTATCACACTACAGTATTAGGCAGTTACAGAATGCACTGCCAAGATTATTGGATCACAGCACTCCCAGAGGCATACTTCTAGGTGGTGATATCATCAGCAAAGGCAAAGATGCTGATAGGGAGTGTACAGAGAGTGAGCTGTCTAAAAACATTATTCTGTCCCCAGGCAGCTGGAAACACACACTTGGCAGGACTGGGATTCAAACATACACCTAACTACCTTATCACACTACAGCATTACGCTGTTACAGAACGCGCTACCGAGATTACTGGAACACAGCACTCCCACAGGCATACATCTAGGTGGATGACATCATCAAGAATGGAACAAACGCTGATAGGGATTGTATGGAGTGTGAGCAGTCTAAAAGAATATTACTGTCCCAAGGCAGATGAAGACAAACACACGGCAGTGGTGTGAGCAGGACAACTGCCTATCTATGGAGCACTATTACAATACTACATAGATACGAGATGCGCCACAGACAGTACACCTTTCAAGACAGTCAACCAGTGTGTTCAATGTAGGAATCCATCCTGATGTGGGGTATGGACATCTGTTGCCTGGATGACCACTATCGCGATACAGGATTTCAATGGTCATGCCCATACACAGAGGCACATAACCGACACAAGGTGTCACTGGGCATGCTCACACACTTAGTAGCACACGTCCGTTTGGAATGTACTATGTGTCCATCTACACAACGGCATACTGGGCATGCTCACACACTTAGTAGTAGTGAAGGGCTGTCTTGTATGCACACGGGTTCTAAACACGGAAGGGCACAATGTGTCGATATTGAACATTGTTAGCATGAACGCTGCATTACATATATCTGACACCATTCGCCAGTGCTAGATGTGTAGCATTCGTAATCACAGCTGACAATCCAGATCCAACAATGGGGAATACGGACATCTCTGCAGTGAGGAACACCTGGCATATGGCACAGTTGTGCACAATAGCACTACCACCATATACCTCAGATACAGACATGTGGGCCATAAGACCATGACGGACCGCTCCAGATGTTAGTGTCCCCACGTACATGAAGGCCACTCACATGTACTGACCAGTACACACTCAAGAGCCATCACAGATGTCTCAGGTGCAGATCACAGTGGTAAATGCCGCATTCTACTATGTAGCCCTCAGACATCACCATGTCCTTGGACCAGCAACACACATCCATACATTAGTACAACACCATGTTACTCATGACCAGTGGACTGTACATAGGTCTACAGCAACTGTGCAGACTACACATGTACTGACAGGGTTCCATCATGTGTTATGCAATGCAATGATGCCACTGTTCATAACCAGATTGGCTCTACACATAACAGGGGCCCTGGGTCTTATACAGCTGTAACAGATAACTGTTGCTGTATGCCAAAAAACACACTCATGTTTGGATATGACATACATGTAATTGCCGTGGATATGTGCATGGCCCACACACACACACAACACATATGTACATAGCATAGCTTTTTCTGTCCTCCATGCAGACAAGTGGCTACAGCAATCACACACATGCACAAGGAAGGTAGGTCCATGGCTGTTGAATGCTAACAGTACATAAGGTAGCAATGTTGACTGAGGTAACATTCCCTCTGAACTACTTACCCATGACACCTATCATATCATACAACAGTCCATGTGTCATGTATGTCATCACACATGTCCACCAATTGCAATGCATACAAACATGGCTACATGACAGAAATGTAGGACCAACACACATGTACATGTAGTGGTGTGCATTCAGCTACCATGCATGTGCAGTAGCTGATGTATGCAGTTCATCTGTGACTAACTACAACATGCAGTTGCAATGCAGCCCCATCATTGACACCTGTATATGGTGAAATACTGACAGTATGGTAGGATGTACATCAGGTATGGATGGATGTGTGTACATAAAGTGGTGGTCCACCTTTGCAGATGGATGTTTGCTGAAGACAGCTCACAGGTGTGTCACAAGCTGTCCTACCATAACATGTGCAAACAGTACGCTATGTTACTGTTACTTGAAGGTGAAAACATACAACCTACACAGCGGTCAGGGTGTGACTGACTGTAAATCACTTGACACCTGTAACACTTACGTCCTCCCATGTGCATATAGCAGCACAACTGCCAAAGGTAGCGTCGGTACACATAATGCGGCCAATACTGCTGCATGTCTGTCAGACGTATCATCATATAGCAGGTGTTTGATTCATAGTACTGCCATGTGTGTTTGCTTGTGTGACCATATATGCCACGTATGGTGGGGAATACATCCCAGTTGTTACACACCCCTGTACACTGTTGTAGAGATCTGTACATACTGCAGTGTAGAAAGCAAGACATAGGCAGGGGTGGTGTGTGTATCACACACATATTAGCTATCTGTATGTGAATGACATTTGTGGACTCCACAGTGTGTGCGTGTATGTATGTATGGCTGTCTGGCGCATGGAGTGAGGGTGTATGCTACCATACAGAACAGACAGGATCCCTAACCCCTCATGGTGATGCAATCTACTACCCTGTTGATGCTGTTGGTCTTAGCCTTACTGCCTACCTGTACATGTTCATTCTTTGTGTCACATCATGTGGGTGCACAGTACTGTGAAGGTGATTACCACATAGGCAGGGGTCCTCACCTCAACACTATCAAGTGTGCGTTATAGTGTTGTTGACCCCGTGAGTGTGGGCATGTTACTGTGTGTGTCTGTGTATGTCTGTGCATGTTCTCATCCTGTAATGTGACAATGTATTACTGATACACAGTGAGGCCTCATGCTATGAACTGGCCTCTACCCTTGACATCAGCCAGACCGCTGTGTAAACCCCCCACCCCATGTCACTGTACCTGTGATGTGACCCGGTATGGATGTCACATCTCTAGCCACTATAGCCTATTACACAGCCCACATGCTTCTGGATCAGTAGATGTGTGGACATCTGTGGAATGGTAGCCTTTCTAACAGTGAGGTTGAGGCTACGTATAGCATGCTGGTATTGACATACATGCCTGTGAGTACTCCACATTTACACATGGGAAACTGCAAACACTGGTACTTATTGGCACATGCAATTAGACCTTAAGGAGGGAAGCAGGGCATCATTGCCAACATGCTGCTACTGTTGTTACCAAGACACATACTGTGAACATACAACAATGCATTCTAACTGCAAACACTGTAACATAATGGCACATGGAATTAGACCTTAAGGAGGGAACATATAACAATGCATTCTAAACCTGTACTACATGGTATGTCTGCTGCGTGTCAACAGTACACAACAAATGTAATATACACTTATCTCACTATTCTGTTCACCCTATGCATCAGACCATATGAGCATGTCCCTGCACTGATGGTGTGGATGACAGGGATGTGGCACAGGCATCATCATATGCACAGGGTGATAATGTTTTCCAGGGGCATAGGCTGCACCAGTGGATGACATCATGTGTGTGGGTTAGGGCCAGTGATCTGATTGGACATGTGTGGTTGTTATGCATGTGGGTGTTGCGGTGCCCTACAGATGCTTCTGCTGTGTGCGTGTTTGTGTGCACACAGTTCTGCCATGTGTCCAGCCTACACATGGGGTATTATTGACAGCTCCAGATTGTACAGACCAGGATGTACAGCTCATTGTGTCCGGTCATGGCCATGTGACCTGTCCTGCCAGGGGTTGTACGGGCACTACCAGGCAGAGGTACAGATTGGCTACTGTCCGATGACACATGTCCACTGGAACCGGGTCCCCGCTGGGAACATCCAGGGCCATGTCCATGTGGCCTGCTGTGTCCTGGTGTGGACAGCGCAACACCAGCTGCACTGCTACTGCTGCCGGCATTATAGGAGCGGGCATGTGAGGTAGCTCGTTCATGTAGACCTGCACCAGGTGGTGTAACTGGCCTACGTCCACATGGCATACACCTCACTCCTACCAGATGTTCCAGCACAGACAGCTCACGCTCGCGGATTGCCATGCCATGGTCAAGGATTCCAACCATGTCACCCAATCGCCTGTCCAGAATGTCAGCAATCTGCTATTGAGCATTTGCCAATGCCTGGATGTTGTCATTTAAAGAACGGATAGCAGCCCTCTGAAGTCTCTGCCCTTCTCTGTTCTGCCATTCAGCATGTGCCTGTGTTGCCATTACAGTCTGAAACATGCATCTGGTGACACCAGCTGCTGCACTCTGTCCTGCAGGCGCATGTCTGCCAGAGATCCTCCTACAAGCAGCACTGGCCACATGCCTGTGTGGCACATCTGCAGTAATTACACTGACACCATGGTGTGAAGACACACCTTCTCTAGCCACCACACGTTCCTGTTCCAAGCTAACACACACTGACTTTCCTTCCTCTATGGCCACTGGTGATGGGGTATGTGCTGGCATGAGAACTGTGTGCAGGGAAGAGGGTGATATAGCTGGGATGGCAACCACTGGCACAGATTCAGCCCCTGACAACCCTGCCTGTACCTCAAGCACATATTCATCACTGCTAGAGTCTGTGGGGACACTAACATCAGATGGACCGCAGGAGGGTAACGCACCTACATCACCTGTGAATGTAAACAAAGACTCTACATTACAATAGCGACACACACACACAGACAGAGACACAGACACACACACACACACACAGAGACAGGGACAGAGACAGGGACAAAGACACAGACACACACAGGAACAGAGACACAGACACACACACAAAGACAGAGACAGACAGAGACACACACAGAAAGAGACAGAGACAAAGACACACACACAGAGACAGACAGAGACACAGACACACACACACAGACACAGACAGACACACACACACACACACACACACACACACACACACACACACACACACACAGACTGAGACAGAGACACAGACACACACACAGAGACACAGGCACACACACACACACACACAGACAGAGACAGACAGATATACAGACACACACACAGAGACAGAGACAGACAGAGACAGAGACAGACAGAGACAGACAGAGACACAGACACACACACACATAGACAGAGACAGACAGAGACAGACAAAGACACAGACACACACACACAGAGCCAGAGACACACACAGGCACAGACACACACACACAGACACACACAGACACACACACAGACAGACACACACAGAGACAGACACGAACACAGACACACAGAGACAGACACAAACAGAGACACACATAGAGACAGACACAGACACACACAGAGAAGGACACAGACACACACACAGAGACAGACACACACACACAGACACAGAGACAGACACACACACACAGACACAGAGACAGACCATGCATGTGATTTGACAGAAGGCATGCAGCATGCATATGATACAGCAGATGGCATGCAGCTCAGACATTAATAGTGGTAGTTAGCATACATCCCTGGGTTGCACACAACAGCAAGCAGGTGTCATATCAAAAGCCATGCATTTCACACAATCATGGTAGTAAGCATGCATCCCTGTGATACACCATGTGGACCAGCACAGGTTAACAGTGCACATGGCTGATGTGACCTTGACATCAACATGTAGTATGACATGTAATCTGCTGACGTGTGCATTGACATGCATACATGTCTGACACAATGGTGTCCTGACACATGTACAGCAGTGTAATGGGTATCACATTGCAGTGTTGTCTGTATGCCCTACAGATAGAAAGCACTTTTAGCAGATGTGCATGAGCATTGAAGGGTAGTATGAGGCGTCTACATTGCTATACAGTGTGAAGTACAGACACTGTGTCATTGCATGGCATCATGAGGCATCTATATTGCTATACAGTGTGGAATACACACACAGTGCATAGCCATGACTGCGTGCATACACATTACATAAATACTGTGGATTGTGACCCACGTCGCTGAAGTGTAAACCCACTAAACCATGCTGTGTCATGTGACAGGTCACAGGAAGACTTACAGATGACACCCCTGTACAACTACTAAAATGTCTTAGCTGCCTGGCAACCGTGTCCACACATGGCAGACTTGTCAATACACCATGTCCCACATGACATTTATGTACCACACACACGAGGTGCATGGCTGACAGTGATGTCCAACAGCAGCAAGGGAAATGTACGGTATCTGTGGCCTGATGTGGTGTCTATGTCTGTGGAAGCTGTACAGGTGACTACTTTCATGCTGTGACACAGTCATGATGTTCAACACATCTTATATGGTCGAATTCCGTGACACCTCCACAAGCTGTGCATAGGCTTTTAGGATGTCCAGTGTTCCACATCAACTATATAACCATTCAACAAAGGCTATAGTTGGATCATGTGTGGACAATGTGCAACAGGGTGTATACACATCACATCTACTGTGTGTTGCTACATGTCTCTGGCCATCCTCCATGGCCATGTGTGAACATGTGGTGGCCAAATGTTTGTGATGGCCGTCTATCTCACATGTCTGTGTTGTCCCATATGACATACATCCATAGATGTCAGATACGTCACTGTCCACAGGGTTATGCAGACAAAGGGTTGTATGTTTGGTATGTGGGGTATGTTTTATGGGATAGTGAGACAATGTTTCATCCGGAACGCTACATGTCTGGGACATGTCAGATGGCACATCACAATGTGTGCACCCATTGCAGGGGCATATTCCACAATGGTGAATCCTGTGGGCTGCCCATATCCCAGCTCACTGTGTGGTACTGTTTGCGTACTACACATGTGTTGTTCCAATGTATAGTACATATTCCTACATTGAACAACACCTCCACCATTGTATGCACAGCTGTCCACACATCTAGCAATGACAGATACTGTGGTTTCATGTCAGTGTTTCATTTAGTTTGTATATATTGCACATGGGTAGCCAGTGTGATTGATGACAGATGCGACCTGTATATCATGACTGGACCATACATTATGTATACATGTGTTAACTGGCCACATGGCGAATAGATCTATACATTAACATGCCTGATATTGATAATTGTCTCACCTGCAACAGACTGCTCTCTGTGCAGCACGCCAGAGGTACCTAGGGGTAACACAGCAGTTTTATCATTATCCATGACTGTATGACAGCTACAGAGTGCACTGTTCATGTTAACATGTTAGCCTGTACAATAGCATATAGTATGCAGTATGCACATGTGTGCATACACAGGGTAGCATACTATATATAGTATGCGGCATGTGTGTAAACATACCTTGCATATGATGTTACATTACATATTGCACAGTGACACATGCAACTAAATGGGATATAATAGTTATATGTGCAGTAGTGACTTACCAGGCAACTCCAGGCACGGTGGTTGGGAGACACCCACCTCCACGATAGCAGCTAGTGTTTGTGGATGCTGTTCTGAGGGGGTCCCCAGGCTGGCCAGTAGCTCCTCAGTAGGTGTGAGTGAGGGCTAGGTTGGTGGCCCACCACCTGTCCTACCTTGTTCCCTGGCGATTGCATTGGCATGCTGTTTCGCATGTTGTATCATGTCCGTGCAGTGTCTGCGCACCTGCTGGTAGGTGCAGTTATGGCCACCCACATCATTAACCCTCCTGTGAAGTTCCTGCCACAGGTCATCACGCTGCTGGGCATGCTGTGGCACATGGCTGAACAATACCTCATAGTTATCATGGAGGTACGGTATGAGGGCATCATCCTCCAAGTGGCTATACGCTGGCAGGCATGAACGAGGCATTATCTGGAAGACATAATGATGGAGACAGGTCACAGTATTACAGAGATGCACAGAGATACAGCTGCACATACATGTGTATTATATCTAGTACATATGAACAGTTATCTTTGCAAATTATCATGACACTGACATGACTGACATGTTTGTGTCACATACATGTAACACCCGTTGTGCATTGGATATTATCACTATATATGTGTGTCACCTCATTACATTGCTCATACTCCATGTGAATGCTGTCTTGATGTGGGCAAGTCTGTTTGCCTGTACTGGTGTTCTTACCTATCAGCACATGCCTGGATGTGTCCATAGTAATGCTGTTGACCTTGATGCTGTGTATATGTCACATATCAACAAATACACTGCCTTAACGGACATGAGCAGTGACAATGCAGACATGCGCATGGAAACCTTTACAAGCATGTGTTTTGCCATATGCATCTGCACGGCACTGTACAGCAGTACAACATCCTGCCACGTATTGCCTGTGTTGCACATGTGATACACATGGGACAATGGCTAGCCGGATGTTATTCGCAGGTATGGTTATCAACTATAACATGTATGGACAAGGTCATGCAGTAGTGTGTATGCCCTGGGCCATGTATGGGCATAGGATGTGAAGTTTTCTAGCTGTAGCCGACAGCCATGTTGCCACCACCAGGTGCATCAGTGCCACATTACTGATCCAGACAGTTAATGATACATCTACCATGCGGTCATCGCACCATGTATGACAGACATGACATGTGCAGCTTTGATGGACAGGGTTGCATGGTATGGCAGGAGTATGTAACATGTATGGCACAGGGATCTGTCCAGCATGTGGTGATCCTTGTAGTAGGAAGGTGGCTGTCCATGACGTATGTCTTTCAGATCAGGATATGTACGTGTAGCATGTCCAACATCACAGTGTTGCACATGTCATTATGCAAGGTATCCAGTATGCTGCATAGTGGAGGTGAGGATTGTGAAGGCTGGTGTCGCCCATCCACACATGGCCAATACCCCTTAAAGATGATATGTGATCCGATATTGGTCACTCGAGTGCTGAGTATGCCTGTCCAATGATCTCCATGCTCATGGATGGCACCCTGTCATGACTTGGGTGCCTCGTATGACTACCTAATAGGCCTGGAAACGTCACCAGCTCAGGGAGGTAAACTGCACAGCACCATCCCTTACACACAGTGTCCATAATGTTGACCACTGCCTAGGTGGTAGTTAATGGGTACAGGGTTATTAACCTAGCGGTGACAATACTATAAGCAGCTGTCAGATTGTGCACATATGTCACGCACCTCACCCACAAAGCCCATTCTGTATGTTGTCCACAACACTGAGACAGCTATTGCTCCTAGGTTATGGCCATTCACATCCTTACATATGCAGATGCCTCCCATTTGTCTGTGTGGTATGGGCTACAATGAGGGGGGGAGTACAAAACATTAACCCTGTTTTACTGTAGCTGCCATTGGTGTGATATCCACATGTCACTCAGACACCTTTTGTAGTGTTGCTTCTGTCAACAGGCCACTGGTAGAACACTCCTGTGACATACAAATGTACATCTAGCATACTCAGTGTAGCTGGAACACAGTATGGGTGATGATGTCTTATGACCTGTCACAGGTATTCTATGCAGTGTGAAATAATCTGTACTGTCATCTACATCTGTACTGCTAACATCTATGTTGATTAAGGTTCATGGACTTGCAGACCATACTCAGCAGGGTAATAGTGCAGTGCCTCCCATTATGACTGGCGTCTCCACTTGTGGGTTGCAGTGGATTTATATTATCCAACACCCTATCTGTATTGCATATCCATGCTCAGTACTTGTTCAGAACATGTAAGCACTTCATGAGCTACTAATTACTATAGCACCCATTCCAACTCATTTCCTACAAGTACACTGTTTGTCCTTACATTTCCAGCTTGCTTACAGTACAACAACTGTTGTACAAATGTACCTCACATATCTTGTGAGACATAGTTGAATGTACAGGCATGTCCAAGTGTCAGTTACCAGTGTTATTGCCTGTCTATATGATGAATATGGCAAACATGAGGCAATATAGAAATTGTCTCATGTACACAGTCAATGCTCACCTCCCAACATATGACACTACAGCCTGTGGGAGATGCACATATGTTGCCATGCTGGGGGTAATGCTCTCTCCAACCAAGACTGAACCTGACATTCATGTGGGGATGTTAAACATTTGCAACACATCCCACTCATCACATAGTCTCACTAGATCTCCACCACCACAGGCCACACATAGCATGACTACGGCATTTGCGGAACTTCTCCATACTCTCTGTGTAGGCAACAGAGGCAGCCCCCATCACCAAACACAACACCAATTACTTATAGCCCACCGACTCATGTGTGCCCATCAACTACAGCCAATAGGGCGTTATACCATACCCAACACACTAGTCATAGGTGACTCTGTAGGCGGTCACACTGATGTCCCACTCAGCAGGTTACACAAGGCGATAGTCACTTACATCTGACTGTCGGGTAACAGGATCCGCAACATAACCTATACACTCATGCCACACCTCACCAGGTACAATTTGACTGTCATTCTCCATGTTAGTGTGACTGCCATGAGATGCAACTTTCTGGACTACATGTACAGGGACATGCAATAGCTCTCCAGACTTGTAGCCCAGGAAGGTATCGCCCAAGCCCTGAGAAGCATTCTGCATTCATCCAGACTGATACCACTGTACAACGACTGAATGTTTCACTTCAACAGTTGCCTATGCTTCTGCTGTCATTCCACAGGCATCCAGTATCTGTCTGCTTTGAATGACATGGTCGACAAAACACGATGCTTTGGCACAGATGACCTGCACCTGTTGGCCCTAGGATTACGGATCACATGTAAGACTCTTGCTGCTCCTATACTGCCTGTCTTGGACAGTTTCCAATAACATATTCACCACCAGAACAGGAAAAGGCAAGCAAAACCTGAGGGTAATGTTACTCAATGCTTGACATCTTCATCTCTAACACACTCAGGTGAGGCACTCCTTATAATGGACCACTTCGATATCTCTGGAGTGACTGGGACCTGCTTCTAGGCTCCGGAGAGCACACCTGCACTGACAGGTTATACGCAGACCACACCTTTCAGTCATGTAACCAGGACTGGAACACCCACGGTGGAGGTGTGTCCATATTTCACAAGGATGTACACACCTCCAGGCTGGTTACTTGGCACAATGCATCAGAGGTAATCCATGTGCAACTAACTGTGGACAGAAATGCTATACACATTGTAACTTGCTACAGATTCCACACCATACCCCATGGTTACCGGCCCTCATTTCTTGGTGTACTGGACAGTAGGGTTCAGACAGAAACTACTGATGTGAGACTGACACTACCCCACACTTAATTGGGATACCTACTCATGTACCGACACATTAGGCCAACGCTTTCTGGGATTCATATCCTCCAATCAGCTGGATCAACCCATACACACCACCACCATGGCCAACAATATCCTAGACATGGACATTATCAACATGTGACTGGTGTTCCACACCTGGGGTTATCCCCTCGTTGGTAGTATCCGAACGTATGCTAATCACCCTTGTTATCCACATCCCGGCACCACACCCTTCACGGAATGCACAGTACAATATTTCTGCAAGGCCAACTTCGGACGTCTTATGACAGCGGTAGTAAACGTCATGACACCCGTGCAGATGGACAATGTAGTTACAAATGCTGAAACATACACCACTGCACTTCATTAGCACTTACATGAATGCATTGATCATGCTATCCCAAACAGAGCCATGATGGTACCCACCAGATAACGGACGCCACTCTGGGGGTCCAGTTCCATGGACATAATGTACAACAAAAGGTGGAGGCTGTTGCAAAGTGGAGTACAATCTCATGGGTGGGGTAGCTCCCTGGTCAG
The DNA here is from genome assembly GCF_019279795.1 of Protopterus annectens. Taxonomy (NCBI): domain Eukaryota; kingdom Metazoa; phylum Chordata; order Ceratodontiformes; family Protopteridae; genus Protopterus; species Protopterus annectens. Next base: position 1,125,364,055 of record NC_056725.1, read on the forward strand.
CCTCAGTAGGAATCCGGGATCCCTTATCACATCCTCCAAAGCTAGCTACATAAACATTACTGTGACACATTCCAAGGACTACCACAAAGTGTTATGGAGGTATGTCAGTACTCGATGGCAATACCCACATCTGCTCTGACATACGATGGTTAGGCAGGAACATTATAGAACCAACTGATATTGGCAACATCCTGGCAGATAGGTTCAATGCTAACTTTACACCCCTCTCACTCCCTACAGGCCCAAAATCTATACAGAAACAATGCAGTGTCCCTGCTGTCACAGCTACACAGTTTCAACCTGCACTCTCTAAGGCCTGGAACACAGACTCCATGTGACCGTCCAACATCCCAGGCTGCGATTTACACAAACCGCAGAATGACATGGCTCCCCACTTGGCCACCAGATTAACTAATAGCCTTGTATCAGGCATTGTGGCCCATGAATAGCGCACAGCAACAGTTATCACACTCCACACAGGTGGCGCCAAAATGGACCAGGGGGACTATTGCCCTATACACCTGACTGGACTTTTCTGCAAGGCTATGGGGCACATCATCATGGAAGTCATTCACAGAAACATCAGTGGGCTCCAGACCTTTGATACCACCCAGGTTGGATTTGTTAGGGCCAGACCATGGGTCCTACATCTGGTGGACTCCTTTGATACAGTTACCAAGGTAGTTGATGATGGTAAGGGGGTCCACACAGCCTACCTTGTCCTCTCCTTCCTTTCAGCACCGTTCTCCATTCTGGTATTGACAACATACACATCCACCTGCACATCGACCCCTACGTCTTGAGATGTTATGCAAAGTGGCTCACGGACAGGACCCACACAGTGAGGGTAGCATACCGTAGTACCTACTGTAATTCAGTTACACTTGGCGTACCCCAGTCCTCAGTCATAGGGCCCCTCATGTTCAGTATATGCTTCCTGAGGTACAGGCTAGCACAGAGGGACTTTCCCTTAAAGGGTTTCCAGATGACTGCAAACAAGGAGCCATGATTGATCCACCAGCTGATACAGACACGCTCTATAAGGGTGTCACTGTGACAGATACCTGGTGTCAATAACATGGCCTCAAGCTGCATGACACAAGGTGCATAGACATCCCCTTTGGATTACACCAATCACCCACTGACTATCACATAGGTGGTAGTCCCCTACATACATGTGACATTATACGGGATCTTTGTACACACGTATATAGCACCCACTCCTTTGATAACCATATTGCCAATGTGGCGTCGATATCCTTCCACGTGGCCATCCTAATCTGTAATGGGTTTGTAGCTGGAACAAAGGCACCCATTGTACCTGTATACTCCTGACGTATGAAACATGTTCAAGGGTACAACACCCCTTTTGGGGTGTACCTTACAGAACAGCAATGGTTTTACATACCACAACATTAACACACCATGAGGATTATTGACCTCCGAAGAATGACGTATGCAGCACAACTACAGACACCACAACTGTACACATTTGCGTACTGCATACTCAGGGGTGATCTCTGATGAACATACAGGGCCCATGTCCACAACCATATTGATGGATATACTCCACATAAGCAACATAAGCAAAAGCCACTGAGAGCAACATGCTCAGGGATATGTACACAAATGCAACGATGAGTGGGACATGCTTGAGGGATACATTCCTGAACCAGACACTCACCATGCTTTGGAACATGATTCCTATGTACATCAAGCAGGGACCCTCACTGGCACTCTTCAAGAGATACCTCGATGGATGGATGGGAGACAGACATGTATGCCAGGGATCACTGCAGTGGCTATACTGTACACAGGTGCAGGTAACAAATGGCTCTGTTGTTCACTACCCTAGGGAGGTGCCACCAGTGAAGACACTGTAGTTGGGCTTACAAATGGACTTGGCCAGACATCATAGTACCTAACTATGAACCTGTGAAGCTATTACATGTCCTTTGTGCATGGATAATTGAGTAGCTCTTCCATTTCAATTAGCTATCATGCTGTTACATTGTCACATGACTACAAGCCATATGTATCCTGTTATTGTGTATTGTACATGCCAATAGACATACCTTTTGTTTGCATGATATAACAGTTATGCTGTGTAAAATATCTGACATATCTACCTACAATACTGTACATTACACATATTTTAAACATTATCCCATAATGCAAAGCATACTTGCACAGCAGGACCACCTTAGGCATGTTATTCTCATTATATGCCCATACACATGCCTACTGTGACAGTATATCAACATATACTATCCCCTGTTATGGCACGTACTTGTTGGACAAACCCTACCACTGACAGCGGGTGGTGTGGAATTGTTTGTGTTTAAAGCCCATATGTATCATCCCTTGTGGTGTATGAGATGTTTACCTTGTGGCCCACAGCAGGACACACAATTTCTACAAGTGTTACTATGCTCAACAAGACATCACTACATAATACCTTTTCCCACTTTATGCATTGTGTACACTTTAATTAATACAGAACAGGCTCTACATACACTAACATACTGAGTGTTCTACATACCTTGTTAGCGTTCTGAGTCTTCGTAGATATCTGTCTTACACCTTTCCTGTTTAAATGGTTCTATGGTATGAGCATACGGTTTGAATGTATGGCAAGGCATCCTTATATACGTAGATACCTGTAACATGTGGTATCTTGCCATCAATTGGTGTTCCTGAGTAAATTATTACATGCACATCAGCTGTGCAGCTACTCCATTCACCAATTATGCGGCAACAGTGGGGTATAATTGAATACTCCACTTGGGCATTGGCCTTTTGCCCTACCTTCGAAGGAGACGGCCTGTGTGTGTTTTGTTGTGAGGAATTGCAACTGCTATTTGGAGAGACACGGATATTTTGAATTCATGTCCCCCGTGGATTGTGTGTGATGGCTAGAGTATGTGGTTCTACATGTGAGTGTACCTGTCATATCAACCATCTGATAAGGGACTATTGCAAACAAAACTTGTAACATTCCCGTCTGTTCCATTATACAACAGCTGCGATTTCACATGGCACCATTACAAGTGTGTCTCTCACAAGGTATGTTAACGCTTCTGCAGATGTAATTGAGTGAGTGGATGTTTGTGATGTTATTACAGTCTGTATTGCAATTGGTTTGGGTGTGGGGGAGATGTAGGTGGGTGTACATAGCATATACAGGTTTGTGGGGACTGCATTTATACATATTCCATATGTGTGTGTGGGCTCCTTCCCTAATTGAAGAACTATCATTTAGTAGACTAAAACTATGGTTGTTGCAGGCTTATACATTGAGCCATTGTTAATTGGTTCCTATATAGCATGCAGGTGAGTTTGATACTTCAGTCCGTCAGGAAATACATTGATATGTAAGGGAATGTTACTAAATGACAGCTGTCTCGTGTATTTCTGTCACAAATATTTGCACTCATTGCAGTTGTGTTGGTGACTGAACCTCTTTGGCTTGGGTTGCCACCTTTTCAAATGGCCATAGTGGGACATTTGCAGGACACACATCGGTCTTTAGAGGCCGACACATACCCACAGTAAGTACACAGGATAGAACGTACTTTTATCCTAAATACATACTTATTCTTGTAGCACTTTAGCTACTTATCCTGTTTCTTGTAACATTTACGTATTTTAGATACAGGTATAACTATTTAATGCAACTATTACATAATATATGGGACATAATTATGTCCTACAATCTCAGACATTTGCTCTTTTTAATATTTGTTGTCAGGACACAACTGCCCAAGGAGGGGCTGTCCCTCTCAAAGTGGGACAGGTGGTAACCGTATGCCTACGGCCAGCTATGACCACACCTACCATAATGATCTACCTCCGAGTTAGTACAAACAGACACATGATGCAAACACACACACACACACACACATTACAGTCACACAGAAATGCACACGGCACCCTCAACACACACTTACACAGACTACAGCAATCACAAACACACTTGAACACAGTACCTACCTGGACCGCAGCACCGGCAGCGATAACAAAACGTCCCTTAACATCGTGATAATATTACTCGCGGTTCTACTGTTCCGGTACTGTGGTCTTTCAGTCTTTAAGCCTCGTGATTACACGTGTCGGTATGTAAAACATTCGGTAGTTGGCAGTATCCTATTTATTTGTACCTCCATGGTTGTGTACATGTCGTTGACCTATCTATATATTTGTAGATACAGGTGAATCCGTATATATCGACATATATCTCTCTATCACCATTTCTATCTCTATTATATCTATATATATATAGAGAGAGAGAGAGAATGGGAGAGTGAACACACCTTTCATTGTGTACATGGCGGTGTATACTGTTTCCTGAACTCCGCACGTTTGTGTTTTAACCTGTCACAATACACACCTGTCATTGGTACATCTCGGGTAGTTTAGTGTTAGGTGATTGTGTACATGATTGCATGTTCTACTCCTGGCAGTGGTCGTTTTACCTTTCAGAACAGGCACTATTATTTCAGGGGTGAATAATGCTAGTTTCACCTGTTCTGGACATTGTTGACTGTGATCTGCGTGATATTCAGCAAAGCTTAGCCCTGTTTCGCGCATGTCTGTATAGTCATGTTTAAACGATGCTTTCCAGCACTCACCAATGCATAAACCCGCTAACATGTGCTAAACCTGATCTGATGATTTCATAAAAGTGAATCTGGGCATCTTGAGGCAATGTTACAATTGCCTCATGTACACAGACAACCCACTCCTTCTCCCACAAAACACAAATACATGTGAGAGATGCAACTATATAGCCAAACTGGAGGCTGAGCTCTCTCAACACAGGACTGGCAAAACCAGACAGGAGGAGAAGGAAACCACGCACACCACAAACCCAGTTTCACATAGAACTATCACAACTGCAAAACAAACACATAAACACACAAAGACATACTCGGAGGCACTGATCAAAAATCTACCAAAACTACAGAGGCCTCCAAAGCAGACACCCAAGCAACTGCCACCTCAAGACATAAGACATGCAACACATAGTTCTCAAAGTCAGTGTGCTAAACAGTCACAGCCCTTAAGGCCAAACACAATACCAGACACACTTGTTATAGGTGACTCCATAGTCAGACACACTGACGTCCCACTCACCAGACTGAGCAAGGAAAAGACCACAGTAAGCTGCCTGTCAGGCACTAGAATCCACCACATAACACAAGCACTCAGGTCACTCCACAGCAAGTACAAGTATGACTCAGTTATTGTCCATGCCAGTGTGAATGACCTGAGACATACCACCCTGGACTACATGAAAAGAGACATAGAGGAGCTCTCAGATTATGTAGCCCAGGCCGGTATGACCCTGACCCTGAGCAGTATCCTACCCTTACCAAGAATGATGCCACAATACAGAGACAAAATGATCAGCTTTAATAATTGGCTTAATTACTGGTGTCATTCTAAGGGGATCCAATGTCTGTCTGCCTGGGATGACATGCTTGACAAGCCACGCTGCTTCGCAAGGGACGGCTTGCACCTGTCACCCTGGGCTTCCGGATATTGGCAAAGGCTCTTGCCACCCCCATAGTGCCTTTTTTAGGCAAGGCTCAAATGATAAATCTACCGCCCTAGAAAACAAAAATGGAGAAAATCTAAGGGTAATACTGCTCAATGCCAGAAGTCTAAACCTCAAGATGCACGCCCTCAAGCCCTCCTCAGTATGGAGAACATCGATGTCTGTGCTGTGACTGAAACCTGGTTCAAGGCTCCTGAGAGCACCCCAGCACTATCAGGTTATACCTCATATCATGCGTTCCGGCCCCAAAATCCGGACCGAACCACAAAGGAGGGGAGTATCCATATTCATAAAGGATACCCACACCTCCAGGTTAGTGGCAACGCACAAAGCATCGGAGACCATCCAGGTGCAATTAACCATAGGTAAAATTGCCCTACAGTTTGTAACATGCTACAGACCACCTTCTCAAACTCAGGAAACCCACACAGCCTTCCTGAAGACACTGGAAGTATGAATGTCTCTCCAAACACCATCATATTGGGTGACTTCAACTACCCAAACATAGACTGGGAACATTACTCAAGCCCCAACACCCTAGCCCAAAGGTTCCTGGAGTTCATAAACTCAAATGCTATGGAACAACTAGTCACCATTCCCACAAGAGGAGAAAATATACTAGACCTGATCATCACAAACATGGGGACAAAATGCTCCACACCGGAAGTATATCCCTCATTGGTGAGATCAGACCATAAATTAATCTCACTGGAGATCCACATCCCACCCCCCCCCAGCAAAAAAGACCAAAGTGAAGAACTTCTCAAAAGCAAACTTCACACTTCTTAAGACTGGAGTGGTATCCTTCAAGGCCCCCGAGCCAGTGGAAGCCACAACCCACGCTGCTGAAACCCTTACAAATGCCTTCTACGAGCATCTCCAGGAATTTATGGATCAAGCAATCCCTAATAAAATCAAGACCCTTTCCACCAAAGGCAGGCGCCCGGTCTGGTGGACCCCAGCCATAAACAAACTCTACAACAACAGGAGAAAGCTACTACATGACAGAGCAAAATCCCTAAAAGGGAAGGCATCTCTGATCAATACTAGCAAAAAACTACGATCACTCATAAAATCATCCAAGGCCAACTTTGAGAGAAAAATCGCTAATGACACAAAAGACAATCATAAGGCCTTCTTTAGCTATGTTAGAAACCTGGGTGGAAACTCCCAGATATGCTCAGAATTAGTCCAAAATGATAAAAAAATCACTGAACCCACAGACATTGCCAACATACTGGCAGACAGGTTCAGTGCAAAGTTCTCCCCTCCCTCCCCCCCAAAAGAAGAAATATCTATCCCACCAGAGTCTAGCCTCCCAAACATCTCAGATGCCCAGGTGAGAGCTGCTCTCTCTAAAGCAAAAAACACAGCATCAATAGGACCGGACGGTGTCCCCGGCTGTGTGCTACATGAACTCAGTGAGGAACTAAACCCACACATAAGGCTGCTGTTTAATCTTAGCCTTATTACAGGATACATACCCAAAGAATGGCGTACGGCAACTGTGGTCCCACTCCACAAAGGCGGTGCTTCTACGGACCCTGGAAATTACCGCCCCATAAGCTTGATGAGCCTTGTCTGCAAAGCTATGGAGAGGATCATAATGGAACTCATAAATAAAGACATTGGGGACCTACAGACACTGGATCCTACCCAATTTGGCTTTGTCAAGGGCGGATCCTGCCTCTTGAACTTGGTTGACTTTTCCAAAACAGTCACTAAGACCATTGATGAGGGTAAGGTAGTTCACACAGCCTACCTTGACCTAGCAAAAGCGTTCGACACAATACCCCACTCGGGCATCATAGAAAAGCTCACCAGCTTAGATGTAAACCCATATGTCACAAGATGGGTTGCAAACTGGCTCAAGGACAGAACACACAGGGTTAGAGTTGCTGGTGCCATGTCAGACTCTAAGCTGGTCATGAGCGGTGTCCCACAGGACTCAGTCCTGGGCCCCCTCTTGTTCGGCATTTATTTTTCTGAAGTGCAGGCAAACATAGGGGGATTGTGGCTGACAAAATTTGCAGATGACTGCAAACTGGGCACCATAATTGACACTCCATCAGACACAGACATCCTCCAGAGAGGTCTCATAGAAATGGATAACTGGTGCCAGAGCCATGGCCTTAAGCTAAATGCCAAAATTGTATAGTCATACCCTTTGGGAAAAACAGGTAACCCCTAATTACCACATAGGTGGTAATCCATTAAACACGGAAGAAGTTATCAGGGACCTGGGGACCCAAGTTGACAGTAACCTCTTTTGACACTCACATTGCCAAAGTGGTTAGGAAGACCTTCTACATTGCCCACCTGATCATGAAGGGATTCACATCCAGATCAGGAGAGGTCATTGTACCCTGTACTCTTCACTTATCAGACCAATGATTGAGTACAACGCCCATTCAGAATGTACCTTACCCGACACCTGCAGCAGTTGGAAAGACCCCAAAAGTTCCTCACCAAAAGGATAAAGAGGCTCAAACATATGTCATACGATGCCCGACTGAAGAAACTCCAGCTCTATTCAGTCGCATACCGTCTGCTCAGAGGTGATCTGTGCCTGACATACAAGGCCATGTCCAACCCGGAATTAATGGACATGCTCCACCTCAAAAATCCAAATCCACCAGAGCCACGAGAGCAAGAGACTTAAACCTCAACACGGATATAAATAGGACGTGCTGGAGGGACAGATTCATCACCCAGAGACTCCCTACACTATGGAACAGAATCCCAGTCCATGTGAGGCAGAGCCCCTCACTGACTCTGTTCAAGAGAAATCTTGACGAGTGGATGGGAGATCATAGGTTTACCCCAGGAATCATCTCTGTATCACTGCTGGACAGAGGCACAGCAAACTAATGGGTATAGTATTCTCATCCTAAGGGGTGGTGAAAGCCACACACACTCTGGCTAGGCTTATAAATGCCCTAGGGCAGATAGCCTAGTATGAACCTATGAACCTATGAACCTATGACCTGCATCCAACATCCATTATTCGTGCCTTCGGGATTACATAACGGCCCTTGCAGGATGTGGAACTGGGAACATGCATGACAGTCAGTGCCTTTACCACTTGGGCATCTGGGATTTGTACACATGTTATGGTGTTTTGTATGTGGACTGTACTATGGCTGTTACTCCATACTGCAATCAAATGTGTAACTCAGTTAGTCTGCATATGGATGAGACCTATTAATGGTATGTCCAAGTGATGTTTAATGGATGTGCTCCAACATTGGGAATCTATGTCACAGTGAGCCCCACACTATAATGTGCTACACCTTCACACAACCATAAGTGGATCATGCTGAAATGACAGATACCTGTCATGGGTACTCCCCATGCTTTGCCACTACATCCCTGATTACATTATATGGAGCCCCTCATTAACACACCAGGGAATCCATGCAGAGTGTGTGGGGAACAGTGATTACACACATGGATCCTGCAATTGGCTCTGCTCCACTGAGGAACAGTTGGTTAAACGATGTGGTGGTGACAGCAGACACTGTTTGCCTCGGCTGATGAATGGCCTCTGACAATCAGGCATGTACCAACCGATGTACCTAGGAACCTATACATACAGCATCAACATATGCTGTTAGGTGCGTGTACTGTTCAGGTGTTGACTTTCCTTGATCCAATAGCTGCTGTGTGTGCAATGGTTGAGGGTTGCCTATGTAGGATTTGCACAGTAGGCCACCTATACATTACAATGTACAGGTGGTCGTGTGTGTGTGCCATCCAGTTTACTGTGTGTGCAGGTGGAGAGGTGTGTCAGTCCATAGGGGCCTACACTGTCAGTGTATGTGCTATACATTCCCTCTTTGCCAAGGCATGGGCATATTGGGCATGCCTCTGTCTGCCTACTGGGGCTGGCACAGGGTGTTCATGGTCTGAATCCCTCTGTGCCTGTGATGGCCTTGGCAATTGTGGTGGGCTGTGAGGGCCTTCACCATTATGTCCCTGCTGCAGCTGTTTCCGCAGGATCATATTATGTAGCATGGCACATACTATGAAGATGTGGGCACACGTGCCTGGAGAGTACTGCAAGGCTCCATCAGATATATCCAAGCAACAGAACCATGATTTCAGCATCCCAAACACACTCTCTATGATGATTCTGGTTTGTGCGTGTGCCTCATTATGGCGTTCTTGCATGGGTGTGTGTGCATTTCTGATGGGAGTCATCATCCACGGCTCCAGTGCATAGCCAGCATCCCCCACAAGGTGGCCATATCGGATGTCCCCCCCTGACAAATACCTGATACAGCTGTGAGGCATGCCAGATGTGGGAGTCATGGTAGCTTCTAGGGCTGCCAGCACACACATCCATGATAATGCCCTGGGCATTGCACATGACCTGGCAGTTGATGGAGTGGTATCCCTTGTGGTTCATGTAGTGCCTACCATGCTCACCGGGTGGTGACTTGATATGTATGTGGGTGCAGTCTATCGCACCCAGTACCTCCGGGTAGTGTGCCACATGGTGGAAGAGACGCATATTGCTGGCCAACTCCTCCTGAGTTTGGGGGAAGTATATATGCTCATTGGCATGTGGTAACATGGCATCTAGGAACTGGTGGAGTACCCTGGATGCTGATGCCTGTGAGATCCCCACTATATCTCCAGTTGGCCTTTGAAAGGTACCTGTGGCTAGTATTCATAAGCTTACACATTCCTTCATGTCCACTGGGATGGGTTCCCCTCTGTTGTTTCTGGATCTCAGGCGTGGCCGGCACAGCTCAATTGTTTGCTGTAAGATGTCCCTGTCCACCCTGTAATGCTCTACTATCTCCAGATCATGTAGCCCCTGGTAGGTTACCCTTGGTCTGAACACTCTTCTCCTCCTCCGGGGCCTGCGGTGGTTTGTCAGCATCATCCTCCACAACACCTTCAGTCTCTAACACATGGTGATGAATCACAGCTATGGCAGCTGCCAACATGTACATTGTAAAAGTTCCCCATCTGTTTACACCTATGGTGCAGTGTTTGGGAATACATAGGTGTGTGTGAGGTACCTTCACACTTTATACTATTGTGCTTTGAACACTGATGATGTCATAGGGTGTGTATGTACAATCGGAGCTGCAGGGTATCTTATGTGTTTTACCACAGGTACTGCTATTGTGGTGCCTTTGGTGTTAAATTACATTTAGCTGCCGTGGATTACCTCTTGCCCTTCCCTTAACATTTCTTAACGTTTCCCCTCCCATTTTCTGGCATGCATCCAGCAGCCTCCTTTCTTTTGTACTTTCCAAAACCTGGCTTATCTTGCCAAATGTGTTCTATGACCAATCTACTGCAGGTTTGCTTTGCTCTACGGTGACAGTTCTCTTTTCTTTGCAATCTGACACCTCCCCTATCCTGTTCTGCAGGTTGCTGTGAGCAGACTTGTTAGCTGCTGTTGATAGCCCACTGTGAGTTAATAGGTGTTAATTGCTCAGTTGTACTCCAATTACCCTACTGCAGCATTTCCTTATTTTCTTCCCCTAACCTTCCTGTTTGAGCTGTGGTGCGCGGTGCGTTCGTCCACTTACCGGGTTTCAGGCATGTTTTCATCCACATACACATGCACTTTCGGGCACCATGTGTGCTCTCAGCTAAACGATGCTATACCTACATCCCCATCCCTACCCTGCAGCTTTGCTTAACAACGGGCAGCCCAGATTTACATTGCTCCAATGTGCTTACAGCTATGGTGGCACACCCCACTGCTGATGTCATATATACCTCCAAACCACTCCTCGGTGTTGTAGCGCTGCGCCTTATGGTACATCCTTAGTCCGGCTGGACGTTTGCGATTCACTATTACTTGCCTCATTTGCATAGCATTGACTACTAATTCATAGTTACCGCGCCAAATACTGTCACAGACCCTTATCAACCCTTGAAGCGTGGTTGTGGTGTACCATGCATACCATTGACTTTTATGGTGAAATCATGATTTGTTTTACATTGCGATTTTATGACATTTGTATATATTTTCCTTGTGTTCCCATTTGCGCACACATGCCCTGCGGTTGCACTTTGCTTTACTGTGGACATGACATTAAATGTTGTTTTTTAGGTGTTGTGCATCTTTTCTTATGCCATTGGCTGTATATTTAGCCATTGGCATATGTTAACTTTGTAATACATGAGTCTGGTCCGCTTTCATAGATCCGATGTTCTGTTTGGCAAAATGTAAACCTTTTTTTTTTTTTGTTTACATTTCTGTAGGCTTACGCTACACCTGCACCACTTCATGAATCGCTATGTACCTTCATTTGCATGCTGCAGTACTCCGCATGGGGTGATTAGCATACCTGAGCCGAGGGCTGCACAGATCTGGCGTACGCTGGTAGTGCACGTGGAATTGGATAGTACCTGAATCGCTCGACGGCCATATTTGGCATTATACCACTTACGCTACACCTGCACCTGGCGCAAGCTTCATGAATCCCGAGGAGTGTTTGAACTGCAAAAAAAAAATAATAGATTTAAAAGCAAGATCTAGAAGAAATAATGTGCTTAGCAGGGGCATCTCTGAGTCATACAAACAAGCTTCTTTACATACTGTAAAAAAAAAGAAATCTTTGAAATACTCTTGGACAAAAACGCTGCAGTACAGAGATTTCATAGAGCATTAAGAAAATCTCAAACTCTTGATGCCCCAAGGCAAGTCTATGTGAGACTACTGAATGCAGTTCATGCTAGCATGGTTTTACAAGCTGGCAAAACCAAAAAACAAATCATTTGGAAAAGCAATAAAATAGCAGTTGCACAGGACTTACCCTTAGCTATCAAGCAACAGAGACAAATTCTATCACCTTTCTGTGCATACTTGAAAAATAACAAAATAAAGTTCCAAATGAAGTATCCTGCTTCTCTACAATTCCAATACAAGGGGTATACATACCAAGTAAAAATAAAGAAGAAGCAAAATCAGCTTTCTTATAAGCATTTAATGAAACCCCTCCAAAATAACCAGTGAAATGTAAATAACATTCATACTGCTCTTATCAGCATTTAGAATGCATTTACACTGTAAAAGACCTTAAATCTGACAAAATAAAGGCATCACTAGTATTTTTATGCATTATTTTGAAGTTTTTGAAAAAAAATTTACCTTTATATTGCAAGAAAAAGGCTCCATGGGCTTTCTTTTCCGTTGCAACATTCTAAAGCAATTTTTCCATGAAGCTGAGACACATCAGATGTCCCATGACATTTGACCTCATGTCGTACATGCTAATTATCTCATTCAGTGATGTCAGATCCAATTCCAGTCTACGGCAGCCAAGAAGTCCCAAAAAGAAGCAAGAACCGTGTGAATGCATTGTGCCATCCAATAGCTCGACAAGATTGTCATCCAGGAAGTAAACTGCAGTAATACAAAGCTGAAAATCGAGAGACATCTACACTTAATGAAAAAGAACAATTCATGGCTCAAAAATCACTCAGGTACTGCAAAACTTCCTTAATTCACTAACTGTAAGCTTTAAAAGACAGCAATTGAAGAAGAATATTTATCTAACTATTGGCAATCTAGATAATGTAAAGGAAGAAAGTAAGCTTTAAACAAGAACTGAATGAGAAAGTTAAGGTTACAGTGATCTCTCCAGAATAAAATGGCTTCTGAAGAAAAGATGCACTACAAATTTGGACTTGGCTGAAATACTACTGTAAATAAAAATGACTTTAAGCTCATTCAACAGTTTTTTTTTCTCATTGAACTAATATTAGTCAGAATACTAGAAAAGGTCAAGTAACAACTTTGTCTACTAGATGCATTTTAATATGAAGCATATAGGGAGCTATAGCTTATGTTGATTTTCTATATGTTTATATAGGCAAAACACAAGAAGGGTACTTATAACATATGCGCATAGTATGTCTGTATAATACACTATGTAGTAACATAGTCCGTTTTTCTACTAAAACCAGTTCCAATGTCTGAACTATATAGTATTCAAAAGAAGGTTTTGATAAAAAAGATTATATCTAGCCACATGGTTACATCTATAAGGTTATATTTTTGTATTGAAATTTGACATTACAAGCCACATCTTACCCCTACTGCCTAATTGGGTTAATAACATCTATATTTGTTATCTTATTTAAGTTGCTGGTTGAATGGCATTTATCCTAGCAGTGTTGTAATGTTTTTTGGAATGCAAAATATTTAGTGTAAGATAGTTAAAATTGTATATATGTTTAGTTTTTTTTCAATTCTACAATGATGTATATGTTACCTGTTTACTGGATTAACCTTTCTCCTTCAGAGGATAGTGGTAAGTGATCAGGCACTAAGGAAATTCTGAAACAGAGTTATGTCACCTTCTCCTCTCATGCTAGTATTTCTCAACACACAGTAATCAGTACTCTCAAAGCTTTGACAAATCCTCCCCCATGACACACATAGCTAATTCAGGTACAGGGGTATTCAAAATAATGCTCACATAAGATGATTAACATAGTCTCATGGAATGTAAATGGCTTACAGGACATTAAGAAGAAAAAGCTTGTTATGCACCTCATATACTTTTTTGTAGGAAACTCATATGACTATGGAACAATGGGACAAGGGAACAGAAAAAAAACACTAAGTGGGTTCAGTAAATAATAGCAGCTGGGGACAGCATCTCTTCAAGAGGAACAGCTATAATAATTAAGAAATCTTTTAAAGGGAACATCATTAAACATAGTTATGATACTAAAGGGAGATGGTGCTATTTCACATGTTTGCTCCCAGCATACATAAAATCTGTATTACTTTGTAATGTTTATGGTCCTTGTAACTATTAACTTTATTTCTTAATCTAAATTTATGATGTACTAATTAAGCACCCAGATCATCTGATTATAATTGGTGGAGATTGGAATATAACAATCAATCCATTCAAAGATAGATCTAATAAAATTATACTCAATCTTCCCAAACCACAACATTTTTATCAGAACTAACTGAAGATTTCAACCTAACAGATCCCTTTGAACTTAACAAAACAGACAGTCTAGGTAGCAGATACATATATTTTTCCCCATACCACAAATCCTGGTCTAGGATTGACATATTTCTAATTTCTCAAAGATTTGCTCATTATGAAGTGCAATATAACTCAGAACGTAGATCATTATCAGACCATTCAAAAATAAATCTAACAATAACACAAAATAAAACTGGTTTACTACCCACATTACATCAAACTAGGCATTAAACTCAAACCTGTTGAAAATTAAAGAAGTGGAACAAGAGATTATAAACTCTCTTATTCACTTAAATGAAAACTTTGCAAACAGTGATATCCCTTTGGATATTCAATGGGCTGCCTTTAAAGTTATGGCTAGGGGTACCCTCATCCAAAAAGCATCCTATTCCACAAAGCAAAGAAAGGAAAATATAAGTAAAATAGAAAGTAACCTAAGGCTATTTGAACTGGAAGTGCAAAGAAACTACACTCCTAATATTGAGAAACAAATAGCAAGTCTACAGAAACAGTTAAATGAGATTATAACACAACAGTATACATTTACATAACTTAGAATGCTGCACAAATATGTGGCGTGGGCTCAAACTCCTTCTAAAATGCTAGCAAGACTTATCAATGTAAGGGACCCCACATGTAAAATACAAGAAATAAAATATAAAGACAAAATTTATAACTCTGATATTGAAATAATAGAGGGTTTTGAAGAAATGTTTCAAACCATTTACGGTCCACAAGATCATACTAATGACAACCTCAGATTAATGACTTTCAATCTAATAACCTCAAAAGTCCATTAACAGAAGAGGAAGTAGTTAAGGCTATCGATAAATTAAAACATGGGAAAGCTCCTGGTCCTGATGGGTACGTAGCAGAATTTTATAAACATTTTAAGCAACAAATAACACCAGTACTTTTAAAATTATACAACTATATAATAAAAGTTGGGATATCAGACCTTAATCTGAACAACTCCAAAACTGTACTTATCCCAAAACCAAATACAGATCCCACAAATCCGAACAACTATAGACTCATAGCTCTGATAAATATGGATATTAAGATATTTTCAACAATTTTAGCACAAAGGATACAGAAAGTAGCCCTAGCTATAATTGCACCTGAACAGTTAGGCTTTATGAGTCAGAGACAAGTAAAGGACAACACATTAACCATAGATGCCCTAACCCACCTATGTGCCAAGGACAAATCCTCTAAATACACATTATCAGTAGATGCAACAAAAGCCTTTGATAGAGTCCATCAAAAACGCCTCCTCTTTGTACATTATCAATTTGGATTCCCAAAAGAATACATACAAATGATTAAAACATTATATACTAAAGCAACTACAACTATCTATATCAATAAGAAAACTTCTAACCCAATACAAATAGTTAATGCAACCAGACAGGGATGCCCACTCTCACCAGACCCATTTAATTTCTGTATAGAAACATTACTACTGCAAATTACCCAGAGAACATACCATCATCTTATTTCAGTATCAAAAACTCTAATAAAATACACAGCTTTTGCAGATGATTTCAATATTTACTTTCAATATCCTAATACTGATCTAAATAAAATCCTCCCATCCATAGATAAGTTTTCCCTAGTATCTAATTATGAAATTAATCCTAAGAAGTCAATTATTTATCCAATTAACCCTCTGGGACATAAGGAATTTTACTTTCTGGAGACTAATGTTAAACTGCAATATACTTTGAAATATTTAGGTATAAATTTTAGCCATACACAATCTGATATGTTCAATAATAATATAGTTAAAAACTTGGTCAAATATAGTCAGTAACATTAATAAATAGGAAAAGCTTAAACTATCTACATTATCAAAAGTTTCAGTTGTAAAAATGAGCATATTGCCTAAGATTTTATACCATCTGAATGCCACTTTTATGAAAATTCTAGTTACCTTCTTCAAGATAAAAGTTTGACTGGCAAAATTCATATGGTACCCAAAAAGTACAAGAATTAGCTATAATAAGCTAATACCCTCAAAAGAAAAAGGAGGCTTAAGCCTTCCTGATTTTCAATTGTACGATGAAATTATCAATGCAAGTCACATCATGCAGATTGAAAATCATGACCCTATAGGTTCATAGGTAAGTACTAGGCTATCTGCCTGAGGGCATCTATAAGCCTAGCCAGAATGTCTTGGCTTTCACCATCCCCTTAGATTAGTTCCGTATAGGTAATGAAGGGTACCCATTATGGATTAAATTATTTCACCAGAACATTATAACATATAAAGTTAATCCAAAAACAATTCCCTTCTTAAAACAAGAAACTCTTACGACAACAAAAATTCACCCAATCTTAATAAACAGCTGTGGAATTTTCAAGAAGTTACTGATATCAATAAATTTAAAAGACACAATTACTCTTCTGCAACCAATACATAACAACCAGATTTAAAACCAGCAAACAGTATGGTAAACCTAGATAAATACCATTTAATAAAAAATATACAGTGTGGGACTTTTACCAATTAAATAACCTTTCAATGGAAAATATCATGAAACTACTTAAAGCAAGCAATAAATATAAAATGATAAATAAAGAAATCTTATACCTGGTTAGTACTATAACCAAAGATATCAATGCAGTTGAGCAAGATGTTAACTTAGCACAAAAAGTTCTAAAATTGCTCATGAGTAAAACAAAAATTATATCAAATACATATACATTAATAGCAAATATTAAATATCAAAATACAATTCTTTTTTCAAAGTTTTGGGAAAGTAAAGAAAACACCATAACAGACAATCAAAAGGAATTAGCTATTAGAAATACTATGAAACTGACACCATATAAAACGTTAATATACACACAGATCATGATCTTTAACAATGCCTACCATATACCTGTTCACCTTAACAAATTCAACCCATCCAAGTCACCATATTGCCCTAAATGTCCTAATAACGAGGCAGATATTCTCCACATCTTTTGGAGCTACAAAACAGTTTATAAACTATGGTGATCACTAAGATTCCTTTTAGAGAAATCAGACTATTCAAAATTCATGTTGTCATGGGAGACAGCTATACTACATGCATTCAAATGCAATAATAATAATTTCTCTAAACACATTATAATAACACTATGCACCCTATTAAAAGCTTACATAGCGAAAAACTGGATAGACAGATCAAGACTAACCTGGTCAGAATATAAAAGCATGGCAAAAAAACATATATTGGCCAAGAAGCTTTATATAAAAAGTCAGAAGAACCAAACCTACTATCAGAGGTACTGCAAAGCATTAATCAATATTCTATCATAAACAGTAAGTTAAATGCTAATTATATAAGGATAGTAAACACATCACTTAGTTGAAAGATTAATAACCACACTAATTAAGGTGACATATTTGTATATATGTATATATGGTATAGTAGATCAAATTGTTATCATTCTATAGGCTGATGCTATACCTCTAGTGCTGCTCACAATTGCAAAATAATGCACAAGAGAACTGCTATATGATAAAAGTTATTGGACTAATCACAATATAAGCATATCCTCTTAGTAATACAAAATTGTAGATCTACCTAATTTGAATTTTAATCAGTAAAGTGTGCAATATATATTATTACTTGCTTATGGTATGCATTCTGTAACATCAACTGTACCACATGTATATGTCTTGTTTATCTTCTTCTGCATATTTTGTGAAAAAATATTAAATAAAAAGAAACTTGATAAAAAAAACCTTAGTGTTGTTGCATTACTTTCTTCTACACACAGATATGTAGATTAAACCCCTGAATGGATGAGATCATCATTGTGAGACACTTGTGCTTGAAGCCAAAGTATATTTTTCTTTGTAGCTAGACTTATTTCATTCTTTTCCCAAGTGGTTATTCAAGACATTCTCTCCTGCCTTGATAGAGTCCATGAACTGCTTTTTTAATGAAAGACTCCTTTTTCTTCACTGACAAATACACGTGTTGTCCTCTAAACAGGCAATTATGTTTATCAGATGACTAACTACTGTTATCATGGTTGAAGTTCAAAATCTACAGTTATTAGGCTATTAAAAAACAAAAATCATATTAACATGTAACAGACAACAGTTACCAGAACCAAAAGAATAGAGAAAAATGCAAAACTCTAAACTAAGAAGGAAATGTAATAATAGTGTGTCGATATTCAGATGCCAATCTCTTCCTTAATCATTAAGATACTGCTGTGAAGACATAAAAGTAAAAACATCAACCAGACAACACCAGGTACGTTACTGGAAGTTGGAGACTTTGTAGTATGAGTCCTGAAACTGCAAAAATGAGTGTGATTCACCACAAATAATAAACTGAGAAATTTGCAGTTACATATTAAAGGCCTCTTTTGCAGAATGTTAGCCATCCATACGCCTGCACAAGGGGGGTTGCATTAACCATACTATTTATTTACAAATACTAACTTTTAGATTTGTGTACCATGGTGAAAGAAAATTATCCAATATACAGAAATTTCATTTTTAGGATATATGTTTCCATAATTGCACTTTCTGTAGTTTCAGGGACTGCATTTACAGTCATGTATTTACAACAGTAACCTGCAAAAAGCTATTGTTTGACTACATAATATATGCAGTAAGTAAATTTAAAACCGGTTAGTACATCATTATAACTCATTAAATCCCCTTTGTCTTTAATGGCTTAAAATGAAAAAAAAAGCTTAATAGAAAACTTATCATTTAAGCCCTAGCCTGAACTGCTTATGGTTTCTGTGTAAAACAACTGATGCATGACAGTTGCCTCAGTAATGATATATCCAGCCTATCCAGTTCTAAAAATATTAAATATACTTCAATGTTTACTGAGAACAGTAAACATATTCCCAGTACCTGTAATATCCTTCAGAATGGATACTCTTATCTGGCTTTCATATTTCCGTCATAAAAAGAACTGCATGCACATTCTGCCATATTATCAGTAAAGACTTCTGCAAGCAGGACAAAACACACCATTTTTTCATTCCACACTCAAGTGCTTAATCTAGTTCTCCACTCATTGGGTGCAGGAAAAGAAATTAATTCTGGACATGGCATCAACCCATGCACAGGAGGTACACAAATATACTTTCAAGACACATCCACCTGTAGGAATTTTGGAGAATCATCAGTTAACTTAATGTCACATCTTTCAGAAATGGTAGGAAACCGAAACACTGGCAGATATGCATGGTTAAAAATTTTCAAAGGGACTTTAGGGATTATGCCCATGGTAAACAATTCAATATGCAAAAACCTGTCAAATTCTCTATTAGTATGGGCCAATTTTTGGTTCCGGTCAAACAGAAAAGAAAGAAATCTATACTTAAGCAAAATGGCAATGTTTTGGAGATTTCAGCTGAGGAATTTTCTTCTGCTACAGATACCAAAGCAGGAACACCATCAGTGTGTCCTACTGCTAAAAAGAAGAATGTATTTCCTTTAGAAGATGTAGAAGGGCGGTGTGTAAACATCACAACAGGGGTATCCACATTGGAGACGTTGTTATAACTTATGGTTCAGAAATAGCTTCTAACCAAAATATTCATAATATTTCATCTTTATCATTATCTGAGTTTATTAAATAAAGGCTTGGGTTTTATACCTAGTCATCTGGTACCCAAGGAAGATTTGCTCAATATTTCATTTCATCCTGTAGATAGTTAAATCTTAAATTGTTTTTCCAAGATCAGAGCTTACCTGTTGAACAAGATGTTGCTGACTTTAGGATCAAATCATCTACCTTTGTACCTCCCTCTAAGAAAACTGTGTCTATTTTTCAACAATTAAATTTTATGTATAATTTCCATAGAAATATTATTAACAATAACTTGGCAAAGGAACAACATCAAGCTATGAGGAATTTGAGTAAAAACAAGCAGCTAGTCATTGGTACAGCAGATAAGGGGGAGGGTGCGGTGGTGGTTTGGGACTGAGCCATGTATTTATGCTGATGCACAGAAACAATTGTCTGAACATCCTTTCTCTCAAACAATGTATTTAGTACCTACCTCTAAATTTAAATCTGACATTGATAAATTTTGACAACTTGTTCATGAAGAAGGAATACTTTCCAAACAGATTGTTCATCATTTGGCAGTATAGGGTCTGGGTAAACAATATTTTTATATGTTGCCCAAGATTCATAACGATCTTTGGCAACCTCCAGGTAGGCTCATAGTATTGGGGAGATGGTCATTAATGGAGACATTGTCTGCTTACCTTACCCAATATCTAAAACTATTATTAAGATAGGTACGTTCCCATATACAAGATACCATTGAGTTTCTTAACATCATAAAATATATGTAACTTGAGAAGGGATGATATTTATATGAACTTGATGTAGCTGTTCTTTATACCAATATTCCTCATTGGGCTGGGATCATAAGCTTAGAATTTTCGTTAAAATGGGCTTGTATATACACCCCTGGATTTAATACTTTCTTGCTGTGTCTCACAGAATATGTGTTAAGAATGTTTTATTTTTATTTTAAAGATTAACGAAATTTACAACTTAAAGGGACAGAAATGGGGGCATCTTTTGCCCCCATTTATGCTGATTTGTTCATGGGGTATATTGAAGAACAGATTATTTATGATGATAGTCATATTATTTTTTTGGATTCAATGGATATTTGGCACATGTACCTTGATGACTATTGCGTAGTTTGGAAATTGGATTCTACTTATTTACAGGAATTTGTTGAGTGCCTGAATGAAAATAAGGGGGAATTCATTTTACATTAGATTTTGATCCCATGCATATTACTTTTTTGGATGTTCAGATTAGTATACAGGAGGATGGGACTCTGTCCAGTATGATTTTTATGAAACATCCCCAATTTAATACTATTTTACATGCCACTAGTTGCCATCCAAATATACTATACATAATATTCCAAAATCCCAGTTCCTTAAACTTTGTTATGCCTACATATGGTATGTTGCATCCTGAGCTTCTCAGGAATTGGCAGAAGTAAATTTAGATACAAGTTTTGCATATATCAGGATGCTCATAGACTATTCTTTTGCCCTTGGAACTTTCTTTAACTGATTCAATTAAGAATAAGTAATGTTTTCTAACTGACAATTTTCCATCTTCCACTGTGGATATTTACCTTGATGAGGTTTACACCAATGAATCAGCATATGAGTTAAGACTCAAACAAAGAAAGGCACAAAAGTTAAAAAGGGACATGCACGACTTTAAGAATGGTGCAGTGTTCTCTTGGCCTAGAAGGAATATGCAAGATCGTAATGCCAGTAAATGTTGAGGGGCCTGGTGACTTAAGAGGCAAACATGATTGTACTGGCAATAATGTTAATGCAACTGGTGACCTGAGAGAAGGGCCGGCTCCTGAACTGAGTGTTAAGTCTACAGTGATGCTAGCACCAGTGATGAGTGTTAGTTCACTCTCTGCGACCTCCGGTGCTATCATTGCATCACAGTCAGACGTGCATCCTAAAGAGACTCTGGTTACTGACATTAATGAAAAGTTTTTTTTCAAAGTTACTGCTCCCCATTTAAGACAAAAGGAAACAGGAGAGAGGTCACTCAGCCAGCAGGGGGCGGAAATGTCATATGGAAGAGCACAACAACCTATCAATGCCGTCATTGAAAAGGATGTGGGCCAAAGGCACGATAGACTAGTTTTTAATTTATCTACAAGGACATTAGATACAGATGAGTATAATCTTCTGCAAAGAGGTTTATTCTTTATTCCAGTGGCTCGTTCATCTTTAGGCAAAGTTTCACCAGATATCCATTTCTTTGCTCGTAATATTGTGTTGAAACTATTGTTTCCTCCTACTGAACAAATGGTAACTACTTTAAAAAGACCCTTGTTTACAATGATGCCAAATGATAGTGGTTTGGACTTAAGACAGATAGATTTGATATGTCTTTTTATAGAAACCATTTTAGACAATAATGTCTTTACTTTTGACAATTGCTATTATAGACAGAAGATCGGAGTGGCCATGGGCACCCCCTGTGCCAACAACTATGCTAATATGGTGTTGGCACAGTGGGAAAGGACATGTGTCCTGGCCAGTAATGGCTTTTTGGGTCATATTAAGTTCTATAAATGTTTTGTAGATTATGTTTTTATGCTTTGGCAGGGAACCATAGAAGATTTCTCATGTTTTCTAGAGTATTTGCATGGCACCACCAATTTTGTGAAGTTTACCAGTAGATATTCTATACAGCAGACAGATTTCCTAGATGTACAGTTAGAGAACGATCAATAATAGGGATGATTGATTTATGACAGAACTCAAAGTGCTAGGTGATGAATTGACAGCAAGTGGTTACAGGGATGGCGAAGTAGAAAAAGTTATTAATGAGGCTAGAGCCCTTAGAGGCAGTAGAGCCTCTCCCTATTTTTCAGATATGAATCATAGGAGTGAAATATTTGGGTCAGCTATAAGTTATAAAGCTGCAAGGATTAATCTGACATATTTTTGCAACATCAAGGTTATATGTGTGACAATAAAAAAGAACTGGCATGTTTTACATCAAATAATACAATTAATGCTAAAATAGGAACAGAACCAGTTTTTTTCGTTTAGGAATAAAAAATCCCTTAAAAGGTTATTATGCCATAAGAATTCTGCAACACGTAATGTCTGTAATATACAGGGGGCTTTTCCTTGTGGTTTTTATATACTTAATTGACTCACATAATAGCTTCATACATCCCTGTACTGGTACTATTTATAACTTTAAAGTCCATGCGACTTGTAGGACTAAGAATCTAGTATATCTGGTGCAGTGCAATGTCTGCAAATAATTTTACATAGGTAAAACAAATAGAATGCTCCTTGAAAGAATGAGGGAGCATCGGAGGGACATCAGGAATCTGAATGTTAATAATTCCCTGGCTAGGCATATAAAAGACACTGATGCCACACATAATTTCAGTTTTAAAGTTATTGAGATAGTTATTGAAAATGGTAGACTTGGTGACATTATTAACCATACTGAGAGCCTTGAACTATTTTGGATATTACATCTGCAAGATGATAAAGCTTTGGGGCTTAATGACAAGGTTTCTTTAAAACCCAAATTGAAGAGTAGGAGGTTTTAATTATTTTTTCATCATCTGCATAAGAACTGCATATTCATTGGCTGCTTGTTTTTTAAATTGTTATTTAATGACTGTATTTTGTAATTTGATATGGTCTGAAGAAGTTTTATGAAAGCGCTTACCAGTTTTATTTATTAAAGTATTTAAAAGTACCTTCCAGCCTCTCTGGCACAGTTTTTTACTATTATTTTATGATTTATGTGTTTTTAGTTCTCGCCTGGTGTTTTTTATGCACACATATATACATATGTGTATATGTATATATACACATGGATCTACTTTAAATAACTGAAGATCAGAACACCGACGTTCATTATCACAAGACTGAAAATCCCAAAACCTTATATACTCAAACACCAAAGCTTTCCCAGGGTAAGTAAACACTTGCCCAAACCTAAACTAAATACAAACCGAAGTAATTAAAGCCCACCCAGGTGGGGGAGCTACACCCGAAACCCCAATGTGGGGAGATGCAATTATCCACACCCCCCCAACTATATATACCAACTCCAGGATTGCACTACAGTGGAGAAAGCATGTTGGGCAAGTATTAACTTATTCTGGGAAAGATTCAGGTATGTAAGGTTTCAGCATTTTTAGTCTTGCAAAAATGAATGTCTGTGTTCTGATCTTCAGATATTTAAAGTAGACTCATATCTACACACATATATATTGAAGACACATAACATGAAACATTTCCAGAACATGTAATGCCAATTGCAGGTTAAACAAATCCCCACCTAATTCATGCAAATGAACATCATCTGTGTGATAAAAATCTGGATCAAGTCTTCCTAACTCTTGATGATTACTCACTAAAAATCCAATCTGCCTAAAAAATGCCTAACAATTTCAGTAGCATCTAGTCTGAAGGCATGACTCCAAACTAATCTTGATAAAATGAAAGACCAAATTATATATTTAACTGGGAACTTCCAACATAACATAGCTAGGTATGCCAAAGTTTTGCCTTGGAGGATTCATTTTGGTATATAACATAAATCATTACCCTCAAAAAAAATGAAACTACTTCTGATATATACTTGACAAAAAATAAATTCTAGATGGTTGGGAAAAACTGAAGCTAAGATAACCCATGGAAACCCTTGCCAAAAAAAAGAAAAAAAAAACAGTCCATTGGCCAGGATTTAAGCCATTTGGTCTGATTACTGTTCTGGAGGATGCTTTGCAGGTGAAGGAATGGCCTGTGATCAGAAGGAGTCATGGACCTAAGAAAGAAATATAAATTATCGTGTAATGCTCCTAAGAAAAGCATCTGATTTCCATCAGCATGCATGCTTTAAAATTTCTAGTTGGCGGAATCTGATGCTCATCCTATTCCAAAACACGGAGAACTGTAACCTTTGTGAGAAATATCTTGACAAGAGAAAATTTTGCTCTGCATGACATTATCATTTGAATTCATTAGCGGGTTCCT
Organism: Protopterus annectens; assembly: GCF_019279795.1. Taxonomy (NCBI): domain Eukaryota; kingdom Metazoa; phylum Chordata; order Ceratodontiformes; family Protopteridae; genus Protopterus; species Protopterus annectens. The sequence goes on from NC_056725.1 coordinate 1,125,389,151, forward strand.
ATTTGGTAGGTATAACACAAGTTTCTTGGGGGAAACATTATTTAAAGATTGTTTCACTGTCAGTACCCAAGGCACTGGAAATGATTTCAATATGTCTGCTTGTTCCAAAAAGATTTGGTGGCCTAATCCAACTTAGTCAGTTTTGGATGTTCTTAACCATACCATCACAAACAGTGCATTATAATAACACTGGGCCACCTTAATGATTGGAGCAATTCACTGGTTCTAAAAGTCTCAGGATAGAGTCAAGTAAATAGTGTTGTCCATATTGCTTTGGAGTTAAATTATCTAACGGACTTCATTACAGCTGGAAGTAACTGAACCTCAATAGTGCATGTTGAGTCTCTGTGGACAGCATTTAGGTGACCCCAGTCTTTCATTAATCTGCTGATGACTCAGTGGTGTGACAGACTGAGAAGGTCTAAACATTTTGCCAATCTAGTGCTACAATCTGTATGTGAAGGGAACTGAGGAGTCCCTTAAATTGCACCTATGCACGATATAGCACATTGTGACATCTAGTGTACAATTTCTATCTTTTAATGTAAACACCGTACAGAACGTTTTTAACTTGGATATGGCAGAGTCATAGGCTCTTCAGGTGTTCATGGCCCATGAAGTGCACAGTAATGACAAAACTATTCTTCTCCAATGAGCGAAATTTTTGGTGGGATTAGTGTGGGGAGTTGTTGAGACCCTGGAACAAGTGCATGGAACCTGAAAAGTGGACATGGGACAAGCTATCAGCTATAGAATTTCAAATATTAGGTACATGATTTGCAGACTGTTCAATTGTTTTTTATGCCTAAATATCCTAATAACGTCAAAACAGACCGAGTCTGAACTGGATGAGAGGATCTACTTGCAAGAATCTGAACAGCTTGATTATCAGGAAAACATTTACCTTCTGTCTCTGAACTTATCCTGCCAAATATAAACAGCAGTGCATTTGGGGAGGTTTTCTAAAAATTTGATTTATTTTCTAACAGTTTCAGGCCAGGAACATGGCTATTGTGCCACATACCCCCCCCCCCCCACAAAGTATCTTCCTGTCCTTGTTCTGACAGTTGTGTGATTGAAAAGTTGGAGAGATGCAGAAGAAACCCAATTAGACTGATGCTGTGATACCACATTGAATTGCCCCAGAAACACCTTACACAAACAAAGGTAATTTCTCACTCTTTTTTATAATTTGTACACAATGGTGTCTCTTACTCTCTTCTTTCAATAAGTTTAACAATGATCTATAAAATGTCCTAGCTGGAGAAACTGCCCTACATGCAAAGCAAAGTAAACCAGTGAGGGACATGACTTGTTTTAATCTTACTTCAGACTCAGCTAGAAATTCCTGAACAACTACTTATGCATTTTGTCTCTGGGTAACTTAAAAAAAATCAATCACATTATTTTTCAGGCATTAAAAAGTGACTCAGTAACTTGCACCTTCAATTTTATCATTAGCCAGAGGAACCTCCAAGTGATCATAATAATCCATGAAAGCTTTCATGTCCATTCTGGTACCTTGCTCAACCTCTCCAATAATAAGAAAATTAACAAGGTAATGAATTGCATCTTGGTTGGTGTCCCTCTGTTGCCAACACGAATGCAATGCTTTTCTGAAAGACTAAAAATAGTACTGGCTGTTGAACAACCCATTGGCATAGCCCTTTCAAAATATAACTGGACCTGAAAGGACAGACCTAGCATTGGCCAGTTTTGCTCACATATAGGCAGCAATCAAAATTCCAATTTGATGTCAAGCTTACCTAAGCAAGGGTCTCTTAATTTTTGGATAATAGTTGCTGCATCATCTAGGGTACATATTTAACCATGGTAGCTTCTTTTGCAATAAAACTATTAAATGAAAATCCACTTGGGGGAATAGGTGCTGGATGAGGCAGAGTTTGCCTTCTTTTTTCTTTGGCACTAGTCCTACGGGTAAGGTCATGAATTGCTCCTAAGGTGACTTGCAAAATAAGCCAATAATTTTCCCAGGCTGTAATTCCTCATCAACTCATTGAAGCCTATAATACCTTTTGATATGCTTCCAGTTCATGCCCATACTTCATTATGGTGTCCAGAACCTTTTTTGGATTTGGTTCTTTAACTAATAGGCAGTATCAGAAAGGGCAAGGAGTTAGTAACAAAATTTCAGTAAGATTCTTAGTCTAGGATGTCCTGCAATGGAGAAATTAACTTTATCACTTATTATTCATATTTTCATATTTATGTTCACATTTCCTTAACTGAGAGACCTACGTTTTATTAAGATGCATGGTGTGGAGGCAAAATAGTTCACTGAAAATGCTGGTTTATATCACACTATACTGAAAATATTGCTAGTTTTTTTGTTAATAATTATGAAAATAAGCAACATTTCCATGTGGATTTAATAATTCAAAAATCAAGTGGCTTACAAGCTTTTAGGACATGAGCAGAAACCTTAGATGTTGTTGAAGAAATCTGTCTTTGATATTTGCAGTGTAAGTTGCACATCTTGAGATATTCAGTATTATTTGCATTGTTAATTATACAATTAAACCTTTGTTTTCATATTTCTGTGATTATCTCAATAAACATCTTATTGAGGAATCTCTTGCTGCCATATGAAACTTACAGTATGCCTGGTTAACAAAAGTGTTCTAACAGTATATGTCTAGGTTGTATAGTTTTCAAGACATGAAAATTTATGAAAGTTTAGAAAATGTATAATTTGGGATTTGTGTGCATCATAATATATTACAATATTTATGGAAAAGCCTAAGAATCCACTGACTAGTATTACAGTAAAGAATGTTTCTTACTGATAATATTGCAATTTGTACAGTGTTAATAGCTTTTATTGTTTATAAAATATTTAAATTTGTTTATCTCATGCTTTTTAAGTTTATTTTGTCAGAAAATGCTCTGGAATGCAAGATGTGTGTAGATTGCTAGAGGTGTAAAATTTCCACACCATAATGATTAAGAATGTCTAGCACTATGCTGTCTTTCCCAGTTGTAGATTTCAAGTTCTTAACTATCTTATTGTTATAAGCAGCAATGGTTTTCAGGGAAAAACCTTGGGTGAACCCTATAATTAGGAATTTTGCCACTTGAGGTTTGGGGTAAAGTTGTTCTGTCATTGCTGTCCCTGTCAGGGAAGAAAACTTCTGTTGTCTCAAAAGGAGCTTCATCCTCGAAAAAACCCTGACTGTCTCATTTGAAAAGACTTAACTCCATAGTGTGTACCTGGCAACAGTTTGGGTTGACTCATTTTGCCCAACAATTGAAGGCTGGATGGGATTTACTACAGTATGAACTCCAGAGGAAAAACAGCAATCTGGCCCAAAACATTTGCCACTATTGAAAATCCATAAGCCTTTTGCAGTTGGAAATTCCTCATTGACTCTGGGATTATTGTGTGAGGGTCTGTCTAGCATAGTGCTTAACCAAGTATTGAGATAAGGCTGATCCCACGTTAAGGATCTGTTGACTGCTTTTAGTTTCCTGAAGCTCATCTCATAGCTTAACCATGCTACCCCCCCATTAACATGATGCACCTCCCAATAGGCACTAGATAAGAAATTAAGTGTAAAGACATTTGAGAGTCATTTTCAATAATCACAGTTATAACAGCTAGAAAACCATCTGTCAATGAGTCAACATTTTTCCAGTGACTGTTTGCTAGTGGATGCCAGTGGGGTCATCATATCTTTGGAACCTAATTTTTCAGCTTCTAACAACCTTTGCATCCCATCTGCATCAGCCAATTAAAAGATGTCTAAGTAGTGTCCCCTGATAATTTTGTTTTTAATGGCTTTGGGAATGTGGGTGGTTATATGTGCCGTAGGGTACTGGAATTATCTAGTACAGTTGCAGGGTTATTGACTGCAGAGGCCATCGGTGACAACCTAATCAGAATGCAGTGATCTGCCTGATAAATGTCCTACACATTGCTTAAGTTTTTCTGTCAATTCCATTTGCAGATAGAGCTGGATTAGCTGAAGGGGAGGGGCATCTGCAGACAATTAAAATCTCCTTATTTGCTTTGTTCAACAGGTAGACTGAAACCTTTTTCTAAAACCAAACCAGATAGTCTACCCCTGCTGCCAAGACTCTAGAAATTCTTAAAGTACTCTTCCTGAGTATCCTCTCCTCTACTATCTAAATTAAGAGGTCCTTCATTATCTGGTTGTTGCAGCATGATGGTAGTCATGCCTGTTTGAGTTTGTCACCCTAATTCAGCTGTGCTTTTGGCAGGCTTCTAGGATCTATATCTGTTGGTTTTGTATAGGGTTTCAGTTCCTTAACAGTTATCCAGTCTGGCTTTAGCTTGATGTCTCTTGACCCCTATTATGGCTTAATATCCCACAGCTTCTAACTTGTGAAGCAGTTTGCTTCAGAAGTTATCCTGGCCCTGTGAGATTTGATGGCCTGTAAGTATATGGCACCTGTGTATGAACTCAACTTTTATATATAATGCTCAAAAACAACAATACAAAATCAGCAGTGTAACTAAATTCTTTGCTGAGTAATCCTGGATTAATTGTATAACATATATATTTTTTAATAAATATAAATACATAGAGACTGTTTTCCCTGATGCAAGTTCACTGGCTGTGCCAATGATTCCCAACAAAAACTACTTAATCCAGAGTCCAATGCCTTTTCACTGACAACTGGCCATAACTAGCTTATACACTGTGCACCTCTGAAGCATATGTTACATTAACCTCTTATAGTGACAAGTATGAAGACTGATGTTTGTGTAAAGCATGATAATGCATATGTAATTGACCCGTGGCAAACTAAACCTAAATTTTATAAAACCAGATAATATATATATATATATATATATATATATATATAAATATATATATATATATATATATATAGATATTATATTATTATTTATAAATTAAGTAATTAGTTTCATGTTTGATTCAGCTTGTATTGCTGTGGTGAGGAGGGCTGCTAAGTGAAATGAGGTTGGTCTTGGAAATGACTCACTCGAGTATAAACATAGAAATATATATTTTATTTGTATAGGAATCAACACATTCTGAATGGAGTAGCATTCAAATAAAGTTAGTCAAGAACTGCCCTACCATTATAATAATTAACCTTAAAAGCAAACTAACACTGCTGCTGGCCAGCCACACCTACCTGGCACATCTGTGCTGTAAATATATTAATTTAAGTTGAGTGTAGCTAAAAATAATGCATGACCTGTTAATTCATGATTTATTTTTAATTATATATTTATTATCATTTTCAAGGGGTTGGGAGCAAAACAAAACTGACCAAGGTGAAATTCAAACTCCTTGCCTTAACCACTCTGCCAGATTCCTGATGAGAATGCAATAGAAAGAGATCTAAGGTAAGGGGGATGGTCTAGTTATAATGGTTACAGTGTTTACCTCACACTCACAAAGGACAGGTTTGATTCTCACTTTTGAAAAGGAAGCTGTCTAGGCTCAAAATGGAAAGGGCCCACAAAGGTAGCTAGTCTAACACTTATCTATGAACTTAGAAAACACTTCTTATCGGTTTACCTTAGGATTGTGCAACTTGCAGCAGAATGTTGAATAATGCACAGTCAAACCTACTGTAAAGCTGAAATACTCAAAAAAGCACATCTCTCTCAACTGCCCCTGATTTTCAGTGATCTCAGTTTTTCTGCTCTGTCCCTCTTAAACTCTCAGAGCTTGGTGAGTTACAGAAAAAAAAGTTGTGAATTACTCTTAATAAAATTATAATAATTAGAGCTGTAGCCTTCTTGCTTCAATTACCCTTAATCTATTGTGTATTACTTCACAATTCTCTTTTCTGTCAATGTCGGAAGTGACTATTACTAATATTTAAAATATCTCTGTCTGCTTTGTTGAGAGCTAGCAAACATGTTGCTTAGAAAAGCATAAGCTTTCATAGTCCTGACTTTAAAATTTAAATTACCACCACAAAATCACTGGCACCTCTCTTCACTTTTACCAAATAATGTACGTTATGTAAAATCCAAGCAATCGACTTTTGGTCTTTGTAGGCAGTCAAAACTTGACTCCAAACCCATGCGGTAATACAACATAACAATCTAACTGGTTCTTCATCAAGTAAACATCAAGGATTTTTTTTTAATTATTCCAGTGGCATGGATTCCATAATGGACACAATGCCCTTGACTAACATAACAATTGCTTGAACCAATTGGCAGACCAACTTGTTTTGCCTGGGATGTATCAAATAAGTCCTGCATCAATACAAGTAAATAAACCAACCAGCATGCCTAAGGAAGATTAATATGACTGTGGCTGCTCTAGCCCCTATAATTCCCTATATCATTTGAAGCAATTGAACATCTTCTTTAATAACATTAATGCAAATTTCAGACTTTTAATTTTACCTCTCAGTCTGTTTAAAATTGGCACCTAACCACTTGGTTGCTGGCAATCAACTTAACTAACATATTACCATCAGATAAGACCAAACCATGAGTCCTGTAAATGATGCAAATATCAAATCCCTGGGCAGATTGTAACAGGAGGGAAAGGAATCCCATTTAGCTTATTAGCTGAGTGAAGCAGCTGAACATACCTTTGGGTAAAAAATTATGCAGGCTACTCCCCTGACTGACACTGGTCCTCACGGTCTGACAACAGTGTTTGCACAAGCAATTGCTCAGTTTTCAATAAGCAAAATAAACATGAGGTTGCTGTTGTTTTTCTTTCGGCTCTTCCCGGTTAGGGGTCGCCACAGTGGAACTCCGGTCCGCTAATGACTGGCATAGATTTTTACAGTGCCAAGGTGCCAGCCCAACAGCCAACCTTCAACAAAGGCATGCCCATTCACGCATGTCTTTTGAATGCCACTTGATGGTGGGGAGAACAAGCAGACTGCACACAGAAGGTGCTCCAGCCATGAATCAAAGGGGAGAGCCTCTTGCTGTGAGGCGAAAATGCTACTGCTGCACTATCACGGCTTTACCGAAATGTACATGAGGTAATCTTCCAAAATGACAATTTTGACCTGCATGTCTGTCTGTCACTAGTTTTCAGAACATTTCTAAAGTGCAAAGCTCATGTGTACTGTTCTTTTCAGCTCAGTTAACATCACTTGAGCATGAATATATGCATCAGGCTTTGTTACAAAGCTAATAATATGTGAGGGTAATAAATCTTCTGACTGGTTTGCATATTGGATAAACACTGATGTAGTGAAAGGCTTGTGATCATTCATACATGCCAGTCAGGTCAAGTGTTTACTCAGGATAATACTTAAAAGTAATTATCCCATCTCACTTTAAATGTTGGTGGTACAGGAAATGTGATTTCAAAACATTAACATTGAAAGTTTAAGGTTTCGGTGGGGAGTATTATTTTTCCATTTCAAGATATTTTTAAGCCTGTTTTCAAGAGATTCTATTTGTAACTTAAACACGAAAAATGGATTGCTTATAGAAGGAAACAACAGTTCTATAGCCATTTCAAACTAACATATACAATCATGTCTAAAATGTGATACTTTCATCATGAATATACAATCATTAGGATAGTATCAACAACAGATTATGTTCTCCTATACAGGAGAACAGAATATCACATAATATCAAGAGACAGAAAAGTGAGATTCAGAATCTCAGAGTCTTGATGTCACTGGGCAGTTCCTATGAGAATACTGATATGTTTGAAATGCATGATGCAAATTATGTAGATTTTTTTAAATAAGGCAGAATGGTGCTGTCTAAACTAATTCTGTAGAGCAACATGCATATATTGTAATTCTAACTTTAGAAAAGGAGATATGATTGACTTGCTTATGGACAAAGCTGGATTGTGACAGCATTTAAGGATGTTTTATAATCAATGACGAAATGGATATCAGAGGATTTATTCAGAGTTGGCATGGTTTGAGCACAAGGATAAAGTTATTATACAATGACATTATTTAGAAAAGAAACTGATTACCTTTTTTTTGTTAAATAATGACATTATATAAATGAACTTTAATGTTCTTCCACACTTCATCCTTGTAGGAGATTGTAAAGCATGTACTGTGGATGCGTTGAGCCGTTCAGCATATACATGCATACACTTGCATAGTACATGTGTTTTTCGCAGTTTGCATTAAAACATAAAAAAGGAAAAAAAGTATCAGGGTGCAACATTTTGGAGTGGCTTGTACTCCTGATATATTGACCCATCTTTATTTCTTTTAATTAACAAATTAGTATCAAAGGGAAGAACATGAAACACTCAGGAAAATATTTAAGCTAGGTGCTTTCATTCTTTATTCACAAAAATGAAAGTATTACCTTTAAGTTTCCCAAGTGTTCTGCCTTTTCCATTTGTCAGTTTGTCATGTTGGGTTTTTTTAGCATGCATTTTATCATTTATGAGTATGCCTGCAAAGTGCTTTACTGCACAGGCATTTGTTTCAAAGTAGCACTCATGCAGCACACTTTATAAACACAGAAAATGTGTACTTTGGAGCTTTTGATTTTGGCAATTGCGATGAAAATATCCTAGAATGGCTACCAAACTATATTCTGTGAATAATGATGGATTTACAATAAGCATGCTGATTGAGCTATCCAATCACTCTGCATGTTCTGGAATAGTAAAAACCTGCTATTTTGTATAATAACCAATATTTTGCTGCTTTTTAACAGGTGTACATGCTCTAAGTAAAGAAAAATGCAAAATAATGTTTTAGTTCCTCCATAATCCAATTCAAGTGCAACTTGGACAGGTGGATGGGGAACAAGAAATTCATCCCTGGTTTGGCATCTGTGTCTCTTATGGACACAGGCAGCCTGTAAATGGTTCATCTCCCAGGCCATAGCTTATAAATGTTTCATTTCCCAAGCCCCTGCTTACACTTATCAAGAGTATCAGAACTTGTCAGCGATAGAGTTCAGACTCAAATGTAACAAATTAACATCATATATAATAGCAGTAACAGTTGAGTGTTTTGAAAAAAAATGCTGCCAATGAGAATAATGCCTTCTTCAGTTAAAGTATGATTTAGAAATGTCATGTATATCCTGGTTAAGTAATAGTAGCAAGCTCTTAGTACAATTGTCATCATTATTTTTTCTAAATAGAGTTAAAATCAATTATGGGAGGTATCATAGCTACGAGTGCTGTATGATCAGTCCTGATATGGTGTGCATGGATGCAGCCGTGTCTGGCAGCTAGTACAAATGTCATTATTATTCTGTCTAAACATAGTTAATACCAGTTATGGCAGGTATCATAGCTTTCAGTGCTGTTTGATTAAGCCTGACATGGTGTGTGTGAATGCAGCTGTGTCTAGTAGCTGTTGTATGTTGCCGCTTTCATCTTTGGGAAGCTGTGGATTGCGGCTAGTGATCGAGGTTTACTGATGCTTGTGTATTAGGAAGAGACATTTGGTGTTTTATCCTGAATCCAGGGGAAGGGGTTGGATAAAACTGTGATTTGGGATATTTTGGCAGCGAATAGTTTGTTTATACATCTGCCGAGTGAGAGGTGGGAAGGCTGGAAGAATGTGTTATCGCTTGTTGTGGCGGTTTGTTGGGAGGTTTTTTTTTTATTATTTGTTTGGTCTCCCTTCATTTCCTAGCTGCTGCCTCACTGAAAGGGAGGGAATTTAGGCTTGAAGTTGCAGTGAAGTGAAGCTTTGCTTCAGGTGCATTGCAAGCCTCTGTTATGCAGTACACAGACACACTAACAAAAACAGATGCTCCCAGGTTGCTATGGTAATGGAGACAGAGTAACGATAATGCTTAATGGCTCTGTATATATATATATATATATATATATATATATATATATATATATATATATATATATATGATAAAAGGGCTGTTTTAAACCACATGTATATTTATTGACGGTCTTCCAACACTTCGTTTAGCTCATTAAGTTGATTCCTGATTAAAATTATTGTGAAAGACTAAGAGCACTTGGTCTTGTGCAGTACCCTTTACAGTAGTCTGGGAGCTGAGCTTGCTCGGACGTGTTGGGCATATGGGGATAGCTTATTCTAGGATGTTTGGGGTTGCCAGGAAGTGCTAGAGAGTCATCAGATTTCCTTTGTGGAAATATATGTGGGAATGGAAGGTGTGTTGAGTGGTTCACTGGCAGAGTGGCCACTGCATGGAACAGGCTGGTAAAATGGAACAGGATAAATATTGGTTTGGATGTTTTAAGAACAGCTTGGAAACATAACCACATGAACTAGTGAATGGTATTCTGGCAAAACTGGATGGGCATTGTTGCCCGTGCTTGAAGTACTGATATTTGTGTATGTAAGGATGGAAATATGTCTATAACAAATAAAAAACTAGAAGGGTCTCACAATTTAAAGTCTATGGACTGTATAAACATGCTCGGAAGGAGCTAATAATAAGAATAAGCATTGCAGCTTGTGGTGTCTCAAATAATTAAGCAACAGCCAAAAAAAAAAACGCACAATAGTTATGTAATGTATGATTTTAGTAAATCTAGACATAAAATATACAATTGTCATATAAAATGAAGCAGTCTGCTGAATTTAGATATTAAAGACAGGGTTTAATAACATGGGCTTGTGTACAATAACACTACTGTCTTAACTTGTCATAAATGACATATACTACATTGAACATCAAGGGGAAGCATGATTATTTTCTTATATAAGTAAATGTGCATAATAAGTCATGTAATTGCTTAAACTTGAATTGTAGTTTTTGTAACCCATCTTGACCATAAATAATACTTAAATGGTTACCAAGGTAACTAATGTTTTATAAATGACATCAACCTGACAAAGTTGTTCAAGAGAAACAATAGAAGCCTGAACTTGAGGTGTCACAGATTGTAACAACCATATTCTGAACAAATAGTATTAAATTGATAGTAGACACTCAGTTTAATAACAAGGGCTTGTGTATAATAGCACTACTGTTTTAACTTGTCATAAATGACATACACTGTATTGAACATCAAGGGGGAAGCATGATGACTTTCTCATATAAGTAAATGTGCATAACAAGTCATATAATTGTTTTAACTTGAATTGTGGTCTTGTAACCCATCTTGACCATATATAATACTTAAGCTGTTCCCAAGGTAACAAATGTTTTATACATGACATCAAACTGACAAAGTTGTTCAAGAGAAACAATAGAAGCATAAACTTAAAATGTCTCAGAATGTGGCGATCAATTGGGAGGATGGATTAATGGTTAACGTGTTTGCCTTACAAACACAAAGTGCAGGGTTTGAGTCTCACAAGGGATAATTGGCTAGACTTAAAATGGCTCGCAAGGGCAGTTAGCTTAGTACTAATCTATGAACCTATGAATCATATTCTGAACAAATAGTATTAAATTGATAACAGAAACTCAGTTTAATAACATGGGTTTGTGTATGATAACACTACTGTTTTACCTTGTCATAAATGATATACACTGTATTGAACATCAAGGGGAAGCATGATGATTTTCTCATATAGGTAAATGTGCATAACAAGTCATATAATTGCTTTAACATGAATTGTGGTTTTGTAAAACATCTTGACCATACATAATACTTAAGCTGTTACCAAGGTAACTAATGTTTTATACATGACATCAAACTGACAAAGTTGTTGAATGGAAATGATAGAAGCCTGAGTTAGGAATGTCACAGAATGTAACAATCACATTCTGAACAAATAATATTAAATTGACAATAATCACTCAGTTTACCCTTTGCTGATTATACAAAATAAAATGTTGTCATTTAAATCTAAAAATGTTCAGTATATGCCATAAAATGGCAGTTTATGAATATGGGAAGTGAATTTGTTGTTTTTAACCTATAATTTCACTCATTTTATAATAAGAAATGACAGATATGAAAATCCTTATGTGTAGGAAATGGGTGGAAGAGGGATGCACTGTTAATTAAAATGCACTAACTTTCATCAATGTTCACATAAAATGAACCTGATGCTTTAAGTAAGTTAATAACAAACAAAGTGATTACTTAAATGCTAGCAAACAATGAAATATAACTTCTGATATATCCAGTAGAATACATTGTATTATAAACATTAGGTATAAATATTATTACCATCTATTTATATTAAGTAATAAGTTTTGAAAGACTTCACCAATAAGGGTGAATATGTTAAATAACTGTGTGATATAATATTGTATTGATATTTTATATATAATACATCCTACTTTACTTTGATTGACTTTCTTGTTATATATTTTTCATGCACATATTAATTGCTTATACAATAAGTAGACATTTATATTGTATTAGAATTCTATCTAATCTACAATAGTACTATATCTGTTCAAAATAATATAAATATTGCTTATTCCTACTACAAATATTCTTCATATGACAATTGAATTTATGGAGCTCAGATGTTCTGGATTGTCAAGGTATGAGTGATAATCTGATGGACTTAGGTATATCCATCAGATTAGGAATGATTTTCATTCCATGGCTAGTGCAGATCTTAGTTTTATTAATATTTATTAATTAATATAAATTTATTTCACAAAAACATTCTTAGTATGCATGACCAAAACATTACTTTATTGGTAAACACTCAAAGTATAAAACTGATAATTTCCTTTAAAAGCTCAAACATATATATATATACTTTATAGTTAGAGGAAAATGTTTAATAGTCACTATAAACAAAAAATGTATAGTCTAAATAACCTAAGATGGATTTAACTTTATTATCTTTAAATACCAATGGCTTAAACAATCCCAGCAAGATATCAAATCTACTGAAATATTTAAAACCGAAGAAAGCACAAATAGTTTCCTTCAAGAAATTCATTTCAAAACAAAATGCCAATTATGAATGGAATCTTAAGGAATATATGAAATTGGCGCAATCCACTTATATAAGACAAAAGGGGGAACAATTTTATGGAAAACAAATGTGATTAACCCAGAAATAATTTATAAGTATAAAGATAAAGAAGGCCTTATGACATTAGTAATAGTTAAATATAATAACAGAATATGGACCCTAGCCAATCTATACTGGTTCCCAGGCATTGGAACATAAACTGTTAAAAAACACTTGGATTTCATTTCCAATAATTATAAAGGCAACTTAATATTAGGAGGAGATTTTAACTGTATATTTGATATTTCTGAAACTACAAATGAAAGACTGCTGTGTACATCTGCTGTATCAGAAGTTTTAAATAAGTGGGTAGAATCATTTCATCTTGTAGATACTTCCAAATTTAAAGAAGATAAATCTTTGTTGTTTTCTCATCAAGATCACAGATTTGGTACCCAAACTAGAATAGATAAAATATTTGCTGCCTGTGACTTACACTCTAAAATCATTAATTTCTCAGTCACTCCCTGACCCTTTTAAGACCACAATTCATTAATACTAAAACTTCAAAATGGGTACAAACCATTAATCTTTAACTCAAGAATTCCAGCATATATAACTAAAATTAAAGAGTTCAAACCCTGGTTATTATCTGAATTACAGTTCTTCTTAGATAGTAATTACACCACAGATAAACAAAATAATGATATGGGACTCATTAAAAGCTTATATATATATATGGTAAAGCCCTAACTTGATATAAAAAAAATCAGAGAATGGGATTCTGAATTATGAGATCTGCAATCCAAACTTTTGTCAGGAAAAGCTGAAAAAAATCAAAATCATTTGGAGATGAAAAAGAAAGTAGAAGTATTAAACAATAAATACAACACAATTCTAACACATCAAACTAGTTTAGCTTTAGAAAAACTAAAAAGTAATACCTTGGCCACTTCTCCCATCTACATAATTTATCCACAAGAATCAAAATACAATCAAAAGCTAATAACATTAAAATTATCTTACATGAAAAGAAGGGCAAAAATGTCTCAGATATAGGTGACATTCTTGATGCCTATAGAAATCACTATATGGAACATTTCCAAAAAAGAAAGTATACATATTCATCAATTAAATCTAGATTAAAAATATTCTAATATAAAAAAATCCAGAAAAATTAAAACTAGATCTGCAAGCACCCATATCCTACAAAGAAATTACAGATACAATAAAAGAGGGCAAAAATAATAAAGCTACAGGTATAGATGGCATAATTATGAAAATATAGAAACATTTTCCTTCAAAGATTCTATCCCTCTCCCATAAAACTCTATTAAAAATTCAGTCACAAGCTTTAATACCACCCTCTTGGAGATATTCCTTAATCACCCCAATCCTAAAGGAGAACAAATCCCCAAACCTCTGTACCTCATATAGACCTATATCATTATTAAATAATGACTATAAGATATTTATGACAATATTAACTAAAAGAATGAAAATACCACTATCCAAAATGATAAATAATGATCAAACTGGATTTATATATCATAGACACACACATGACAATATTAAAAGGATAATTTATCTTATAGATTATGTTAATAAAGAAAATAAAGAAACACTCATAATTGGCTTAGATATAGAGAAAGCCTTTGATTCCCTAAATTGGGACTATTTATTCAAAATCCTAATACTATTTGAATTCCCTGCATCCTTTGTTCATCTCCTAAAGAATATATATACAAATAATTTAGCATATGTCAAGTTAGGTCCTTTTACCTCTGAATCATACATATAACAAAAGGCACTAAACAAGGATGTCCCATGTCACCGATTCTATTTGCTCTGGGTATTGAAATATTGGCAGATTCAATTCATAACAATATAAAAATCAAAGGAATAGATGTTTATGAACAGTACTATTCTAAAGTAATGTTATTTGATGATGACATATTACTAACATTACCTAATACAAAAGAGTCATTAGAAGAATACGATATATTAATTGACAAATTTTACATGACTTCAAGACTCCATTTCAATAAATCAAAATCAAATTTTTTATTTTTACATTAAAAAAGAACTGCAGAATAAGGGGGATCACATCATAGGGAAACAAGAATCTACCTTAAAATATCTAGGAATTAATAAAATAAAACAGACAGTCTAAGGCTATGTACCAATGTATCTAGGAATTAAGTTATGCAAGGATAATAATGAATTAGTCTCAAAAAACTACAATAATATCATCAATACAATTAAAATCTCTGTGGAAAAGTGGAACAAAATAATATTAACATTTGAAGCTAGACTACAGTTAATAAAATGCTTTTACTACCCAAGATCCTATATATAGCTTTGGCAATATGACTGTTACCAGAAAAGTATATACCTAAAGAAATAAACTCATGCCTAATAAAATTTTTATGGTTTCCCAAAAGAAACAGAATAGCTTTAATACATCATATCAGACCATGGAAACAGGGACAATTAAACTTTCCTGATATAGAAACATATATAAAAGCATCAATATCTAAAAGAATCTCAGATTGGATAAGTCCAAATTACTCTGCAAATGGGAAAGAATTACTAACTGTAATATCAATAAATGAATTTGATTTACAAAAAAATTTCAAACAGATAAAAACAATTTGCCACGGCACATACTATGTATTAGTATGCAATATAACATAACTAAGACCACTAAAACGAATATGATTATTACATTGACTCATTTAGGAAAATTGTTAATGCAAATATAGATTTAAAAATCTGGTTTGATATTTTAACACCATTTATAATCATAAAGAACTTTCCACACAAAATATATAGATAAATTATTAATTCCTGGGAACAGAAAGGATTTGTTTGTTGGTTCCAATGTATCAAAGAACTAAAAGTTTTAGATATGCAAGTAATAAAACAACATACAAAATTCCACAACAGGACTTGCTAACTTTACAGGGGTCTATTTTATATATTCCAATGCTTAAATGTTTAGTGATCAAACATTTAAGTGTTTGAATATATTAAAAATTAATATTTAACAAAAAAAGTAAAAGTAAAGGGTTTAAGCAGGGGGAAAACCCCCTTGCACCCCCACAACCCCCGCTACTTAAATATACCAACTCTGAGATCGCACTTCATTGTGCTACAGTGCGGAAATGGAAAATTTTCCATTACCTACACTGTAGTGCAATCTTGGAATTGGTATATTTAAGTAATGCAGGGTGTGGGGGGTGCAGGGAGGCTTGCTCCCCTGCTTAGACTCTTTAGTTTTAATTTATTGTGTTTATTTTATTTTTTTTTTAATTTTTTAATATATTCAAACATTTAAATGGCTCTCTTAAAAAGGAACCTTGATTGGATGGGAGATAGGAAATTCACCCCGGGGATCATATCAGTCACCCTGCTAGACAGGGTCCCAGACAAGTAAATATTGTGGGAAGAAATATCCAGGGAATTGTTATGGCTAGGCTTGCATAGGCCTTAGGGCCGATAGCCTAGTACCAACCTATGAACATGTGAACCTATGTTCGATCACTAAAGTTCAATCTTTAGTGATTCAAACATTTAAGTGTTCGGATATATGAAATAGACCCACTTTACAGAGTATTCTGTCATATTCACAAGATTTAAGCAGAATAATTAACAATTCTTCATTTAAAGAATCACCTAAATTTACAAAATACATATATGAAATAATATATAATGACTTTGACATGGGAAACAGCATTTCACATTTTTATAAAATATTGATAAACTATAAAACAACACCCAAAATCTCATATTGGGAATATATAACAAAAGGACACTCAATACAGTTAACTAAAGATATTAAAACAAATATTTTATTATTGAAGAAATATACATCCTTTACACAATACTGGAAAGTTTTCAATTGGAAATGCTTGGACAGAGCATTATTAACCCTAGACAGAATCAGTAAAATTAGTTCTTCCATAAAAGAAATATGTTGGACATGTGAACAAGTACACAATGCAGATTGGAACCACATTTTCTTTGACTGTGCTAAAATTAAGCCATTTTGGAATAGTATTAATAACTTTCTACAGGTCAGCAGGACTAAGACAGAATATATGTGTGTGAATGAGAGGGAGGATAGAGGAATGGTGAGGATGCAAGGAGTAGAGGTGGTGAAGGTGGATGAGTTTAAATACTTGGGGTCAATAGTTCAGAGTAACGGTGAGTGTGGAAGAGAGGTGAAGAAGAGAGTACAGGCAGGATGGAGTGGGTGGAGAAGAGTGTCAGGAGTGATTTGTGATAGACGAGTACCTGTAAGAGTGAAAGGGAAGGTCTACAAGAGGGTAGTGAGACCAGCTATGTTATATGGGTTGGAGACAGTGGCACTGACAAAAGGCAGGAGTTTGAGCTGGATGTGGCAGAATTAAAGATGTTAAGATTTGCACTGGGTGTGACGAGGGTGGACAGGATTAGGAATAAGTATATTAGGGGGTCAGCCCAGGTTGGAAGGTTTGGAGACAAAGCCAGAGAGGCACGATTACATTGGTTTGGACATGTGCTGAGGAGGGATGCTGAGTATATTGGGAAAAAGATGCTAAGGATGAAGCTACCAGGTAACAGGAAAAGAGGAAGACCTAAGATAAGGTTTATGGATGTGGTGAGAGAGGGCATGCAGGTGGTTGGTGTGACAGAGCAAGATGCAGAAGACAGGAGGAAATGGAAACAGGTGAGCTGCTGTGGCGACCCCTAACGGGAACAGCCGAAAGAAGATGATGATGATTAATAACTTTCTACAAGCTTTGTTTAATTACATTTATTTAATTGTATTATTAAATGTGAATGAAGGTCCTCATTTGAATAGGTTAAACATGTATCTAGTATGGACTATACTTGCAATTTCAAGGAAGTTATAACAAGAAGATGGAATGCAAACACAATACCAACTTTGGAAGACTTCTACAGCCTACTGAAGACCACAGCATTATTGGAAATTAAAATTAAAGAAGTAAGAATTTATCCAAAGCCATTTATCAACAACCCTTGGTGAAAAGTCTTATCATTGATTGACACTATGCAAAAATTGATCAGACGCTCTGATAATGGAGTGGACATACTTATAAAGTAACTGTATACATTAAGATCTGTTATAGTGTCAGGCTAATGTAAATAGTGTACATAGTTATTTAAGATGTTATGTATAAATACTATGGAATTCATTCAAATGTATTTGAAAAATAAAAAAATTGAGAAAAAAAGAACTTGTCAGAGATTTGAGATGCATGGCTAGGCTTAAAAAGACAACTCCAACTGCAATGATAACCCTGCACGCACGGCTAATGCCAGGTCCCAAAAACCATGAATGCATAAAAATAATAACGGGACCAGCAATTTTTAAATGGTCCTTGTTTGTGAATTGACAGATGTGTCTTGTATCTTAACATCGAATGCTTTTATAAGTCACTTTGTCTTCACTGTATAGGGCAACACAGCAATTGTTTCTTAGTGCTGGTATTCATGCTTTATAACATATACATTTGTCATTATGTATGCATACAGTATTGGCTTATGTTGGGATCTATGACTGAAGTTAATATTCACTAGTGCTATCGGGACATTCAATAGGTAAAACAATAGAATTAGTATCATACTGGGTGACAATATTCTTGCTGGACTTTCTAAAAAAAACCTTTTGGTGTTGGGGATAACTTTGAGTAGAAGTGGACATATGGCCACTATTAAACTGATTACATTTTTGGTTAAACATAATCCTCACTGTATAATTGGCACAATTTGAGTTAGATTAGGAGGCCCATTTATACATCACATGGAATATAACACCTGATGGTCCATCTATAGTCCACATTGTTTGCTAGGCCGCATTGTTTTGGATTTTTCATACATGTCTTTTCGGGCAATTTAGATGTCCTATATATAGGACATCCATGTTTTAATGGAAATATATTGGTGCTAAGTCATTTCTCAGATAATTTTAGCATTTGTCTACATTTAATATCAACAATCCAGTTAGGGAGTTGTGTGTATTTTGACCATTAAGTGGTACATTTTGGCATATTCTGTCAAAGCTCTTATCCTATGAGCAATTTTCAGTCATATTCCTTGGACTCAGCACTATATTTGTTTATATATAGGGGCTGATATTGTCCTGATATCAGCATTAGTTCACTTTGAACTCTGAACCTGCAGGTCTAATATTTACCAATTAATATGAAGGGGCTGTTATTGTCCAGCTGTGAATAAGTATTGAGTGGAAATTGATTTGTTTTCCCGTTTGGCTCTGGGGATTTTTAAGTGATAAAGAGGTGTCTAATTTTGAACCGAATGCTTTTACCAGACCCTGGCATAAACATTCTTTAGGGTTTGAATTTTCATTTTTATTTTAGTGTACCACATGATGGATATTTCCAACCTGTTACAGAGGCTTGTCTCGGACAGGGATGATTTGGCCATTTTTGGTTTGGACAATCCGAATGGGTTAATGAATAGCACCAATATAATAACCAATGATGAAGGATGTGAAAAGATTTTTTGGTACTTACAAAGCATATGCGGCAGCTCTGAAACAATGTTTGGCATTATAGGTTGTTTTGGGCATATTTGACTAAGGGGATCACGCCTAGGGGCTTGTGTGTATGCTTACAACCACTGGTTAGCAGTCCTGATGAGTTCCTTTTAAAATCATGGGGCAAAGCTCAACAACAAGCCTCCCTTAGGTTTGTGGAGATTTTGGCTGAACATCATAATAGAATCATTGACAGTGAAATAGAGATCATCACCACATTTTGTGATGATATTAAAAAATATGAGGAATCGCCCGTTTTTAAGTCCTGCTTGAAGAACCTTAGTCATGAACTCACTATTCTGGAGGAGCAGCTTAGGAATGGAAAGAAGAGAAAATTCTTGAGGGATCAATCCGACTATGATAGGGGGGACCCCCTTCAATACGGGTAAGGATAAGCATGTTCATTTTGTTCAATCTAGAAAGAAGCCACCCAAGAGAAAGCATCCGAGATCCATACTAAAGAAGGGATCAATGTCCAGTATGGATACCTCAGGTGAAGAATCCTCTGGTTTGGAGGGGGAAATTGTGGGTACCACTGGTTCACCGGCACAGAAAAAGATGAACCCCAATGGCCCTTTGGGTTTAGAACCAGGAAGGGGGGGGCAGGAAACATTGGAGCAGTAACCAACATGGAGGATCTAATACAAATGTTTGCGAAGAAATAAATAATGTTTTTAATATTTCATCTCATAACATAACCTCTCTCCTGTTGAAATTGGTATACTAAATAAAGGCTTGTCTTTTATACCAGGATTCTTTGTCCCTGAGTATGCTTTTGTTAATCATGTATTAACATTTTGTAGAAACCTTGATTTAAAAATATTTTTTCAGGAGAGAGTATCGGATATGTCAGATGATTTTAGATGCCATAAGTCTGGGTTTACACGACCCATGAACCATAATGTGCTCATGTTCCAGAATATGATTCTTAAAGATCTACATTTTCTCTCCAGCGAGTTCACACCCAAGCCAAATAACATTTCTAAGATTGAAATGGAGTGTATTTCAAAATTAGCCAATAATCATGATCTGATTATTCTAGGTAAGGTAGGGGCTGTGGTGGGTGATAAGGGTGGGGCTGTGGTGGTCCAGGACTGGACATGGTATGACAAAGAGGCTATGAGACAACTTTTGGATGCCCGCTACTATACATACATGCACATTGACCCCCCCACCTCTCATTTCAAGAAACAGATTGATGAGTTTCTTGAGTCAGCCATGGAGGAAGATATCATTACCAAAACCACAAAGCAACATTTAACTATCTCTGATCCCAGTCAACAATATATAGATTTTTTTGCCTAAAATCCATAAAGACCCTACCAATCCACCAGGGAGACCTATTGTCTCTGGGAGGGGCTCATTGACTGAACCCCTATCACAATTCCTTACAAAATACCTCAAACCATTATTGAAATGGGTACGGGCTAGAATCAGGAATACCACCGAGTTTCTTCAAGTGATTTCAGAAACACAACTTGAACCTGATTGGTTATTATGTACATTGGATGTGACAGCCCTCTATACTAACATCCCCCATTGGGCTGGTATAGATGCCCTTGAATTTTGGCTATACAAATCTGGGCTTTACCCCCCTGGTTTCAACATATTCTTGCTTGTTCTTTGAAACATGTATTAACAAAGTACATTATTTTTTATCAAAGTAATTGCTTCCTACAAGTTCAGGTTACTGCTATGGAGGCATCATTTGCACCAATATATGCCGATTTGTTTATGGCATATATCAAAGAACAGCTTATTTATGTGACACCCATAATTTGTTCATGGGTGAGATGGATATCTGGAGAAGATATCTGGATGATTGTTGGTTGGTCTGGAGATCAGATGTTGAATATCTCCAAGAATTTGTTAGTTACTTGAATGAGAACAAATGGGGAATTCATTTTATGTTGAGCCACCATAGGGATAAAATCACATTTTTGGATGTTTTGGTATCAAGGGCTCCTGATCACAATTTAGTTATTGAAATGTATCGCAAATTCCCTGAATACAGCACTCTGCTCCAGACCACCAACTATCATCCACCCCATATTTGTTGGAACATTCCTAAATCACAGTTTATGAGGGTAAAACGGATTTGTTCTGAGCCAGCCAAGCATAAATACTATAGGGATGAATTGAGGTCCAGATTTAGGGACAGAGGGTATAAAATGGGGGACGTCTTACAAGCCCAGAATAAGGTTGATAATATGGCATGGGATAGCCTTCTCCTTTATAAACACAAAAATTATGACAGGAAGTCACCGCCCCGGTTTGTGGTGACTTATGGTAGGAATACAGGTGCTCTGATGGAACATTTGCAACACCACTGGAATATATTGTTGGCTGATGCTAGTCTAGGTGAAATGTCAGGGGATAGATGCCATTTCTCTTTCAGAAAAAGGAGGAATTTGGGTTCCATCCTTAACCATTATAAAAAGACACTTCAGGGATACTCCACAATTACAGACTACCCTTTCGGGTGGACCTCTAATAGTTTGCCATCCTTGTGGACATTGTTTCCATTGTCCCAAAATTCTTAAAACTAAGACTTTTAGTAGCAAAAATACATTTCAGGTCATTGATATCCCCTTTTTTGCCAACTGTAATACCGATTGGGTCATTTATCTAGTCAGTTGTCAATGTTCTGCTTTTTACGTAGGACAGACCTCTAGACCACTAAGAATCAGGATGTCAGAACATCTTAGTGAAGTTAAAAATCATAAAATCATGAATGCCCTATACAAACATTGTTTAATGCATGCTAAAGCATCCTTCAGTTTTACAATAATTGACAAGATTAGTGGACCAAGGAACAACAAAACTGGTTGGCATGATATATCAAACAAAAAAGAAAAAAGTGGATAATTAAATTAGGAAGCTTATTAACACCTGGTTTAAATGAACAATTTTGAAAGGTCACATGTTTTGTTGAGATATATATATATATATATATATAAAGAGTGTTTGTTTTTTTGGTTTTAACTACACTGAAGAAGGCTAACTAATGTTATAGCCGAAACGGGTCTGTTTTTCCACTCTTGTATGTGCTTTTGCACTTAAATTAAAGAATTGATTGCTGCCTGAATTGCTGGTCCCATTATTATTTTTAGGCTTAAAAAGGCCCTTGTGATCATTAGCCTAGTAAACACTTAGGAACCTATGAACCTGTAGGAATTGGGTTCAGCCGAATGTGCTTCAGCAGTTCTATAAAAAGTCTCCTAAAACTAAAGGCAACTAAGATACAGAAATATAGCTTTACTACTAGCAACACATCAATATTTTTGAGCAGTATATGCTTTTTTTCAAGATTATATTATTTTTATGACAGTGTGTTGCTGCTGAATTATTTCTATTTATTGTTTTTATTTACAGGATTTTCAGTTATGTAAGCATTTTAGTATCTAGATTTTATCTGCTGAAGAAGTCATTCCAGTTTGCATGGCAAAAATGCTTAACCTGTTTTTAATAAACCAGTGATCTTGCCAGTTTTGTTTTATTAGCTTTATATCCATCAGTGTATTTGAGTTGGCTTTATTTTGTTTTATATATTAAAAATCATTACAGTTACAGGGGGAATTTAATAAAGCCTACACTTTTTTTATTTTCATGTAGGCATCTTGCCGCACTGCTAACATGGCCACGGACATTCTTAGATTCAGTAAGCACTGCCAAGTGGCATGCACGAGTTCGCCAACACGGAAACTTCCATGGCAGGCAAATCACCTCATAAGCTGGTAAATCTCATGCAAATGAGGCAGGTAGAGTGATCCATCAAACAGATAGGCATCTCAGCAGACCCCGTGTCAGTGTCCATAGTGTACAAGGAAAAATTTCATGTACAGAAATATAGCAGAAAAAAGGGGCTGTAAAAATGTAGATAGATGGACAGAAATGGATACCACATACAGATATGAGTGAAACTATCCTCTGTGTGTCTGACAAATGAAAGGAAATAATTTAAATTTAATTTGTTTTTTCAAAAATCTGATCATGCTTGCATTATGTGCCACAGTGCGCAGACATGCTTTATAAAAAAAAAATTAGAAAAAACAAAATTAATATTATGTGACAGAAATGTATTACAGCACCCTGCATGCGGTATCTGCAATTGTGCACTGGTGCTATTGCTAACATGGTAGGGGTTTGAAGCATGTAGTTTCCAGGCTGTGAGCACAGATTCCTATGGAAATTAGGTGGAGTTACTGAACAGCACAAAGGGGTAATCATGTCCGCATATCCTTTTCATGTAGGCAGAGAACCATGTTGTTGTTGTTTACAGAGGAGGTAGCTGACATCAGGGGAGGGTGTGTCCAATGACTTCTAAGCTTATTTCAGCCTGTTTGCATGGTGTGCTGCTGTACTGAGCATCTCCTTGCAGGGGGGGGAGGTCTGTGCACTCATTTCTAAGCTTTGTTTAGTTAAGGGGAGCATGTTTCAGCATGTTTGCATGGTGTACAGCCATGATGAGAGTAGAAGTCTGGGGGGTATGTACACCGACTGCTAAGCTTTGTTTACCTACAGGGCATGCATTTGCTCTGCGTGCTACAGTGCTGATTGTATCTAAAAGTCAGTGACATATTAACTGTTTAACTTAAACTAGGGCCATTAAATGATGTTAATGATATACTAGGCAGGTGGAATGCATCAATGCTAGCCCATCACACCATTAGCACCTACATCAGAACACTATATAGTATGCATACACCCTACAATCTGATTTTCCCCCATACTCTTCACCATTGGAGACACAGACTTGGGAAGTTTAACTGAGAGAATGCTAGAGGCTGCTGCAGGTCTGCTACATCTGTATGTGCTAGATGCTGAAGTCAATGCTGCTGCTGACAATAGGCCAAGACAGAGAATGAGAAGAGTGTTCAGGCCCAGGGTAACCTTCCAGGAGCTACATGAGATGGAGATTGTAGAGCGCTACAGGGTGGACAGGGTCATACTACAAGAACTCACTGAGGTCTGCTGCCCTCAACTCAGACCCAGAGCCAGTAGAGGGGACACCATTCCAGTGGAGACAAAGGTATGTGTAGCCCTTAGGATACTAGCTACAGGGAATTTCCAAAGACCAACTGGGGACATGATGGGGGTCTCACAGGCATCTGCTTCCAGGGCACTCCACCATTTCCTGGATGCCATGTGACCACATTCCAGTGAGCACATTTCTTTTTCCCTCATTGCTGAGGCAAGGGCCAGTAATATGCAACACTTCTACTATGTAGCACAGTACCCTGAGGTACTGGTACCATAGATTGCACTCATGTGCACATCAAGGCACCACGCGGTGAGGAGGGTAGAATTTACGTCAACAGCAAAGAGTACCACTCCATCAACTGCAAGGTCATGTGCAATGGCCAGGGGATTGCCATGGATGTATGTGCTGGCAGTCCTGGCAGTTATCACGACTCCCATATCTGGCATGCATCACAGCTGTACCAGATGTTTCCTAGAGGGGACATCCCACATGGCCGTTTACTGGGGGATGCTGGCTACACACTGGAACTGTGGATGATGACACCCATCAGAAATGCACACATACCCAATGAAGAACATCTTAATGAGGAACACATGCAAACTAGGAACATCACAGAGTGTGTGTTTGGGCTTCTGAAGTCATGGTTTTGGTGCCTCGATATATCTGGTGTAGCCCTGCAGTACTCTCAAGTGTGCATATGTTCACAGTATGTGCCATGTTACACAATATGATCCTGTGGAAATATCTGTAGCAGGATCAGCAATGGGAAGGGTTACACAGACCCCCACCAGTGCCTACATCATCACAGCCACAATCACAGGAGGACTTGGAGGAGGAACCCCATGATGATGTCCCTGTAGGCAGATGTAGCTGTGCCCAGTATGCCCTGGCTTTGGCTAAGAGACAGCTCATAGTACATTCACTAACAACCTGGGGCCCTAAGAACTGATACCTTACTCCTACTCACATACATATAGTAAAATGGTTGATGCCAGACAACCCACACAACCTGTACCTATCCATGTATTGGCTGTGTACTGCTTGCATCACACAGAGTCAGCCCTGAACTACAGTCCTGTCAACTGCTGCATTTGCAAGGTAAGTCTTTAACCTACACACTACTTGCAAGGATTACTATAATATGGTGTTGTATGTATGGATCTGCTGCATTTATGCAAGGAAATATAGTGGGCTATGTGGACAGAAGTAACATCCACATGGAACTACAGATACCAAGTCAAATAGTATGTGTTCCCTAAAAATCACTAGGCCTCATGGTGTGAATATTCATTACATGAGTAAAGGGAGATGTTAAATAGTGGAGTGACATGATATTTGGACTACTGTCTATCCCAGCAGATTATTTACTGTTGTTTCCCAACCCCCAACACATCAGTGTTCCCATATAACTGCTTTAACAGTAAGTCAGGAATGGTATATTAGCAGACCAGGCAATCTCAGGGTTGTAACATAGACCTCAATCACACATTGTATGTCACACGTAACACAGGAATAACAACGTACATATTTATGCTGTTGATTGCGTGATGAATGACTCCACTCTGTCTGGCAGCCTGTGTGGCTCAGTGGACTAGGGAAATTAGCATGGGTGATGGTGTTGATGCTTCTAATCTAGAAGAAGGCACATCTTTTGCATGTGAGGTATTATTATGTTGGTGTTTTCACAGACTGTCAGTCTATGTGTGGTGTAACATTATGAACCTCAGTCACATATTAAGTACAGCAGACAGCTGGGGAATGCCATGGACATATTGAGTGATGTGTAGTACTGCAGTAGGATTTGAAGTCAGAAACTCAAATGTATGTCACTATTTAGTGACTTAATTCCTACGTTCATCCAAGTGATTTGCCAGAAAACCACAAATTTTATGAGGAACAGACCAAAACTATGAGCCAAAACTCTGGACATTCTGTGAAACTCTGGACAGTTGAGAGGTATAGTCTGTAACATAAAATTCCACACTGGAGTACAGGTAGGTGTGGCCTGGAGTCACTATTTAAATACTGACAGTCACACTGGGCATAGCCAAATCATCATCATCATCATCCCCCCTTTATCCCATTTACATGGGGTCGGGGTATCGTATTAACTGTCGCCAACTCTCTCGATTCAGTGCCACTCTCCTGCCTTCTTTAACACTCATGCCTGACTGTCGCAGATCTTCTTTCACACAATCCATCCACCTCTTTGCTGGACGCCCTTGCTTCCTCTTACCTTCTACCTGTCTGTCCCAAATCTCCCTCACCAGATTGTCTTCTGCTTTTCTGCACATGTGCCCATACCATCGTAATCTGTTCTCTTTGATCTTTTCTGCAATTGAAGCTACTTTGGCTTCTGCTATTATGTCCTCATTTCTTCACCTGTCCCGTAGTGTGCATCCTACCACCTTTCTCAGGCACTTCATTTCCATCACCTCTAGCTTCTTCAACTGTTCTGCCTTTACTGCCCAGGTTTCTGTACCATACAGTAGTACTGGTTGCACCACTGTCTTGTACACCTTACTTTTCAGCTTCTTTGGCATTCTTCTGTCATAGACTACACCTGATACTCTATGCCAGTTGGCTGCAGCCCCTCTGATTCTAGCTTTGACCTCTTCATTCAGACTACCCTTCTCCTCAACCACCCCTCCCAGATACTTGAAGCTGTTTACCTGTTCCACTATCTTCCCATCTATCTCAGTTCTCAGCTTCTTCTGATTTCCCCAATCTGCTGCCATTACCACTGTCTTATCTGTGCTTAGTTTCATCCCATGTGCCTTCAGATTTGCATTCCATTCTCCTATCCTTTGCTGAAGTTCTAGATCAGAGTCTGCCTGTACTGCCACATCATCTGCATACAGCAGCTTTGTTGATCTGACCCCTCCAACCTGTTTGCTGATGTAGTCCATTACCAGTATGAACAGCAGTGGGCTCAGAGCTGAACCCCGGTGTACACCCACTCCCACTGGGAACCCCTCAGTGAGGCCAAACACTGTTCGTACTTGAGTCACTGGGTCCTTGTACATAGCCTGTACTAATTCTACCAATGTTTCTGGGACTTCAAACCACCGCAGTACTGCCCAGATCAGCTTTCTTGGGACCTTGTCATATGCTTTCTCCAAGTCTAGGAAAGCCCAGTTTGACTCTCTCCTCTTCTCTAGTTTCTTCTCAAGTATCTGTCTCAATGCAAACATCGGGTTAATTGTGCTGCATCCTGATCTGAATCCAAACTGTTCATCTCCTATCTTACATTCTACTATTCTGCGTATCTGTTTATCAATCACCCTCTCCAGAACTTTCATGCAATGTGGTAGAAGTTTGATGCCTCTGTACTGTCCACAGTTGTGGATGTCCCCTTTGTTCTTGTACACTGGCACGAGTATGCTTATTCTCCAGTCATCTGGGATACACCTTTCTCTCCACATTGCAATTAGTACCCTCAGGAGCCATTTCTCCCCTAGCTCACCCAGCATCTTTATCATATCTGCTGTGACCTCATCTGAGCCTGCTGCTTTCCCTGACTTCATTTTCCTTAGTGCTGCTCTTACTTCTTCTAAGCTGGGCTCCTCTTCTACACTCATTGTAGGCTGTTTCTGGGACAGTACCGCATCTGTGGGGTTTTCTTCATTCAGAAGCTGCTGGAAATACTCCTTCCATCTGCCTTTGATGTCCTGTGGGCTGGTAAGCAGGTTGTTGCTGGAATCCGTTATGAAGGGTGTCTGACTATGTTCTTTATCTTTCTGTCTTTGCCTTGCAACCTGGTATAGTTTCTTTGTGCCCCTTACTGAGTCACTTTCCAGAAGCTGATAGAGTGCCTCTGATGCCCTATTCTTTGCTATTGCAACTTCTTTCTTAGTTTCTTTGTTAGCCAACCAGTAGTCCTTCCTAGCTTAGTCAGTCTTTTCAATCTCCCACTTCTTCCTGCACTCCTTCTTTCTTTTGATTACTTCCTGCACTTCTGCATTCCACCACCAGCTTTCCTTATGTACCTTATTTCCATACCTGGCTTGGCCACATATCTTTTCTGTAGTCCTAACACATGCTGTTTTAGGCGCTGCCACTCTTCTTCAACTCCACCTATTTCCTCCTCTTCTTGGGGTGCTAGAGCCCTGAGTAATTCCTTGAACTGCTGTACTTTCTCTCCAGTCAACTTCCAGGTCTTCAGCCTGGTCTCTGTTGACCTTAGAGCCTTTTCTGACCACTGCTTGCAGCTGATTGTGGCAACTACTGGTTTATGTTGTGAACCGACTGTTTCACTGGGGATGACTTTGCAATCATGGATTCTACCCCAGTGCCTTTTCCTTACTAGGAGGAAGTCTACCTGAGTTGCATGTTGGCTACTCTTGTATGTGATCTTGTGACTGTCTCTCTTTCTGAACCATGTGTTGGCTACTATCAAGCCATTTGCCAGACAGAAGTCTAGAATGGCTTCTCCTTCTTTATTCCTATTGCTCCACCCATGTGGATCCAGGCAGTCCTCATATCCTGTTCTGTCTGTCCCGATATGTGCATTTAAGTCACCCATTATCAACACCAATTCATGTTGTCCTGCTTTATCTAGTAGGTCCTGCAACTGCTGTCTGAATGCACTCTTTTCCTCACTATCACAACCCTGCTGTGGGGCATAGGCTGAGATTATGAATACTGTCCTATCATTACACTGGAGTCTGATTGCCATGATTCTGTCATTAATTCTGATGATATCCCTCACTGACTTCTGAAGCCTCTGTCTCACCCCAACTCCTACACCATTTCTAGCCTGTCCACCACCTGAGTAGTAGAGTCTGGATCCCAAGCCAAGTGGCTTTGTTGCACTGCCCTTCCATCTCATCTCTTGGATACATAGGATGTCCAGCCTCCTCCGTATCATCATGTCATCCACTTCTAAGCTGCATCCTGTCAGTGAACCTACATTAAGCCTAGCAATTCTCAGTTCATGTTTGGCAGGTTGGTTGGTTTTATGTCCAGCTTTCACTCAACAGAGCTATCCCAGGTAACCCAGGCTGGGCAACTAGACACCAGCCAGCCAGTAGCCTATTGACCCAGGGCTGCTGGGCTTTTATGGCAGGCACACACTGGCCAATAGGGGCATATATACCCCTCCCACCGTTAGCATGGGTCCCTGGCGTGGGTCGGAGAGTAGGCCAGGTCCTCAACCCACTTATTACCAGTAACTACCCATGCCCATTTTTTTGGCGACAGTCAACATGACCGAATCACCTAGAGCCATATTTTACACCGTCGAGTGGCTAGCCCTGCCACAGCATGCAGTTTGTGATCCGTGTTCTCCTATCATGAGGATACTGCGCACCACAATAGATGCCCAAAGCGGTTGGTCTTTTTACAACTCTTCCCCCCATTGGGCACCATATAGAGTCTGTGCTGCTGCCCACAGCTCCATTCATTGGTGAGTTTGAGATGGAAACACTCAGCATGTTTTTCAGACATGGGAGAAACCCCACGGAGACACAGAGAGAACATGCAAACTCCAAACAGGCAGTAGTCGGAGGTCAGGATCGAACCTTGTACCTTGTGCATTGGAGGCGAAGACCTTAACCACTAAGCCATCTATCTCTGTACTGGGCATATCCAAACACTTAGTTAAAACGAGTGCAATTCTGTTGTCCCATCATCAGATTGACCTGTTATGTATAGATATGTCTATACATACAAACATATATGTATACATATCCGACTGTCACTATCTGTCTCTCAAATTCATAGTATATCTATCGCTATGTAGTGTCAAATAGATATATTCCAAAATATATAGTTATGTATATATATATATATATATATATATATATATATATATATATGTATATATATATATATAGTATGGTTCCACTTTGAATCATCAAAAGCTTGAAACATCGAAATTCTGATAATCGAGACCAGAACATCGAGTTTCAAACCATCGAAGATTCAAAGGGAATGTAAAAAAAGACAAAAGCCTCTAAAAACTATTTTATGCAGGGGGGCGATGCACCCCCCACACCACGCAAACTTTAATATACTAACTCCGAAATCGCACTACAGTGGGGTAAAGGGAAATCTCTGTTTTAGCGCTATATGCAGAAGCATTAAATGGGAGATTCCCTGTACCCTGTCTGCAGTGCCATCACAGAGATGGCACATTCACAGACACAGTGTGTAGGGCACCTTGCTGCCCTGCAGAAACACACACTAGCTTTTTTCCCTTTTTTACTTACTTTTTTCTTCCCCTTGACAACATCGATGTTCTAAACACTCAATGATATGATCTCAACCATATGAATTTCGATGGTTTAGAATTTCAATGTTTTCAAGTGGAACTATATATATATATATATATATATATATATATATATATATAGAGAGAGAGAGAGAGAGAGCACAATAATACATAGACTCTTCCCATATATCTGCCTAACACATCTACATATCTTACACGCATAGAGCTACATTTATATATACATCCCTGATAATTACATAAATATGTGTGTGGATTTCTCTATTGTCCTACATACCCTAATAATTGTAAGTCAATCTGCACTATCACACATCCATACTGTTGCTCAAAGGATCCAAGCTAAGGGTGCAACAGTACATAATCCAATTACCTACTCTCACCAACACCAAGTAGAGAGACACAGGTGAGCAGGTGGTGCAATGCATAATGTTGTCAATGCACAGATGGACAGGGCACATTGTTCCTGCCCACAGGCATGCCAACTGCAAACAGCCACATATGGCCATACTGGTAAATGTATACTCATAGCTAGGATAATAACAGTTATCCCCCTGCTAGGATACTAGATAGAGTTAACAGTACGAAGCAATATCACTCTGCAGACCGCAGATGCTGTTCAACACAAGCGTAGTTTGTGTAATGTACAAGTACTGTGCCTGCAGTCATATATACAACAGACTCAACCTGTGGCATATGCAATAAGTACTGTGATCTGTAGTGAATACGATTAGATAGGTAGGGGTTCTAATCTCACTTTTGGCTACTTGGTGCATGTGTTTCTCCCAATGGCATAAATATGATCATCTTGGTAACACAGAAATAGGTAGGGTTTTGCAGTATTTTATTTGTAGTGTGTGATGTGACCCCCCCAAAGGACTGACCACAACAAGGCCTACTGATGTCATCAAGCATAATATGTCCTGAATGGGTAGTACTAGCAGACATGAGGTGTGTTATGTACCATTACATAGATAAATGTTCCCATCTACATACAGCTAACTTGCAATATGTATGTGCCTTGGTGTGTCCTCTATGCAGTTATTGGAAGTGGTGCTAGCCTCAGTGTAGCCATGGTTGCATATGAGCCTGTTAAAGCATTTTATATCATGTTATGGAACCATAGAATGTTTGAACTTCACTAGCATAATGGCAATACAGCCCTCACAATCATAGATATCTTTATACCCATAGTTACAAGATCAGCACATATTACCCCAGTCCAGGAAGGACACAGGCAGATGCCTCTGCTGAGATAATGGTCGCCAAGCCAATCATACAGATGGCATATGGTGAGGTGCAAAAGTGGTCTGTGTGCCATTAGGCAGGGCTCTGTTTAAATGGTGTGTTTAAGTCTGTTAGACACATCTGTTTTACAAGCATGTACTACCAATGTCAAATACGAGGTTAAAGTCCTTACAGTGGGTTATCCATTTACTATGCCTCCTACAGATAGGCAGCATATGCAATCAAGCAGGGTTACACATTGCCCTGTATGCAAGGCACAGATCACCTCTGAGTATTCTATATGCCACAGGTGAAAGTAACAATCATTGCAGATTATGCCTATTGAACACATACTGAAGACGTGAAGTGACCCTGTGAGGGACCATACTGTTGTGTGCAATTGCCAGTACTGCTTGGAAAGGTACATCACCAAATGGCCATCGCACTCAGATATTGGCATGCTAAGGGGAGAGTACTCGGAAGTTATGAGCATGTCACTTACAGGTGACTGTGGCCTCAGCTATGACATATGATTCCTGCCATACCACTGTAGAGACATGGTGATCTGAGGCACATTAGGTGTAAACCTGTGTGGCCAGGTCTGTTTGTCTGTTTGCCCAGTTCATTCACCCCTGAGTATGTACATCACATGCTGCGAATTATGTGCTACTTAACAGGTACATAGTTTTAACTGATGGAACTGATATTACTATATATATATATATATATATATATATATATATATATATATATATATATATATATACTTGCATGGAGCTTATGGCCATTACTATGTCAATAGGCATGTGTTCATTTGCAGGCATCAGCCAACATTGTTATCTACAGTCAGTTAGTAGTTAGTTGTATTGTGGTCGAATGGATTCCAAACAGTAGAGGACCCAGGACTGTGTCCTGTTGAGCACTGCTGCTGACAGATCAGCTATTGGAGGCAGATGTCCCTATGTTGTGTATGTGCACCAGAAATGGACCACTTAGTAACCCCTACAATGACAGTATCATGGATGCCGAAGAGGGTGCTTTGCAAATGTTGCCTCAGTGGGGAATATAGTCAGACAGCTTGGCTCAGTCTAGCGGGCTGTATGCTCTGATGTTCCCTCACCCAGGTCCATGGTGACTGCCTCGGAAATGTCCACCATATGTAACAGTCATGCTCCCTCTGTCACACATCCAAACTGTGTACAGTCACCTGTGTGTAGAACACATATATGTGTGCTGATCAGCTCCATGATGATCGTCCCTATGTGCATACAGATATGAATACTCAGACAAAGAGGTGTACAGTTATGTCATTCAGTGGATGCACCACCTCTGTACATGGATATTACAGTTGCCATTGTCCACTCAGCTGGTGTGCAGCCAGTAGTGTTGGTATGATTGCAAGGGTGTCCCATTGGTGTTAGTAATCCTTGTAAGATCACATGTGGGATGAAGCCTGGAATGTTAGCATGTGCAATATATGCTGTTTATCTTCCAATGAGAGGCTAGTTATGAACTGCTCTGTAAATATGGATGTTATAGGACAGGTTGTAGGAATGTCATGTGTCACATGTGGTGGGGACAAGGGAGTATAGTTGATGCAGACAGTGTGGATGTACAGATTAGATATGAGTCCAGACCCATCATATGTGGCATCATGATATATGAGGTCACCGACAATCTGGGTCTGTCCTTTGAGGTCACACATGTAATTACACTGTGTGTTGTGGTTCTGCTTTGCATGGGTGGCTACTTTTGTCACTTACCATGTCTACTCAACATCACAACAACATTATCTTCTTCTTTTAGCTTAGGAAGTAGTGCCTCCTTGTTAGGGGGGGCACCCTCATCCCAACTATCACACAGCACTGTCCACCTGTTATTGTACAGCCTGCTAATGGCAGTTGTCCACCAGTCAGGTTTGCTGATGTATGATAAGCCTGTGTCCCTCCTGTCACATACAGCCGAGTTCATGCCGTTGTAATGCTGCTGACATAATGCATGGGTGCAGAGCTCTGCATACTTGCCTGTCCCATCTGAAGGGGGAGGCACAGTCATGCTATGTCAACCATCCCATAGGAGATAATAAATGGCTGTCTTGACATATATGTTTGTATGATCTGCAGGGGGGAGTATGTGCCAGTATTTCTAAGGAGACTGATCTGTGGCCAGATCCCACCAGAAAGAACCTCACATTGAGGGTGCTGTACTGGTCACCCATATTGGTCAATCCATGATGCACTACATTGGTTCCCCTTGTGGAGATGTCACAGCACTACTGCAGGGCAATGTAGGTAAGGACCTGGACCATCCTTTGAGCAAGTTAGCCACAGCACAACTAAACAACACAGTGTGTACATATTA
The DNA here is from genome assembly GCF_019279795.1 of Protopterus annectens. Classification (NCBI taxonomy): domain Eukaryota; kingdom Metazoa; phylum Chordata; order Ceratodontiformes; family Protopteridae; genus Protopterus; species Protopterus annectens. Next base: position 1,125,423,327 of record NC_056725.1, read on the forward strand.
CACTTACCTAATGTGTTTGTCTGTGCTCTGTACAGACATCTTACATGACTGGCTTCCTGGAACATGCTGGAAGTAACTACAACACTTACTTGCATGGAGGACAACTAGCATGCAGTGCCAAGCTGTGTCCCCAGATCTCTGAGTCATGTCACATGACATGCCATGATAGCATTTAGCATGGATACGAGCACTGACACTGTTGTACACCTAGTGACACTGGACCAAACACTATTATATTTGCTCAAGGCCAGACTGCCTATCGACTGTAACTGGTGGAGCCCATTGACTGTTGCACTATGCAGTGGATGTCAGACATATTTCTCACTCCACCAACCATGGCCTGAAAAGGTGTATGACAATATTAGGCCAGGAGGCCTTGCTGAAAACTGTGTACATCTTGTACAGAGTGTTATGCAGCTGGTGGATAGGCAAGTGCCTGACAGTCATACTCTGGGAAGATAGCAGTGGGAGACCTGCACTGCAATGATGCCAGTCACCAGTGGGGTAGACCATCCTCCATTATTGCTGTAACCTGTCTACCTATTCCCTCTCTGCAGTCACAGCCACTGTTAGTGACCTCTGTCTAAGTACATTAGCAGGTGATTGCATATTGGGAGCTGTCACAGACTCCCACACAGAACCAACAGTTATCCAGGATGGCCTAAGACACAGTCAGTTGTACTTTGAGACACTGACAAAGACTAACTCCCAACAACTGCACAATACTATCCTGTGTGAAATCATCCATCCCTGCAAAATATTGTACTGTCTACCCACCACACACAGTTCAGCCATTACACATGGAGTTATAGACGCAGACAGTAATGCAGCCTTTGACTCACATTGGTCAGTAAGATGTGGGGATGCATTCACTGTTGTACATCCTACACTGACAGGTTTTGGATGTAAATCCCAGACTGTCACTGCTATACTGAATGTGACAGTCATCACAGCTATCATTGTGTGCAATGGCACCCTTGCTATGTCACTACACAGGCATATTGTACAACTGTAGCAGCCACACAGGTTCCATGGCACACCCTTTACACATCAAAGATAACATGTTCTATGGAGTCTGTGTCACGACGGTACATGTGTAGTCTGTCTCCTAAATGCTTTGGAGGTGATGTGTATGGCTCCATACAGGAAGGTGTCGGATCCCACTTTGTATCCATGACAGGACTAACATGTGTCACCTGTACTACATGCCTACAATATCACTGTCATATACATAGTACATGCTGGAGAGACAGGTATGTAACACAGACAGTACGCCATACATGAAACAGGCCCCCCATGCATGTGAAGTACACATCTGCTGTGACACAGCATGTACAGGTTACAAAATGGGATGCAGAACACAACAATCATAGTGGGTGTTATGCAACTGTCTGTACTTGGAACAGGGTATTTGTAGATGGGTCATTTCCATCACCACAGCTTGTAGATATGTAGGTTCCCAAAACCATTGTGACACTTATCAGTGGTAGCAGATCTGTTCACAGATTAAGGATGCATGAGTATGCTGAATGCTGCTGTTGTCCTTGTTAGCCTATTATACACATATGAACCTATGGAGCCATGCACTTAAAGTGGTGTACCTTGTTGAAGACATGTTTCTGCTGTGCTGACATGCCATTCTGTGCTGTTTTATTGCTGCTGTGTATCCATAGGTTACCCACAGACTCCAGAAATAGAAACAGGTCCATGACACACCCATCATTCTGTAACTATACAGCCAGTGCAACATCATACAGCATAAGGTATACAGAAGTATGAGGCATACTCATGACAAATGCAAGCATACAGTATGTGTCAATAGCCACTACAAGTGGCATGGCGAAACAACACTGCATAATACAAGCACATGTTAACTAATATAGTCACCCTGTGCATCAGACACATAGCTTCACTCCCCTGCATTGATGGTGAGGATGACAGGGATGTGGCACAGGTATCATGTCTTGCACAGGGTGTTGTGGTGGGGGTGCAGGAGGCCTAGGCTGACCCAAATGACTGACAGCATGTGTGTGAGTCAGGAAGGGAAGCAGGTAAGATGGACCATGGAAAGGTGCCATGTGTGTCTGTAGGTGACCTGTATTCGACAGTGGTGTGACTGTGTGTGTGTACACAGTCAAGCTCAGTGCTAGCCCTACATGTGTGTATGTTGAACAGCTTTGGACTGTACATGGTAGAGTTGACAGTTCACTGTCTCTGGCCCTGAACATAGGAACTATCTTTGCCAGGAGTTGCACTGGCACCTCCATGCCAAAGGTCAGAAATGGTGCTAGTACCTAATGGTGACTGCTGTTTGCTGGGACCATGTTCCCCACGGGAATGCTGAGACCACGAGCCCATGGTCTGCCATGTCATGGCATGGACACCACACTTCCCTCTGTAATGCTGGCTGTACTGCCACTATGACAGCTTGATTGTGCACCATTGCATGGACTCACAGCAGATGGGGTTGCTGCCCTACATCCACAAGTCCGACGCTCAACTCAAACCACACATTCCAGCACAATGTGTGGTCCAAGACAGACACTGTCTCAGCCCACCTTCTGTCCACTGAATCAGTCAACTGATCCAGGGTGTCCCCAGTGTGGTGAAGGCAGTCATGGATGTCAGACCGTGCTGCATTCATAACCCTAAGGAGGCTTATCTTTTCTTAATTCTCACTGCCAAAGTGTTTCTATTTGTTCAACTACACTCCTGTGATTACCCCCTCTAAGATCCATGTGTACCTGTTCCAGAATGGAAAATAAAAACATTCTACCCTGTTTACACATTAAATTATGTTTAAATAGGGCATTATTCTGGCTCTTAACTTTAGAATATAAATGTTCCTTAACAAAGCAGTGTCATGCTTTCCAGGAGCAGGACCATGGCCTTGGCCAATACCTGACAGACTTTTGAAAAGTTGAGGGCAGGTAATGTCAGTACTAATGTATGTTTCAGCACAAGGTAATGCATCCATATATTTCACATTTACAGTAGCTACTGAATTACTTTCTGTATTGGTCACATTCTTACTATGAGAGCACAACTGAGGTAAAACCCTCCCACCCCCAAGAACAAAGACCTGACACCCACGTAAACGTATGTACAGCCTGTTACACTGACTGCTACAGTATCACAGTGCTGATCACAGTAAGCCTACTTGCATGCTCCTCTGCTGTGGAAATTGTGGCACCCACCTCCATGATGTATGGTGTGATGGATGCCTGGGAGTTGTCGTGTGTTCCTAGGTTCTCCTGGAATTCCTCAGTGGCCGAGAGTGGTTGTTCTGCTGCAGGCCCTCCACCGGTAAAAGCATGACCCCTGGCTATATCTGCTGCCCTTCATCATGCAGCACTGATCTTGTCCATTGCACAGTGTTGAACTTGCTCATATGCCCTGCCATTATGGCCCATGCCATTCACATCACAGACAAGGTCTGCACACAATGCAGGACACTGTTACATGTTTTGCCTCCCCCTGAACAGTAAGATGTGATGGTATTGCCTTAGTCCTTCCAGTATAATTTCATTTTCCCCATCAGAGAAGGGTGCATGGCATCTAGGATACATGATTCCTAAAAGAGAAAAAAATGGGAACAAATTACAGGATCACATACATGGAAGGAAACTATGTAGAGATACAGCAAGGACAAAATGGCTGGCATGATCCACTGCTTTGTCACACATGTTGTACTCCGCAGAGTGCAAACATACTAAGTGTGTGGATACAACAGAGATAGTAGTAATAGTCAGGTATTCCTGTGTGTGCCATGACAGATACTGGTGTATGATCATACACCCGACACTCAAGTCAACCATAGTGTGTCCCCTATGGGCACCCCCCCCGATAATGCATCATGGGAACAGTGCCACAGACCTAGCAGTGTGCTATTACAACCACTATAAAGGGCAGTCCAATGAGGCCAGTGTGCCACAATGACAACAGACAATGTATCCTTGATGTATTGTACATCCTGTGTAGGTGTAAGACAATAGGAGATTAATGACATGTCATTATCATAGGTCTATGACTGGCTTAAAGCTGTAATCCTTATTCCCTGTACATCTATTCACCTAACTGCATCTTGTTGTACACAAAATCAGTTACATACCTGATGGAGTGCAGTATATCTTTTGATATATGGTGATAGTAAAGTTTTCACAAAGGCATCCTCTGTGTGAGGAAAATCTCATACACACTGGTTCCTCATAGCCAGCTGCTTGCCTTTTAAACATGCTTCTTATGAGCAGGTGATTGCCTCTAAACCAATCTGTGGGTTTGAAATGCTAATTGCAGCTAACACAGCTGATTTGCACTACCATCAGCCAATGACATGCAACCACTGTACACTATATAACCCCTTCATGTAGATTAGAACCTCTTTCTGATATGTTGTGCTGGACATTACTGGGGCGAGGAGACTATACTGTTGAAGAGGGTAGGTCTGTAGCAGAGACCTTTACATAGAAATGTGTGTGCTACAGGCTGCAGTTGCTGCTACAGGTAATAGGCACAGGCAGTGATTGTGAACACTTTGGAGGACAACAACCTGCAGGAGTAACTGTGAGAGCTATGTCAGCCTTGTTGTAGAGGCAGAGCCAGAGTGAGGCTATCCTTTCCACTCCAAAATAAGGCATGTGTTTAAGGTAAGCATGTTAGGCAATGGTATCACTAACAGACTACTAGCAACATGTTTGGTGTGTCCTTGGGTATGATGTGGTATAAATATAAGAATATATCCACCATTTGTGCAACTGCAAGGCCATGTGTTACAGCCAGGTAGTAATTTGCAGTGTTTATGAGGGCAGGCCTTGTTACAAGCAGGGACTTTCAATGTGTATGTTAGCTGTGCACCTGTGATAATCTGCATAGTGATTTTGGAAGGATTGCATGGTGCACTCTGATATTAGTGGCCCTTATTTGCAGTACCTGCATTGACATTCTGTGTGAAGGCATATTAATGCATGACATGACACTTTATGCACATATAGTTTTGCTACAGGGATATGTGATGTGTGTTCCTACCAGTAGGCCTGTGACCTCCATCATTGAAAAGCAGACATGTCATTCAAATTGCATTATGTGGCAAAATAGTGCATGATTCAGTCATTAATTGTGGCCTTCACAACACTGTAAATTCACTTCTATACACCACTGGATTTGAACCCAGGATTGTGTGTGGCAAAATGTACTGTTTCCAAGGCAATTAACAGACTGATCTACTGAGTCACTACTCCATTAGGTGTATTTGTAAGATATATGTGCACACATAAAGGCCGTCACATACATGTTCTACATCCATCAGTATGTGCATGGCTTTATATGGATGCATGTGTGCACCAGGATCCCAGTTGAACATGCATTTTGCCATTAATGACTTAGTGGGTGTCTTTCTACATGTTGCTGCTGATAGGCACATTTACCTGCTATCACAGGCCTCACTTACATCCATTATTATGTCTTTGGCTTTCTAGTGGTATGCTATTGCACCAGAGTCCAATGTACACTCCCATTTTTAATCTTTTTAGTTTAATTACTTTTTAATCACGTTTGCGTGGCATGGTGTGGCATGGCATGGTGTGCAGCTTTGCTGAAACACACTTAATAACCAAATTTAAAAACACATATAGTCAACATAGCTCTATTTAGCTGAGCTTAGCAAAGCTGTGTGACATGGCATGCCTCACAGCAACAAGCTACAAAAATATAAAGAAAAGAAAAATAGGGATATAGAAAATTGGTTCTAGCAGGGTGAAAAACATACCAAAAGGTAGGTAGGGATGTGCTGGAATGATGTAGGAAAGAACCATAGCTATCCATTTCTTGTACAGCAACAACTGTGTACATTGACCAAATCTGTACATGACTTTGAACTCTCAACCCCAAAAAGAGGACAATATAACTGCATTGTCAAGCTATTTGGACCAAATTATGTCTGTCCAGTGAACATGTGTGTGAGATGGAGAGCTTTGTATGGGATGACATTTTTTTCTTTGGGACAGGTGCCCATTTTTTTAAAGTGAGAGAGGAATGTTGGTGAATGGACATAGGTACATGTGGGGGAGGTAAGTTGGGTAGGTGAGGATGCATTTGCAGACAGACAAGACAACAGACAGGGGCAATGTGTGACATATGAGTGGGGTGAACACCTTGGATAGGGAGGGTGTTGTGGAATCCAAGTCATGTGTGCCTCCAAATGGCAGCAGCATGAATCCCATTCCCACCCATGGGACTGTTGGTACTGCTCCTTCAGTGCCTCAAGAGTGGCAGTGCTGGAGGCTGGGTACCAAGACAAGGCTGCCCACTAGGTCAGCCAGCATGTCCTCAGTCTGGCACAGGAGATGGTCAAACCCATGGTAGACTATCATGCGCACCAAGACTGGCAACTCATCGAGGGTGACAACAGCCCCTCCACCACCACTTCCAGAGAGGTGATGGGCCCCATCCTGCAAGGTGGTACTACCTGATCGCATAGATAATGAGGGGCAGCAGAGGGGATATCACCAGTCTGGGTCCCAGATGTGCTGGGACCTGGTGCCATGGCTGGTTGAGGCAAGATAGGAGGGTCAGCGATAAATGGCCTACCTTGACTTGCTGTGATGAATGAGGTATAGCAATAAGTTAAGGTTAGTAATAATCAAATCATTGTTGGTTTTAACAGAATGGAACATCATTTTAATTAATCCAAATACATATTAATGTATAGTATGTGTAACACAACAGTAAATAACATAATAATGAGTATGTAAACAGCATGCCAGTAAGAAGTAAACCATAAAGGCAACAAAATACTTAGTTTAACAAAGTATGTTAATAGTGAATCATAATAACACATAACAATATTACATCATATTTTGCAAAAATATAGTTACTTTAACAACATATGTTAATATTAAATCACGGTAATAAATATATGAAGCTAAGGGGTGGGGAGAGCGAGAGAGAGAGAGAGAGAAACAATCCATTACTGACAATGCAGACTATATCCATGAAAATACTGATAATAAATACTCTACAAGCATGTAGTGTGAGGTCTGAGTACAGTGACTACAATTCTCCTATAGCTGATGTAGCATGTACATACCTCTCAAGCTGTTAGCATAGGTCAATATTGGCCAAGCAATAACAAATGCAGGTATACAACTACATAGAACACTTTCACATAATGTGGGCTTCTATAACTACCAAGGTGTTCTTTAAGTAGATTTGGTAATACATTGCATTCCAGGTAATAATTTTTCTGGTAATTCTGTGACAGACAGATTAGGCAGTTTTAATTGCATTACGTGAAATTGTGACATTTGAAAGGCATGTTTGTGAACAGTACATAAACTAGACATCCATCATGCCTTAGTTGGCAGACATGGGAATAGACCCCAATAACTGTGACTGCAGGGGACATCTTCAAAAAATATAACTTTATTGGTATTGCTGAAACTGTCCGTGAGATGTTAGCACAATCATATCTGCTCATAACATGGGCTACCTCAACCATATACCATATACCATTTGTTCCTGGAGTGGGTAAATAAGAGAGCATTATGTGACTGAATTCATTTTGCATTCTAGAACTATTACAGTGCTATACTTGACTGCAGTGACAGAATAACACACATGTATGGCATACAGTGTACTGCATATATTGAAACAAATTTCTTTAGGAATCAACTATGCTGTTTAATGCTTTATTGGTGCTGCTGATAAGTGTATGTGAAATGTAACCACAATCATATCTGTTCATAACATGGGCTACCTCACCCATATACCTTTTCTTCCTGGAGTGGGAGAAAAAGATAGCATTATGTGACTGAATTCATTTTACATTTCAGAGCTATTGCAGTGCTACACGACTGCAGTGACAGCAGAACATACATGCATGGAATATGGTCATACTGCATTTATTAAAACAGATTTCTGTAGGAATCAACAATGCTGCTTAACACCTTATTGGTATTGCTGATAAATGTCTGTGAGCTCTACACAATATTCAGCAATAGAGTGGGATATCTCACCCATATACCTTTATTACCTTGAGTAGGAGAAACAGAGAGCATTATGTGACTGATATTGGCCCTGAGACAGCCTTGGACCATACTATGAGTTAAGCAATACAGTTTGCAGGCCATTAGTTTTGCATTCCACAGCTATTACAGTGTTACACTTGACTGGAACAACCTTACCATAGACAAGTAATTCATACAGCTCTACTGCAATGGTTATGACCACACAATCCTGCTGTGCACAATTTTGCTTACTGTTATTGGAATTGTTTATTGTTTATTGCAATACAGTTGTTATTGTTCATTTATTACACCACAGCTCTACTTGCCCATTTATTGCACTGCAGTTCTACTTGCCCATTTATTGCACTACAGTTTTTATGGTGTATACTTTATTGCAGCAAATACTTTACTCTTTATTGTTTATTGCACTACAGTTAGAATGATAAATCCGTATATATCACACTCATGGCGCAACCTGTCCAGGTGCCTGGCATGGGACTCAACATTGTGAGCTCTCTCAGCTGCAGCTGTTGGGAGTGAAGTACACCATTATGCATACTAGTTTTACAGACATTCAAGAGGAAAACATACTTACATATTTTTGGGGCATTCCTAGCTCTGGCTTCTTGGACCCAGGTGTTCAAGGATCCCCTTTTTCTCCTCTTCAGGTCATCATAACGGTGACAACACAGCTCACATGTGTAGGGGATACCAGTAAGACTGGTGAGTTCCCTGGCCAACCAGTTCCAGGCCTCTGCCTTACACTCCGAGCCCTGAAACCACCCTGCAGCAGCTAGGGTTCATAATTTTTTTTACCAGCAGCCCAACAAAGACAGTGGACTCCTGAACACCCCATCTTTGCTCCAAAAGCTTGGACTTTCACCAGCCCCACCTGCCATATCACCAGTTGATCAAACTCCAAAGTCTGTTGCAGAATTCCTGCCTATTGTGCCTAATATAGACTATTTTCCTGCCCTTACATGTCACTAAGCAACATTTAAAAAAGTGCCTGATTGCTTAACAGCTCAAACCAGCTAAGTACAGCTAAGTAGTGTGAAAATGCACACAACTGAGGAGTGCTCAGCCCAGTGCAGCAGTGCCATATTTCACAAATTTATTTTTAAAATTAAGCACATATAATAAGACATCTTATCACTGCTATGGACTCGAACACAGGACCTGCTAAACATTAGGCTGCATCTCTACCCATTTAGCTAATTATACATTATAAAAACTAGTACACCTGCACATATACTACTGGGCTACCTGTTAGGATTACTAAGCATCATGGCACACCATACAAACATGCTTAAATAGACCCAGACATAAATAATTAATTACATCTGGTTTCTACTTTTAGATGTCTAGCAACTGTCAGTTATGTATGTTTGAAACAGCAATTATTAATGACATCCATTTTCTATTTTTAGATGTCTGGCAGATGTGAGCACAGCTTGGCATTGCTGTTATCCATGCCGTGCCACACAAACATAGAAAACAATGGAAAAAAAGAATTAAAATATTACACATTTGACCCAATTCACAGCATTTCAATGGTAGCGGGGAGAAGTACAGGCCATCCACAACCAAAGGTAGCCTCTACACTTCTCTCCACACTGATTCAATAACCCTGTTCCTTTGCTTTCCCTCGGCAGCATGCCATCATGTACATGGATGTAGGCTCTACACAGTGTGTACACGGAATTTATTAAATCCTGGAGAAAGACTTCTTTTACTTCAGAAAAAAAAAACATTTCCAATCCTCTTTTTTAATAAACTGTTTAAGCTGATAGCATTACTTCAGAAGTGTCCCTAACTTGCAGTATTTTCCCTAATTATGTTTTCCTTTGTCAGCAATAATGGGGGAAATGGTAAGAATGGAGGCTTACCTGACATTGTTGAATTAGCCTGATATGTAGCATATCAAAGAGATTAATCAGGTAGCTTTTCATGATGCAAATTAATACCTTCACAGATGATGATGATGATGGATTTGACCTCCATTTAGAATGAAAAGGTGTTCCATTCTTATTTAGGAATATTTTCAAGATGAGTTTCTCCTGCCAGTGTATGGCAGTATAACTGCTGTATCAGGTATTTTATCCAAAGTGAGCTAGCTAAGAGCTTAAGCTTTCAAGTGCTACTCCTACACCCAAAGTGTCTAATGGGACTACTTAATAACAGCCTTACAATGAACTCTGTTTAGGAACACATGAGGATAATGGTCTACATCAGATTAACTTCTGTTTTCAGTCCACTACCTGGATCATAGCTACAAGTGATCCTATGAATAGTCCACTAGCACATTTAATGGAGAAATAAATGTACGCTCAAGGTTTTACAAAATTGTCTCAAGGAGCAATGGTTTAAGTATGTGGTTCATCTCTAGTAATAATTGAAAAATGGCCCTTAAGGAAAATGGCAGAAAAATATTCCTCAAAATTCCATAAAATGCTATTAGAGCTCAAGTGGCAAACACCAAAGAACCTAACCAAAGAACAGCAACAGAAAAGGGTTTGCTACGACTGAAAAACAGGATCTTGAAAGTAGACAGTGAAATAAAATGTTACAAGATTGTTTATGTTCCTGTATGTAAAATGATGAGTACTATGTATGAAGAGTTTCCAGAATAAAATCACAATATAATATTCGCATGTAGCATGATGAAGCTACAGTTGGCTATTGAGTAAGCAGTGCAAGGACTCCATGATATGCACCTTCAGTAAAGCTTTACCTCATATCTCTATAACTGATCTGGTTATGCTGAATCAGCTGAGAGTAATCCAAGTGTAAGCGACCAGGAAGGGGTTTTGCAGATATTTCTGTACACATTTCACCAAATAAACAGCATGTGGATAATTAATGAAAAGTGATACTCTATTAACCTATTTAAGATTTAATGAGTAAGCCAAATAACCGATGGCTGAATCATCCATAAATGATAGAATGACTTACACATTTAGAACTCCCACCCTCAAAGGAGTATCTGAGGCTATAGATTTGTTGTTATTATTATTATTAGTAGTAGTAGCGGTAGTAATATTTCCTAAATAAATCTATACACACAAGAGGCTCTCCCTCTCAGGATGAAACAGGAGTGTAAATGGAGGATGATACAGCCATGAAATCTTGAAGAAGCTTATTAACTGCCCATTGCATTAAATATTATGCTTAAACTGATAGATGATTCTTATGTAAAATTCAGTTGAGCTGTGTTAAACATCAGAAGCTAAAAAGCTACACAGATTTAAATTATATTCTTTAAACCACACTGAAGACTGAAACACCAGACCCCTCTGTGTGGATAAGAGGAAAGAAGCCCTAACGTTTCCCCAGATGTTCAAAGTTTAAGCAGTGCTAATCCCAGAGGGAGTCTAGACATCATCTTATGCACCTCACCATTGGATCTTGGCTCAGATGGTGTCAGTCATGGTGTGCAGGGACACGACTCTACAATTTGCAAGAGCAGTCTTTCCAGGTGGCCTCCTGCCAACATTAGCATGAAGACACTGGTCCACCAGCTCACCTACCACCTCTGCTAGCTGATTTCTCCTTATGAATAGATAAGCCATAGAAGGGCCACTGCAGGAATAACCACAGCCTCAACTTGTAAAGCCTTATCGGGGCAGAGATAGAGGGCCTATCAACCTGCTGGTACTGATGGCTTTGAGAAGGTGAGCCTTGCAACCTGTGATGTGGATGATTTAAGTGAAATTGATCAGTGTGGACTAGCGGTCTGTGAAGGTGCTCCAGGCATTGCTGTGGATGTCACTGTATAAAGAAGGAAAAATAAAAATAAATAAATAAAACAACAAAATAATTCTCCAACATTAACTCAGCAGGAAGGATGTTGTCAAAGAGGCAGAGGGGAGAAATGCAAACATTTTATGAATTACAGTACTATGTACTAATGATAAAAATTTAGATTAAGTACAACTGCAATAGTCTTCTGATAAAACATCAGTAAAAATAGCAGGGGAATATTACAAATATGGGTGCATCTCTTGTATATACAACTATATACTAAATGCACTGCTTCTGATTATCCAGTAAATTTGTCTGCTATAAGTAAGGTTAATCACAGAAAGGTCATTGCATGAGAATATTTAGGCATGTCTTCCTGTATGCACTGCTAATGCTATCCTGTCTATCATATACATGTATTATAGTATCTGTTGGTGGGCATTTTAGTTCTATCTAATGGTCACCCACATGGAAATTCTACCAAGTACACATAATTACACAGAGCACCAGTGCACTTATCATACTCAGTACAGTAACTGCTATGGGATCATGTAAAACCTCTGGAGCTACTCCAAAGTCAAGCAGTTGGGGCTCCATTAACAATGTTATACTTGCAATTGCCTCCCATGCTGAACAGTAAAGTGAGTAATGGAGACGGAATCAAAGAATGTGTGGAGAAATAGAGCCCACATCTATTTTATCCTATAAGACACAAGGCTAATGGTATACTTGTTTAGCCACTGTGATGCACAACTACAGCCAAACACCCAGCAATTAAAAGGCAGACATACTAACAGCCTACCAAAATGGGCTTAAGTGACTTAACCAGCTGACATGTCATGCCCATTAATGAAATGGTGATAACATATTCTTCACAGTTCAAAGAAACAAATAAAAAATAAAACACTAAAAAATAAACTCAAAGGCAAGGTTCATCCAAAGATTTTATATCCAAAAAGGCTTTAAGTATATTCCAAAATAGCTCTTTCATCCAAAACAGATGTATGAACTTCATCAGACAATTTCAAAAAATAAAAAGCCACTTTAAATAATTCAGAAACATTATGACATCACATCCCCTAATAGCAGCTTAAACACATATACTCCCTAAAATAAGTATTCATTTACTTCTATTAAATAAACTCATTGTAAATGAACATATATTAAATTAACAACAAAGACAATCTATACAAGTTATTACACATATTAAAAAAAAAATATATATATATATATATATATATATATATATATATATATATATATATACATATATATATAATGAATTAATAAATAATAAATCATCTCTGTAAAGATTTCAAATGCAAAATACATTTCAGAGAGCATTGGTCATTCAAATCAGGATTGGCAAATGCATTAATCTTGAGCTGCCAATAAAGATCTCTTTCTTCCAATCGGAGGGGCCAAGGTCCCCCTGTGATGTTTTTAATAACATTATCAATAATCAAATAATTAAAGAAATGACCTGGATTTTCAGAGACATATTTAGCCAAAGCATTTGTAATATTGAGTCTCCTTATGTTATATTGGTGTTCGTAAAGTCTCTGCTTAAAATGTTTCTCGGTTTTTCCAATATAAAACCCTGGGCAATGCTGGCATAGGGCAATATAAATAATACCAAAACTTTCACAATTATATCTGCCTCTGATTCTATAAGTGACATTATTGATAGTAAAACTATTATCTACTATCATAAATTTGCAAAAGTTGCATCTACCACATTTAGTCATGCCACGTTGGAAAAATTCCCATTAATGTTATTTTACAAGATGCTCTTTAAGTTATTCCCTCTTTTAAAAATCAACCCAGGGTTATCATTAATTTTATGCTGAATGAGGGGGGTCTTCTAATAAAATTTTCCAATTTTTCAATAAGATGTTATGCAAGTAAATAGCATCCATTGAAAAGGTTGTAATGAATTTAAACAAATGGGTGTCATCATTCTGACCAGAATCTCCAAATTCGATATTGGGGTGGCCATTTTTGTTCACTACTAACCCCTCAGGAGGTCATTCCGCAGCTACCTCAAATGTGTGATTCAATAGAGGTTTGAACTACCTACTAACCCCTTTCTTAAGTACTTCATCAATAATTTCCTCAGCTAGTGCAAGGTTATTGCATCTCTTGGGAAACATGTTCTTTAATTTATCACATTCGGACAAAAAAATCAGTGTCCAATGTGGTCATTCTAGCAGCTCTTACCAATTGACCTTTTATAACTGCTTTTTTCTGATGGAAAGGGTGGGAGCTATTAAAGTGTAAAAATGTGTTAGAGTAATTGGGTTTATGAAAGATCCTAGTCAGATATCTCCCATTAATGATATCCTTTGATAATTCCACATCTAAATAGGAGATGGTATCAACCTTAAATTCGAAGGTAAATTTAAGGAATGAGGTGAGTCCTGAGATTGTTTCAACAAAGCTTACGACTTTGGTTATATCACTCCAGAAAATTATGAAAATATCATCCAGGAATCTGGTGTACCAGTAAACCATGTCTTTATATGTGGGGTTCTTGAATAAGAATTCCCCCTCCCAATACGCCATAACACAATTTGCAAAGCTCCCCCCACAAGGGGAACCCATAGCAACACCTATTCACTGCAAAAAAATATTCTACATTGAAAATCAGCATATTCCAGGTTTAATATATATATATATATATATATATATATATATATATATATTTTTTTTTTTTATATGTGTAATAACATATAGATTGTTATTGCTGTTAATTTAATATATGTTTATTTACAATGAGTTTATTTAATAGAAGTAAATGAATACTTATTTTAGGGCGTATATGTCTTTAAGTTGCTAATAGGGGATGTGATGTCATAATGTTTCTGAACTATTTAAACTGGCTTTTTATTTTTTGAAATTGTCTGATGAAGTTAATACATCTGTCTTGGATGAAAGTGCTAATCTTGAATGTACTTAAAGCCTTTTTGGGTATAAAATCTTTGGATGAACCTTGCCTTTGAGTTTGTTTTTTAATATTCTTCACAGTTAATCTGCAAAAGAAGTCTTAATTGCATTGTGTGTGTGTGTGTGTGTGTGTGTGTGTGTGTGTGTGTGTGTGTGTGTGTGTGTGTGTGTGTGTGTGTGTGTGTGTGTGTGTGTGGCAAATAATTATACTAATAAAGGGATAACCAAACCTCAGACTATACATTATATAACAGGTATACTCACCCCTGTGCATTGTAAAGCAGTCCAACCTTTTCTAATAACACTGAGCATTCGCTGCTCTGGCCTCCTGCCCTATGGAATGAAAAACAGGGATATGTAAGTACAGTACAGCAGATAGCTGGAGGTTATGTATTTAAAAAAAAATAAAAATGCTTACAGTATATCTCAGGAGCTCTCAGGTTTTATTTTTTTCTTCCCATTGTTGAAAATATCTAGATGGCACCACTTCAAGGCATTGTAGTGGTGCCTACATTGCTCTCCAGTTTGGGGAATGCAATGGCATCAGTGACCACCCAGGCAAGACAGTGACAAGCATCCAACTTATACTGGGGGACTTCATAACAATCCCATAGCAAACAGTTTCCATGATCTGTATGCAACAGATAGAGAAAGATTTCAGAGAGCAACACTGGGATCTCCTGCATACATCAATACCATATGAAGACATGGTTGTTTGCTAGGTCTTATACCAGAAAATAATGGCTGATAAATGCCTGCTTTCCATTGTGAGAATTTCCATGCAATGCAGAGCAACTCAGTGGAGCAGCCGGTGTCAGGGCTCATGATGAATGATGCCATTTTAAATGTGCAGGAAGGGCATAGAAGATAGGAAATATGTCAGCTTTACAACAGGTACTACAAGTATTAGAAAGTCAGTGTCTTTTGTTGACCCCATGACTATTTGGTTTAACCAGGGAAGTGCAAGGAACCTCCTGCTGATATTAGCATGCCCAGATATATGCAATGCTTCTCGGAGGCAGTCAGGCATGTGCACAACATTGTACCGAGCTGTCAAGCCGACTCTTTATCCAGGCAAGAAGCATACAAAAAGGAATTTAAAGACATTCATGAATGGAGCCCTCATTGACATAATCATCATGTTCAGAAGGCTGAATCATTGTCATGATATAAACCATGATGATCACTGAAAGGATCATTGCACTATGCAAGAACATGCTGAAATACACTTCACCTGCTGAAGCCAATTAATGCATAGGAACACAGAACTACTGCTTGCTGAAGGTATATACAGTATTTTTTTTGCACTTGGTTGCCTGTCAATGAGAACACATTTTTTTTGTATAAATGCTAGATGGTGTTAACAAGGGTAAAGTAGTCTGTGATGCACAGAGAAGATATACACAAATGCTGAAAAGGTTAATGGTAGGTACATCCTAAAGTAATTGTGAAATATAGATCTTAAATGAGTCAGGCCGGCAATGCCTTGTGATATGATGGGGAAGACATTATATAGCCATGTATAGTATTTCCTTTTGATGCAATGAGATCTGTATAACATGAACTTGGATAACACTTATATTATACAATTATTGTTTCAGCTCACATCCTGCTGTATCTTTGGGCAACTGTGTGTTTGTTGAATTTGATCAAAGCAGGTATTATCCTGCTGTGTACCTACTAAAAAGTGAAGGTTGCAGAATATATACTCCACAGTACAGTGTAGTATGCATTCCACAACCTTCACCATTCAGTAGGTATATTCCACTGTACTGTGTCACTTGGGGAGGCCACTACCACAGTGCTTAACTGCAAGTGGTGTGTGTGTGTGTGTGTGTGTGTGTGTGTGTGTGTGTGTGTGTGTGTGTGTGTGTGTGTGTGTGTGTGTGTGTGTGTGTGTGTGTGTGTGTGTGTGTGTGTGTGTGTGTGTGTGTGTGTGTGTGTGTGTGTGTGTGTGTGTGTGTGTGTGTTTGTGTAATGTTTGTTTCTTTGTCTGTTGGAGGAGTTGCTTGTAGTGGAATTTGTGTTTGTGTGCCTTTATGTTATAGAACATGTCTATGTCTATTGTTACCATTCCCAAATGGATGTACCAAAGGGGTGATTTGATGTAGATTGATTACCCACACAAGCACGCACGTGGTGTATTCTTTGGGTCTATATTAGATAATCGAACTGTCAAAAGTTTAAGTGTCATATAGTCGACACCATATGATCAAACTTTTAAAAGGTCGAAAATCTAATAAAAAAAATAAACTACACAAATAACCTTCCTGCACCCCCAAAGTGGGGGGCTATGCCCCCACCACCCCTGCTCTTTAAATATACCAATTCCGAGATTGCAATACAGTGCATAAAAGGGAAATCTTCCCATTACGTTGTGAATGGAGATCTCAGTTAAAACATTGGAAATTTCAAAAATTCAGTAATATGGTGGCGACCATATGACAGTCGAACTTTTGATAGTTCAAACATTCAATATAGACCCATATTTTTTCCCCACACAGTAACATAACAGACAAGAAAATGATTAAGGAAGAGTAGGTTTTCTGATATGGAGAATGAATTGTTCCCGCAGTCCCTCTGTCCCAATGACAGTTGGCTGTTTGGAATGGAGACTGCTGAACGGCCCCACTTTGACTGATCATGTTTGGCATGATCTTGTTGTAGACATCACTACACTTGTTGGCCTTGATTATTACTATGAGTGAGTGAGATTTAATGTCACTGACATTATCAGTGATGTGGAGAAATGTGCTGCCCACCTTTTGCACAGGAGGCTAGGGCAATGGGAGTTTGCCTGTCAGTCAAGCCACCTTTGATGCTGATGGAGGAGTTTCTGGCATCTCTAAGAAAATGGATGGCCTCATAACAATACAACTGTGCATTGTTGGACCTCATAACTGAGCTGTAGCATATCCTAAGAGTGTCCATCAGGGATGACCCAGGTGTGTATTGCTCTTCCTGTATTAAGTCATAACTACTTTGATTGTCCCTTTTATTAGTGAACATCTCATAGACATTGAATGCTTAGTGTACTTTAGGTACATCAAGGATGCAACTTGCAAAAGCACCTACACAAAGTAAGGTATATATTATCTATTGGTGTCAATATTCACCATCCTATTAAGCTTTCACTGGGAGTAAAGTAAAACTGATGGTTCTGCTTAGATTAGTTTTTTTTTTCTATATTTTCACAGGTAATGCTCTATCCAGTTCCACCACCATGGAACATCCACACTGCCTGAGGTTTGACTCTGATGATGATGATGGCATACAGCTGGCATGGTCAGGGAGTACAGTGTCTGTTTAATGTTTAGTGTATAATATAAGTGTTATCCAAGTTCATGTTATACAGATCTCATTGCATCAAAAGGAAATACTATACACGGCTATATAATGTCTGCCCCATCATATCACAAAGCATTGCCAGCCTGACTCATTTAAGATCTATATTTTACAATTACTTTAGGATGAACCTACCATTAACCTTTTCAGCATTTGTGTTTATCTTCTCTGTGCATCACAGGCTACTTTACCCTTGTTAACACCATCTAGCATTTATACAAAAAAAATTGTTCGCATCGACAGGCAACCAAGTGCAAGAAAAATACTGTATACACCTTCAGCAAGCAGTAGTTCTGTGTTCCTATGCATTAATTGGCTTCAGCAGGTGAAGTGTATTTCAGCAAGTTCTTGCATAGTGCAATGATCCTTTCAGTGATCATCATGGTTTATATCATGATGATGATTCAGCCTTCTGAACATGATGATTATGTCAATGAGGGCTCCATTCATGAATGTCTTTAAACTCCTTTTTGTATGCTTCTTGCCTGGATAAAGAGTCTGTTTGGCAGCTCTGTACAATGTTGTACACATGCCTGACTGCCTCCAAGAAGCATTGCATATATCTGGGCATGTTAATATCAGCAGGAGGTTCCTAGCACTTCCCTGGTTAAGCCAAATAGGCATGGGGTCAACAAAAAACACTGACTTTCTAATACTTGTAGTACCTGTTGTAAAGCTGACATATTTCCTACCTTCTATGCCCTTCCTGCACATTTAAAATGGCATCATCCATCATGAGCCCTGACACTGGCTGCCCAACTGTGTTGCTCTGCATTGCATGGAAATTCTCACAATGGAAAGCAGGCATTTATCAGCCATTATTTTCTGGTATGAGACCTAGCAAACAATCATGGCTTCATATGGTATTGATGTATGCAGGAGATCCCAGTGTTGCTCTCTGAAATCTTTCTCTATCTGTTGCATACAAATCATGGTAACTGTTTGCTATGGGATTGTTATGAGGTCCCCAGTATAAGCTGGATGCTTGTCACTGTCTTGCCTGGGTGGTCACTGATGCCATTGCATTCCCCAAACTGGAGAGCAATGTAGGCACCACTGCAATGCCTTGAAGAGGTGCCATCCAGATATTTTCAACAATGGGAAGAAAAGAAAAACTGAGAACTCCTGAGGTATACTGTAAGCATTTTTATTTTTTTAAAAAAATACATAACGTCCAGCTAGTATCTGCTGTACTGTACTTACATATCCCTGTTTTTCATTCCATAGGGCATGAGGCGAGAGCACAAAATGCTCAGTGTTATTAGAAAAGGTTGGACTGCTTTACAATTCATAGGGGTGAGTATACCTGTTATATAATGTACAGTCTAAGGTTTGGTTATCTCTTTATTACTATAATTATTTGCCACACACACACACACACACACACACACACACACACACACACACACACACACACACACACACACATACACACACGCACACATATACAAACACAGATTCACACACAAGCATGCATGCACACACACTGACATAAAAATACACACTGACATACAAACACACACACACACACACACACACACACACACACACACACACACACATTGCCCTCCCAAGTTTACATTTTTTGCAACACTTGCACAGAGCCCTGTATGAGACATGGCTGCTTCCTCCAGCTGCACAAAGTATGATAACTGTGCCCTGCCTCTGTACTGTATTACTCATGTTTGTTCTGTCTGATGCAGATTGTCCAGGTTATGGCAATGTTAACATATTCTATTACTGGGTCTGCTTACATCACTTCTACTAAAGTGTATATGCTTTACTGCTGGCTGGGGCTGTATGCTAGATGATGCCTTTTTGCCACTGCCAATGCATACTATGCCCACCTATGTCTAACACTTTCATCTCCTGCTGTTTGGTCTTCTACACCTCCCCGTCTGACTGACTCTTTACTACCTGGTATGCTGGGGGATGTTCATCCTTCAGGTGGCTTCCCTGCTGCAACTATTTCCAAATTATCATCATCAAAATCATCCCATATGACTAAATCAAGACAGAAAAGTTTTGCCATCCTTTTCTCCTTCAGGTTTGAATTGGTTTTATAAGTGATCACCTGGCTATTTATGAAACTGACCCTCTTTGTATCACACATTGTGGCCATACAATAGCTCCATAAAATGGTGCCCTTGGAAAATGTATGAGGCCCATGTTTGCCAAGATGTTGATCCCCTTTTTAAATTTAGATGGCATCCTGGACCAGGATCATTATTGGGAAAAGGCAGGAATGAAATAGTTATCAGACCTAGTAATCATGACAGGAGAGGAGCAATGTATTTTAGGTAGTTTCACTCCCTCTGTGTTAAATCAGAATTCCTCTACTTTATTTTGGAAATACCCTAGGTTGAGATACATGATCAACAGTCTATTTATGTCAAATGCATTGAGAGACAACACAGTTCTCTTCTTGACTATCTGAAGGTGCTGTCTGGTTCAGAAAAAACTCTTTGTGCATTGATCTTGTACCTAGATGTCATATACTTTCACACAGATTACACTATCACACAGATTAATTCTTAGCTAGGAGCAATAGGCCTTGGTCTTCTTGAAGATAGAGCTACATTAGGTTTCTTGAAAATCCTCTAGAGCATTAGGTGCACCCTTTATATTTTTGAGTAAACAATTTGAAAATGAGAATGAGAAAAGGAGCTTTGATTGGGTAAGATGTAACCTATGGTGTTTATGTATTGTTCATCTGTTCATTAGTTTTTGTCACAGCTACCACTGGTTAAATTGCCTTGCTTTTCTCATGGGTTATCAGAAGTATCATGGTCAATGTTTATATTACTGCTAGTAGATTTTTAATAGGGTATATGTACTCCTTATTTGAATATTAGTTTTGATTTGTTATTTTTGAGGGGTGTATGTTTTTGAAAGCCTGTTTTAAGCTTACTGTGTTAGTAGTTAGCAGTTCTGAAGATGCCAATTTAACAGATGAAAGTGCTCAACCATTTATCTTTGATTTTGTGGCATTTTTTCTAAAGTGTTTTATGAAGTGTTTCAATAGAATTAAAGGGACTTGTGTACATGGAAGCCACTTGCCATGTACTGGGTTTATTTGGATTGTGTTTTTACTTTAGTAAGAGAGGAATGTTGGGCAAGGGGCATAGGGATGTCAGGGTCAGACAAGTAGGGTAGGTGAGGGAGTGGATGCAGATAAACAGGACAAACAAGACAGGAGACAGGGATGGTGAGGGACACAACAGGTTGCGGGACAAAATGATTGGGGATAGGGAGGGGAAATCAGATGCCCATGCCTGTCAAACATGGGGACAGTGTGACTCTAGTCCCCACATTGAGAACTGTCATCACCATCCCCCTGCTCAGCTTGCTGTTGGAGTGTTGACATTTTTCCTTTGCCCAGCATTCTGGTGAACATCTAACATCTTCTCCATCTGGCTGAGAAGTACATCAGTGGTATTTTCCATGACCTCATGCACCATGTCTGGCATCTCCTTGTGGGTGACAAAATCCCCACCTCTGCCAATACTCCTGAAAGGTACTATTGCACCAGCTGCTGGGGTAATACTACCTGATGTGGATGGCCCATGTGGTACAGGGGCTGTAGAGGCAGTTCTACCAGATTGGGTCCCAGATGTGCTGAGTTTTGGTGCAGCAGCCATTGGAGAGGTGGCAGGCTGAGTCACACTGGTTGGCCTACCTCCCTGTGCTATAAATCATTTTGTCATTTGTCAAATTTATGACATCAGAATGTTGTGACCACAAATACAAAAATAAACCATATGTGCAATATATGCATATTGTAAGGATTACTTGGAAGAATCATCAGTCACAGTTTGTAGCTGTTAAAAAGTATACTTAATGTAAAAATAACATTATTATTTATATTGTAGGAATTTATTGTATGTCACATATGATGATACTAATTATCTCCTTTTTTGTCTTTTACCCCACCCCTTATCTCTCCTTTTTATTTTTATACATGTGGCACATTTCAAGGAGTCCAGTGAATATTCTGAACTCCTCTACACTCTGTCTTTGAGCCCTAAACTGGGTAACTTCCCTTCCAGCAACTGCCATGTCCATACAGGTCAAATAGCAACAGTTAGAGTGTTTTCCTGCCAATTTATGCTATCTCGTTTTACAGCTAGTGTGCAAACCCAACCATGATGACTGCATTTGTGAGATGTTAAGCAGAAAGCAACAGTGCCAAACAGAAAAGAAGGCAATATATAAAATAGGAAGGGTAATGTACAGTTATACTTAGTTTATGGGTTGTTTGTTGCTGCACTTGTTAGTTATTTAAACTTTGCAGACATGTATTGGTCTATACATTTTATGACCTGACGCATTTTTTGTGTGCCTTTACACACTGGTAAAAGCAATTTGTACAATATGGGATTCAAACCTTGGTAAAACAGACAAAATATATTATTCCACAATAGAAGAAGTACTTACCAGACATGGCCATTAATTATATATACACCTGACAGAGTGAGGGTCTAACCATGTATGGGGGTGACCTGACAAGGTCCTGGTTTATAAAGTCATGCATATGTGACTATCATTGAAGTATGAAGTCCCTCCAAGACCAGAAAATTTTAATTACAGAAACATAATTGTCAGTATACCGTCAGTCATATATATATAATTCATATGAGCTCCAGTGCTATACATAGCTATTGTTATTTATTATAATTATGTTTAATTTGTTCTTTATTTTTTTTTTAACTTTGAATGAACAAGTATTAATAAAATTGGGAGTGTGCTAGATTAGAACTGGCTCATCTGTATTGTGATCATTAAATTATATCAGTTATCACAGGGAATAAAATGCATCTGCTATAGATAGTTATTTCTATGAATAATTACTTTTCTAACGTTATTTTTTTATATAAAGTAAACTGGAATAGCATTGATAAAACTTTGGACTTTGCTGTATTATAGCCCTTAACTTACACCTGCTGCCACAAGAACAACTAGTCACATTTTCACATTCATTAGTATGTATGTGTGATGACTGCCGCTAAATGCCACATAGAGTGTTTGCATGGTGGAAAACCACACATGATAGAATGTATCTGTTTTGAAACTGACAAGTATCTTCTTGTTGTCTGCAGGTGTTCTAGACCTGCAGGTGTTGTGCAGCCTTGCTAATCTTTGTGCAATGCCACTTAGCGTGTTTGTCTGATAGGCAGCAAAATATGCAACAATGTATCTTTTATGAATAAACAAAACAATAAGGAGTTTTAATATAGAGGATATGTGATGGAATGAGTATTGGTCAGAGAAATTGAGCAAAATTAAGAAACATTCCTAACTGGAAACCTCAGGCTCCGATACAGTACTTAACTTCTGACTAAAGGTATTAACATTTTTACACAAAGATTTAGTCCTGAGTAAGAATATGGGTATCCTGAACAGACACTAACCTGGTTAACAGCAAGAAAAATCATACTCTTCCTTAATAGTAAACCTGCATGTCATCCTAGTAACTATGGACCAATAGCTTGCCTTCTGACAATATACAAATTATACACTGGAACTGATGCAGACAAAGTTTATAGTCTTAAGAAAAAAAAACTCGGTTATGGCAATAGAACAAAAGAGTAACCAATGAAAGTTATACGAAACAAAGGATCGTTGCTGCTAAATAAAGCCATAATGGAGAACTGCAAAAGGGGAAGAATCTAAGTATTGCATGGATAGATTACAAAAAAAGCATTTTATAGCATTGCGCATTCATGTATAAAGGTGTGCTTACAGATGTATGCCCGTATTGATCAATTACATTACAGTGACCATGAAACAATGGCAAACCACTTTACAGTTAAGCCATGACAAAGGTCAAATTATTATCCCAGGATAAAAATTCAAAGGGGAATATTCCAGGGTGATGTTTTTGTCACTGTTGATGTTTTGTTTTGGCCTTAACACTTTAACCTTTTTAGTTAACAGATTAGTCTATGTTTACAATATAACAACCTTGTTAAAGATGACTTCTCTACTTTTTGTGGATGACTTAAAACTGTATAGTTCATCAGAAGAGTTGAAAAGCAGAACTATAAATGGTTAAAACGTTCTCAGATGATATAATGATGTTTGATCTTGACAAATGTGATAGAGCAACATTTAAAATAGGAAAGCTGCAGCACCAAGAAAATATCATCCTGGGACTGGGATGTGATATAAAGGAAGTTGAGCAGGAGGGAGTGTATAATATTTAGGAATAAATGAAGGCTCGACAATAAAACATGAACAAATGAGAATAAAGCTTGCCAAGGCTTACTTCAGAAGATTAAAACTTATGGTGAAATCTGCCTTTACATCTAGGAGTAAAGTCCAAGCTATAAATCAGTTTGCTATTCCTGCTCTAACTTTAGGATGCTTGACAGGCCCCAAAAAGTATTGGATCAACTGGGCATGTAAACAAGAAAAATGCTTCATGCTTACCAAATGTTATATAAAAATCATTTTAAACCAAAACTTTATGGCTGGCACAGTGGTGCAGCAGCTAGCATTGTCACCTCACAGCAAGAGGTTCTCCAGTTTGATTCTTGGCTGGGGTGCCTTCTGTGTGTAGTCTGCATGTCTTCCCTGCATTTGTGTGGGTTTCCTCTGAGTTCTCCAGTTTCTTTCCAAACAGCGTGCATCTAGATTGTTTCTCCTTGGAGCTCTGATGAAAATAATAAATAGATAAATGTATATTCCTCACACTGAGGGAAGTATGAGCCTCCTAGAAATTGATTACACATGTACATCTGCAGTGGTAGGGCTATATACATACTTACAGACTTCATTAGATCCAAACATAGTACTCATAAAAGTTTTAATACATGAGGAGTAGTCTAATGTGGCACCTTTGCTTTGTTTATTAGAAGCATTTTGTTATCAAGCTGGAATGGAAGTAAAGTCAGAAGTAGACAAAATCAAACAGCCACTGAATACATCACAAACAAAAGAAAGAATATATGGAAAAGTATCAGATGAGAAGGAAAGAAAACTGGAAAAGCCATAAATAAGGTGGCAAGTACAGAGATCTCTTGGAACGACCTCATGTTGACCAAGATTTGATGCAGTAATGGTTAAGAAGAGAAAAACTGAAGCCAAGAGCTAAATGCTAATAATTGTGAACCAGGATAGTGGACTACATACACATTGGTCTATAAAATCCATTGAAAATGTAGGAGAAACAGACAAATGCAGGTTCTATAAAAATAAGAACTAAAAAGAATATCTTGTTGCTGGGTATGATACAGTCTTGGCAGAGGGCCTGTATACTGAAAGGTACAACAATGTGGAAGAACTGTTCCTTTGGGGACTGTGCAAACACTACAATATAGAAATAGCTGAAAAACACTGGAAATGTGAACTACAAAGCATTGTCAAGAATTATTTTTACATCACATGGGATCACCCATTATCAACAGTTCAAAAAATAGATGTGAGAAAACCAGATATAGTAGTTCATAACATAGTCCACCCCCCAGCCATTCAGGTCCCATTTCTATGCCCTGCCCCCTTCATACATTTTATTAAAAAATAATTTCTTCTTTGAAACTGTAGTAAACAGTTGCTACAGTTTATACCTTGCCTACATGGAATGCTACAGCACTCAAGTTTTAGTTAAAAAAATAGATTTATAGCAAACTGCTTGCAACAATGTAGCAAGTAGCTGCTACAATTGAGAACATACAGAATGTTACAGTGCTCAGGTTTGACAGCACCTGCAATATCAGCTTTTAAAAGTTAGTACTGCATTAAAGAGATCCAGATTGGCTGATCATGCCCCCACCTCCAACACTTTGAACTCAGGGCTATTGCCCTTCTCACCCTGCCCTAGCTACACTACTACCAGACAGTTCTAATAGTAGTAGGAGCAATGGGTTTAATAAAAAAGAATTTAGGGTCATATTTGTAAATGCTACAAATACATATAACCCCATAAGAATTACAGAAGGAAGCAATTCTGTTCACATTGTACTTGCTGAGAAGAGCACTTTTGGCTAACATCAAGAAATGAAACAATAATAATTTTATGAACTCTAATTGTACCCTGACTGTGGAATTGGTTCCATTCCCACCATGGTATTAGAAACCCAATATACTTAAAGAAATTAAATTGAGAGAATGCCCTAGACATCAGTAACATAACATTTTTAATCTATTTTTAATCTATTACAGCAACATTGTATGTGCCTGCAACTTCCTTCTATATTTTGTATTTAGTTTGAAGTACTTTTAAATTGAGCGTGGAGTGCCTCAGTATAGTTTTTTTGTTGAAACAAAATTATAAGTGCACTTAATTTTTAGATGCTAATTTTATTAATGCAGTTCCCCTTTAATGTTTGCTTTGTATTATAAATAAAATTTATTGCAAAAAAACTTCCACCTAAGCAGCTTTTGTCAGTGGCTCAACAAGTAGCTGAGTCACCCTTAATACAGAAGGTTGTGAGTTCTGTTTCCACACCAACTAGATCAGCTGCTGACACTATAGTACAACAAAAGGGGTGAGTTGTACTCCTCTGTGTGTTGTCATTCAGCTTACCTTTTCAAGCCAAGTTGCCATATGCTTGAGTTGGTGGTAGCTCAGGTAGATGTAAAAGATCCTACAGCACCTATAAAAAATATCAGGGAAGTCTCTCAATGCCCTGGCCAAAATTCCATTGTTAATGTAAATATCACCTTGGGTCTCCTTGAAAAGAGGCTTCTAACCTAATGGGACTAACCCAATCAACAAATAATAAATAAACGTATTATCATTTATATAAAGTTGTTTACACACTAACAATATTTTTAGTACATGTGCCAGGGTCATACTGTAAGGCACTACTGTATAAATCCAGGAACTGAAAGCTATCCTTCAGCAGCCTAAATGCATGTTCCACAATGGTCTACATTTGTGATAAGGAAGGGAAGTTTCCCAATGTCCTGGCCAAGTCCCCCTATTAGCATAACTGCCACCTTGGTTCCCCCTTGAAATTAGGCTACTAACCCAGTGGGGCTAACCCAATCAATAAAGATTAAATAAACATATTATCATTTATATAACATTGCACACACTGATAAAATTTTTAGAACATGTGACATTGCCATACTGCAAGGCACTACTGAATAAATCCAGGCAGTGAAAGCATCCCTTCAGCAGTCCAAATGCATGCTCCACAATGGTCTGAGTTTGTGATAAGGAATAGTTGAACCTATGGCATGTCAAAGTCTGTGGATTTTATTTGCATGTCATCAACCAGGGCCCCATGGCATATCTGGAATTATTGATAAAATGGACCTAGGGGATGTTAACTCTTACAAATCATTGGTAAGGGTCACACATAGACCATATATTGGAGCCATAGTAACTGCCTGGAAAGCCTGGAGACACAATGTAGATGATATCCTCTGCATTGCAGGTCTCCTGGAAGTCTATGAAATAATACACTTTACAGCTGACACACCTTCTTCCTAGCTCACCAGGATATTTCATGTAAGCACAGTCTATGACCCCTGGCACCTCATAAAAGCAGTCTATATCACAGAAATCCTGTACAGGGTTGGCTTACTCATCTGTGGTATATGGAAACCAAACATGCTTCCCCACATACTGCAGCATGGCATCAAGAAACTGATGGAGTTTTCTCAAGGCAGCTGCCTGGGATATCTCCAATGTGTCCCCTGTTGGTCATAGAAAGGACCCTGTGGCTAGTATACATAAAGGCACACATACATTTATATCCAATGGAATGGGTAATGCATGGCTCCCATGGGCTTGCAGATAAGACCAACACATGTCTACCAGCTCCTGTATTGTGTCCCTATCCACATGTTATCCGGTTACAATGTTAATGTCGTTAAGGACATGAAATGTTAAGCCTTATTGGATGGGAGTAATGGCACATACCACAGTGGCTTTTAGTGGTAGTAATAGCCTTTTGCATATATACATTCACTAAAGCTGTGACAACCCCTAAAGTACTTCTGCAATTTCCACAGCTTAAAGACTGCCTCTATGCCATTCCCATACAAGTACACCAGGATTTTGCTGTGGCTATTAATACTAGGGTTCACACTCCAAGTTTCACTCTATATGTTTATGAATTACTCTGCCATCTTGTTTTACCTTGTTTGCATACATGGGTCTCCTCATTTTAATACTGTTGCTTATTACCATCTGATTATACAACCATTAGGATATACTGAGAACAGCTATGCTGCTTGATCTCCACCTCTCATGGTGAGTGGATCTATGAATGGTACATGCCTTACATGTGGCCACTCATCACATGACACTGCTTGATGTAATGCAGCAATTCTTTTTGAAACCCAGGGAAGAAGTCTCCACTTTCGTTGTGGGTTCTTATTTCAAATTTAGGATAATCAATAACTGTTTTTTTTGTACTGTTTACAAATACTGCTTACATTTAGTATACACTAATACGAGCAATGGAATGACATGAAGCTAATGCTGAAGCATGATTAATTTACTGAAGACCAATGAACAATTTATGTTCAAACCAAAGACTTCTTCAGACAACTGTAATAAGAGCAGAAGAGTCACTTTATTTGGGATTTATAACACAATCATATTTTAAATAACAAAAGCTTTATCCTCCCTTGGATGTGGGGGTAAGAACTGCTGGAGCTAGCCAATGAGTGATGGGCATTCCAAAAGCAGTAACTGGAAATATGGGCTCATTTAGACTACACAAATTCAAGTCTTTCTAGCCAGTGGACAACTAGTCAGTAGAATTACAGGTTGTCCAACTGGCTCAGTAGCCTAGGATGTATGTATATATGCTTTCTCCTAAGGCAAGTTAGTAATCAATGACCAGTCATACATGGGGAGACAGCCTTTGAGCCATTGAACTGGCCATTAGAATTTGCAGGAGAATTTAAAGCTGTTTAGCCCGATGTTTTTTGGAGGACTAGAGGTAGTGATCTTATTTAAAAAATAAGGCAGAAACAGCTCAGAGTACAGAGTATTGATGTGCACGGGCAAGATACTAGGGTCATGATTAGCAGTTGTAGAAATGAGTGGAGAATCCCTATTTGAACCCCACCCACTTCTGAATATGCCAGCATTGGTGGGTCATGGAGTGACTTAAAAAGTAAGGATGAGTAAAGGAAGACGCCTGGTGCACAAATAATCCTGTATAACATAGGTGGAGGTTAACAAAGGTAAAACATAACACCTTTATCCAAACAGTGGAACATAAAAAAAGGTAGTGCATAGCTACTTAATCTCAACTTCTACAGCCTTTCAAAACATGAGAAGTCCCAGAGCCAACCTTAATGAGAAGTTCTCAACATGCAGCCTCTGAAGACAAAACATAATTGACAGCAAACTATCTGGAGAAGAAAAATACAAAAGGGGGATGGGGTAATATGAGGAAAGGACTGAGGTATACAGACAGTATAAGATAACATAAGAAGAGCACATGCTCTACTATTTTGGCCAAGTTGTTATGCTCTACAATATTTATACTTTATTCTTGTTATCCTCCAGTATTTTAGTACTTTCATTCTTTGTGTGCTTAACTCCCCATTTTTAGTTTTTGTTTTTATTATTCTTTACTTATTTTGCACAAAACCATGTTCTCCCTCCAGAAAGCATTTTCCTGGAAACTTCTCACTAAAACTGACAATCTTGTCTGCATGTTTTTAAAGGAAATCTAAATCCAGGTCAAGTTGTAACCTCTGCTTTTGCTATATTTAGGCCAACTTCTTACATTTTGCCTTTGTAATGCTCTACCTTTCTTTTGTTCCCCCCATTCTATACCTTGACTCAATCCCTACTTACTCCCAACCATTTCATTTTAGCAATAGTTGTTGACTCCTGGCTCTCTTAATGGCAACCTACCTGGTAGCCATACTCTTTACAGAGATCATACTCTGATTCCCTTAAGGTGTTGGTCATTTCACAGTAGTCAGAGACTGTACAAGAATTCCATTGCACTGTTTCCGCCCCTCACCTTTTCTAGGTTAGATCTCTCCTGACAGCCATCTAAGAACCCACATAGCTTGAGAGCCTTAAATTCAGTTACTGGGCACAATTAGCCTAGTGACCAATAGCTACCTCTGCTGCATGTTGTATATATACATCTTCACATTTTTTCTCACACTGTTTCACCTCTCATCATGTTCTTTTATTCTAATTAGAAACTGTACATATTCCATTTTGCACATCCTTTGCCCTGTTTCCTTGTATTGTTGCACGTTTATGTAAACGCTTTCAGTTTGGGCTACAATCATCTTATTCACCTTCAGTGATATGGCGTATAACTGCAAGGAGTTAATATATATATATATATATATATATATATATATATATATATATATATATATATATATATATATATATATATATATATATATATATGTGCGTATATATATATATATATATATATATATATATATATATATATATAAAAATACAGAGCACATAAAAGGAATTCAGTGAACATGCACCAGTTAAATACAACTGGCAAGCATTTCCAAATAATGTATGCATTGAGTCCCACAGGTTTAAAACTGCTATACTTAATGTAAGTCTATCCCTTAGGCAACAGTCATCTTTAGCATGTATGTAAGTCTAGTCCATCTCTAAGACATATGTTATAAAACCAATAAAAAACAAGCTCACATTGAATTGACCACACAAGCAAAACACATTTCATCATACACATGTACTGCACATTATATCTAACCCCCACCAAAAACTATCACATTGTAGTACACAAAACATGCATGTACACACCTACATAACAAACACTCCTAAGTCAACCTTTCATTTAGGAAGCAAATAATGTCTGAATGGCATCAAAACATGTTATCACCTTCCTAACATTTCACACTAGATAGGAAAATATACACACCTGCATGTATATCACTCAAATCAAAATTAAACAAAAACATCATTCTTGGGGGAACTTTGTCCGCACATCTCCCTGAAATGGGTGCATCACTCCCATATCCTCTTACATAAATATACGGACTCTCCACTCACACAACTGTGATCACTGTAAATATTATAGTGCGTTGACATAACTGGCAGCACCTAACTTATAACAGAGCTCGATTTTCCCTGCATTTGACTAAAAAAATAAAGCCATGCTGGATGTTGACAAGCTATGCAGCAGGTGAACTGCATGGTATCAGCCTCAATCCCCTTTTATCCCATTTTCTACATGGAGTCAGGGTGTCACATTAACATTGACCATCATTTAAACCCAATGTTTACAATACTGGGTGTCTAGCCCTGTCACCCATATGTATTTGTTCTTTATAGTGGCTTCCAATATGTTATGATCACCTCAATGTACACAAACGACACTGCAGAAACCACCACAAGGACACTCAGATTATCAGAATCACAGACAAAACTTACAAAAGTTTATCTAAAAGATTAAGTGCTTTCGTCCTTATAACTGTAATCCTTATAACTGTAAAAGGACTTTGTTAGAATAAAACATTATTACATTCTCCAATTTAAAAAAAAACTTTCAAAAATCACATGGCCCTACCACTAATTGCCGAATAATTATTTAAAACACCCAAAACACATCAATCTCAGAAATGTCAAGTATATTAAAAACTTACTTTATATACAGCAGTGTGTGTAGAAATGAAAGAAAAGGTTAATACTACTACAAAAATGCTTTTCACATAATATCTATGTCACAACCTAAAAATCATGAAGCTTGCGCCAGGTGCAGGCGTAGCGTAGGTGGTATAATGCCAAATATGGCCGCCTAGCGATTCAGGTATGATCCAATTCCACATGCACTACCGGCGTACGCCAGATCTGCGCAGCGCTCGGCTTAGGTAAACTAATCACCCCATGTGCAGTGTAGCACCATGCAAATGAAGGTACATAGTGATACATGAAGTGGTGCAGGCGTAGCGTAAGCCCACAGAAATGTAAATAAAAAAACACGGTTTACATTTTTCCAAACAGAACATCGGAGCTATGAAAGCGGACCAGACTCATGTATTACAACGTTAACATATGCCAATGGCTAAATATACAGCCAATGGCATAAGAAAAAATGCAGAACACCTAAAAAACAACATTTAATGTCATGTCCACAGCAACACAAAGTACAACCACAGGGCATGTATGCGCAAACGTGAACACAAAGAAAATATATACAAATGTCATAAAATCACAATGTAATACAAATCAGGATTTCACCATAATACTCAATGGTATGCATGGTACACCACAACCAAGCTGCAAGGGTTGCTAAGGGTCTGTGACAGTGTTTGGTGCGGTAACTATGAATTAGTAGTCAATGCCATGCAAATGAGGCAGGTAATACTGAATCGCAAATGTCCCGCTGGATTAAGGATGTACCATATGGCGCAGCACTACAACACCGAGGAGTGGCTCAGAGGTATACATGACATCAGCAGTGGGCTGTGGCACCGTAGCTGTAAGCACATTGGAGCAATGCAAATCTGTCCTGGCCGTTGCTAAGCAAAGCCGCAGGACAGGGGTGGGGAGGTAGGTATAGCATCATTTAGCTGAGAGCACATATGGTGCCCGAAAGCGCATGTGTACGGGGATGAAAATGTGCCTGAAACCCGGTAAGCAGATGCACGCACCGCGCACCATAGCACAAACAGGAAAGTCAGGGGAAGGAAATAAGGAAATGCCGCAGTAGGGTAATTGGAGTACAACTGAGCAATTAACACCTATTAACTCACAACGGGCAATCGACAGCAGCTGACAAGTCTGCTCACAGAAACCTGCAAAACAGGATATGGGAGGTGTCGGATTGCAAAGAAAGGAGAACTGTCATAGCAGAGAAAAGCAAACCTGCAGTAGACCGGCAATAGAACACATTATGCAAGATAAGCCAGGTCTAGGAAAGTACAAATGAAAGCAGGCTGCAGGATGCATGCCAGAAAATGGTAGGTGAAATGTGAAGAAATATAAAGGGAAGGGCAAGAGGTAATCCACGGCAGCCAAATGTAATTCAACACCAAAGGCACCACAATAGTAGTTCCTGTCGTAAAACACATAAGATACCCTGTAGCTACGATCGTACATACACACCCTATGACATCATCGGTGTTCACAGCACAATAGTATAAAGTGTGAAAGCACCCCACACACACCTGTGTATTCCCAAACACTGCACCATAGGTGTAAACATACAGGGAACTTTTAAAATGTACATGCTGGGAGCTGCCATAGCTGTGATTCATCACCATGTGTTAGAGACTGACGGTGTTGTGGAGGATGATGCTGACAACCACCGCAGGCCTGGGAGGAGGAGAAGAGTGTTTAGACCAAGGGTAACCTACCAGGGGCTACATGATCTGGAGATAGTAGAGCGTTACAGGGTGGACAGTGACATCTTACAGCAAATAGTTGAGCTGTGCCGGCCATGCCTGAGATCCAGAAACAACAGAGGGGAACCCATCCCAGTGGACACGAAGGTATGTGTAGGCTTGCGAATACTAGCCACAGGTACCTTTCAAAGGCCAACTGGAGATATAATGGGGATCTTACAGGCATCAGCATCCGGGGTACTACACAAGTTCCTGGATGCCATGTTACCACATGCCAATGAGCATATATACTTCCCCCAAACGCAGGAGGAGTTGGCCAGCAATATGCATCACTTCCACCATGTGGCACACTACCCGGAGGTACTGGGTGCGATAGACTGCACGCACATACATATCAAGTCATCACCCGGTGAGCATGGTAGGAGCTACATAAACCGCAAGGGATTCCACTCCATCAACTGCCAGGTCATGTGCAATGCCCAGGGCATTATCATGGATGTGTGCGCTGGCAGCCCTGGAAGCTACCATGACTCCCATATCTGGCATGCCTCACAGCTGTATCAGGTATTTGTCAGGGGGGACATCCCACATGGCCACCTTGTGGGGGATGCTGGCTATGCACTGGAGCCGTGAATGCTGACTCCCATCAGAAATGTACACACACCCATGCAGGAACACCATAATGAGGCACATGCACAAACCAGAATCATTATAGAGCGTGTGTTCGGGATGCTGAAATCACAGTTCCATTGCTTGGACATATCTGGTGGAGCCTTGCAGTACTCTCCAGGCATGTGTGCCCACATCATCATAGTATGTGCCATGCTACATAATATGATCCTGCGGAAACAGCTGCAGCAGGGACAAAATGGTGAAGGCCCTCATAGCCCACCGCAATTGCCAAGGCTATCACAGGCACAGAGGGATTCAGACCATGAACACCCTGTGCCAGCCCCAGTAGGCAGATGGAGGCATGCCCAATATGCCTATGCCTTGGCAAAGAGGGAACGTATAGCACATACTCTGACAGTATAAGCACCTATGGACTGACACACCTCTCCACCTGTACACACAGTAAAATGGATGGCACACATACACGACCACCTGTAAATTGTAATGTATAGGTGGGCTACTGTGTGAATCCTACATAGGCAGCCCTCAACCATTGTACACACAACAGCTATTGGAACAAGGAATGTCAACACCTGAACAGTACACGCACCTATCAGCATATGTTGGTACTGTGTGTATAGGTTCCCAGGTACATCGGTAGGTACACGCCCGATTGTCAGAGGCCATACATCAATCGAGGCAAACAGTGTCTGCTGTTGCCACAACATCAAGTAACCAACTGTCGCTCAGTGGAGCAGAGGCAATTGCGGGATCCCATGTGTGTAATCACTGTTCCCCACATGCTCTGCATGGATTCCCTGGTGCGTTAATGAGGGGCTCCACATAATGTAATCATGGATGTCGTGTCAAGGCATGGGGTGTATCCGTGACAGGTATCTGTCACCCCAGCATGCTCCACCTACGGTCGTTTGAAGGTGTAGCACATTATAGTGTGTGGCTCACTGTGATATACATACCCAATGCTGGAGCACATCCATTACACATCACATGGACATATCATTAATAGGACTCATCCATATGTAAACTAACTGAGTTACCCATGTGATTGCAGTATGGAGTAACAGCCATAGTATAGTCCACATACAAAATGCCATAACACATATACAAATCCCGGATGCCCAAGTGGTAAATGCAGTGACCGTCGTGCATGTTCCCGGTCCCACATCCTGCAAGGGATGTAACGTAATCCCGAAGGCACGAATAATGCATATCGGATGCAGGTCAGCAGATCATGTTTAGAACACGTTAGCGGGAATATGCACTGCTCAGTGCTTGTAAGTGCCGTTTAAATATGACTATACGGATATGCGCAAAACAGGGCTTAGCTTCTGTGAATATCGTGCAGATCACGGTCAATGATGTCCAGAACAGGTGAAACCAGCATTATTCACCCCTGTACTAATAGTGCCTGCTCTGAAGGATAAAACGACCACTGCCAGGAATAGAAGACGTAATCATGTACACAATCACCTAACACTATGGTAGCCAAGATGTACCTAAGGCAGGTGTGTAATGTGACAGGTTCAAACACAAAGTGTGGTGTCCAGGAAACAGTATACACCAACAAGTACACAATGAAAGGTGTATTCTGCCTATCACTCTCTCTATCAGATATATATATATATATATATATATATATATATATATATATATATATATATATATATAATACAGATAGAAAGGGTGATAGAGAGATATATGTTGATATATACGGGGTCACCAATATCTGCAAATATATAGATAGGTCAACGACATGTACACAACCATGGAGGTACAAATAAATAGGGTACTGCCAACTATGGAATGTGTCACATACCGACACGCGTAACCACAAGGCTAAAAGCCCGAAAGAACACAGTACCGGAACGGAGTCACCGATATCTGCAAATATATAGATAGGTCAACGACATGTACACAACCATGGAGGTACAAATAAATAGGATACTGCCAACTATGGAATGTGTCACATACCGACACGCATAACCACGAGGCTGAAAGCCTGAAAGAACACAGTACTGGAACACTAGAACCGCGAGTAATATTATCACGATATGAAGGGGTATTTAGTTACCGCTGCCGGTGTTGCCGTCCACGTAGGTACTGCGTTCAACTGTGTTTGTGATTGCCGTAGTCTGTGTAAGTGTGTGTTGAGGGTGCCGTGTGCATTTCCGTGTAACTGTAATGTGTGTGTGTATGTCTGCATCATGTGTCTGTTGGTGGTAACTTGGAAGTAGATCATTACAGTAGGTGTGGTTATAGCTAGCCATAGGCATACGGTTACCACTTGTCCCACATTAGGAGGGACAGCCCCTCCCTGGGCAGTTGTGTCCTGACATAAAACATGAAAAAGGGCAAATGTCCGAGATTGTAGGACATAGTTATGTCCCATATATTATGTAATAGTTGCATTAAATAGTTATGCCTGGATGTAAGAAACATAAATGATACATAAAATATGATAAGTAGCCAAAGTCCTACAAGAATAAGTATGTATTCAGGATAAAAGTATGTGCTATCCTGTGTACTGACCTTGGGTATGTGTCGGCCTGTAAACACCAATGTGTGTCCCGCAAATGTCCCACTATGGCCATTTGAAGGTGGCAACCCATGCCAAAAAGGTTCAGTTACCAACACAACTGCAATGAGTGCAAATATCAGGAACAGAAATACACGGGACAGCTGTCATTTAGTAACATTCCTTTACATATCGTTGTATTTCCGGAGGTATGGAAGTATCAACCTCACCTGCATACTATATAGAAACAAATTAACAATGGCCCAATGTATATGCCCGTAACAAAAGTCTACTAACTGATAGGTCTTTAATTAGGGAAGGAGCCCACACACATATATGGAATATGTAGAAATGCAAGCCCCACAAACCTGTATATGCTACGTACACCCACCTACATCCCCCACACATGAAACTATAGCAATACAGATGGTAATAACAGCACAAACATCCACTCACTCAATTACATCTGCAGAAGTGTTAACATACCTTGTGAGAGACACATTTTTAAAGGCACCATGTGAAATCGTAGCCATTGTATAATGGAACAGACGGCGATGTTGCAGGTTTTGTTTGCAATAGTCCCTTATCAGACGGTTGAGATGACAGCTACACTCACATGTAGAACCACATACTCTAGCTGTCACACACAATCCACGGGGGACATGAATCCAAAATATCCGTGTCTCTACACATAGCAGTTGCAATTACACACAACAAAACACATACAGACCGTCTCCCCGAAGGTAGGGCAAATGGGCAATGCCCAAGTGGAGAATTCAATTATACCCCACTGTTGCCACGTAATTGG
Organism: Protopterus annectens; assembly: GCF_019279795.1. Taxonomy (NCBI): domain Eukaryota; kingdom Metazoa; phylum Chordata; order Ceratodontiformes; family Protopteridae; genus Protopterus; species Protopterus annectens. The sequence continues at coordinate 1,125,460,594 of NC_056725.1, forward strand.
CGAATGGAGTAGCTGCACAGCTGATGTGCATGTAATAATTTACTCAGGAACACCAATTGGTGGCAGGAAACCACATGTTACAGGTATCGACGTATATAAGGATGACTTGCCAGACATTCAAACCGTATGCTCATACCATAGAACTGTTTAAACAGTGTAAGAGAGATAGTTATGAAAGTTCGGAATGCTAACAAGATATGTAGAACACTCAGTATGTTAGTGTATTTATAGCCTGTTTTGTATTTAATTAAAAGTGTCCGCAATGCATAAAGTGGGAAAAGGTATTATGTAGTGATGTCTTGCTGAGTATAGTAATGCTTGTAGAAATTGTGTGCCCTGCAGTGGGCCACAAGGTAAACATCACAGACACCACAAGGGATGCTACATGAGGGCTTTAAACAGAACAATTCCATACCACCTGCCATCAGTGGTAGGGTATGTCCAACAAGTACGTGCCATAGCAGGGGATAGTATATGTTGATATACTGTCACAGTAGGCATGTGTATGGGCATATAACAACAATGACATGCCTAAGGTGGTCCTGCTGTGCAAGTATGCTTTGCATTATGGGATAATATGTAAAATATGTGTAATGTACAGTATTGTAGGTAGATATGTCAGATATTCTACACAGCATAACAGTCATATCATGCATACCATACCATCTGATGTCATTTCCTATCCCATATCAATTTTGATTAACAGATCCATAACCGAGGCCACCGTTCCCCCCATTTGGAAAATCTCATACATCATTCCACTTCATAAAGGAGGCTCCTCAACTGAAACATCTAACTATAGGCCCATCGCGATACTTTCTCCAATAGCAAAAATTTTAGAACGGTGTATTCACAAACAACTCCTCCACCACCTCACCATCAATAATCTGCTATCATTTACCCAGCATGGCTTTCGCCCCCATCACAGTACTACTACTGCCCTCCTCTCTTTTGTCGACTCAATAAACAACAACCGTAACAAAAAACTTATATCCTCTGCACTCTTTCTTGATCTATCAAAAGCTTTCGACATGGTAAACCACCAGCTATTACTCCACACCCTGCAAACCTTTCATCTGGACAACTTGACACTAAACTGGTTCAAGGATTACCTTTCTGGACGGCACCAAGCAGTCCAATGGCAAAATAGTCTATCTCAACTACTCCCTAACAACATTGGCATCCCACAGGGCTCCATACTTGGCCCCCTTCTTTTCTCTGTTTTTATAAATGATCTACACATAATCATCCCTAGAACTACCTGCATACAATACGCGGACGACTCCACCCTGATCTGTTCTGATCTCTCTCTCCAGAAACTCCAATCAGCCACCCAAATTTGTTTTGCCAAAGTTGAAAAATGGTTCTCTGACCTGAAACTCATACTTAACCCAACTAAAACCAAGTTACTTCTATTTTTCCCCTCGTCTACCACTCTCCTACCCCCAGAACCACAACCTGTAAATCCTAGGTCCTTTTTTGTCAAATCCTTTAATGGCACCATCATAGAGCCCGTCTCCCACACCAAGCTATTAGGTGTCACTATTGACCACAAGCTCAAATTTGATATGCACATTGCCCAAACCATTAAGTCAGTTAATAAGAAACTGGAGTCAATGTACAGAATCAGGAACTTTCTTACTCCTCATGCTAAATTAACCATTGACTGCACTCATCTCCTTTCCACCCTTCTGTATGCCTCCCCCATATTTTCCTTCCTTAATAAATATGAGCTCAATAAATTTTCTTCCACCTACCACCATATTGCCAGATTCATTACAGGATCACCCTATCGTACTCACCATTGCCTCAACCTCATGAAATTAGGCTGGTTAGAACTGCCCAATCTTCTTAAATTCAATCAACTCACTGAAGCATTTAAAATTATAAATCAACCAGACAAAACCCCTCACTGAGCAAAATCCTGACTCCATACACCAACTTAAGTTCGCTTCGGTCTTCCAACAGTAATCAAGTATCAACCATCAAATCTAATAACTTGGGCGGTGATGCTCTTTATGCTAACTCTATTGGAAAGCAATGGAACTCCCTTCCTAACTACCTTAGACTCATGCCATCACTTAACCTATTCAAAAATAATCTCAGAGAATATTTAAAGTCCCACTGGTTGTGCCCATGTCTAAACCCAGACTAATTCCTATAGGTTTCTTAGTTCCCTTCACCCTTCTCACTCACAAGCTATCCTCTAGCATTTTACTTCCTCCACTTGTACCCATGTCATGTTACCAACATAGCTTGTCCTGTCACCTCCCTAGTTTTAGCATTTTTTTTTTCTAGCATGTATATACTGATGTCTTACTGTTTTTGTTATCTTTATAATGTTGTTCCTCTCTCTAATTGTAGTGTGTTATTTTTCTCATTATTGGAGCTTTTCTCCTCGGGCCTCTACTGAAAAAGGATATGTATCCAGCTAGACTAGCCCGGTCAACAAATGTAAAATAATAAAAAATAAAATAATACCAAAGGTATCGTCTATTGGCATGTACAATATACAATAACAGGATACATATGGCTTGTAGTCACAGGACACTGTAACAGCATGATAGCTAATCGAAATGGAAGAGCTACTCAATTAACCATGCACAAAGGACATGTAATAGCTTCACAGGTTCATAGTGGGGTACTATGCTGTCTGGCAAGTCTATGTGTAAGCCCAACTACAGTGTTTACACCAGCGGCACCTCTCTAGGGTAGTGTCCTAACTGTGAACAGCAGAGCCATGTGTTACCTGCACCTCTGCACAATACAGCCACTGCAGTGATCCCTGGCGTACACGTGTATCTCCCATCCACCAAGTGAGGTATCACATGAACAGTGCTACTGAGCGTCCCTGCGTGATGTACATAGGAATCATGTTCCAAAGCATGGTGAGTGTCTGGATTGGGAATGTAACCCTCAAGCACATCCCACTCATCATTGCGTGTGTGCACATATCCATGAGCATGTTGCTCTCAGTGGCTTTTGCTTATGTCGCTTATGTGGAGTATATCCATGAATATTGTTGTGGACATGGGCACTGTATGTTCAGCAGAGGTCACCCCTGAGTATGCAGTATGCAAATGTGTACAGTCGTGGTGTCCGTAGTTCTGCCGCATACGTCAACCTTCGGAGCTCAATAATCCTCATGGCGTGTTAATGTTGTGGTATGTAAAGCCGTAGCTGTTCTATAAGGTACACCCTAAATGGGGTGTTGTACCCTTGAATGTGTGTATACGTCAGGAGTTCAGAGGTACAATGGGTGCCTATGTTCCAGCTACAAACCCAGTACAGATAAGGGTGGCCCATAGAAGGATATCCACGCCACACTGGCAATATGGTTATCAAAGGAGTGGGTGCTACATACGTGTGTACTACGATCATGTACAATATGACATGTATGTAGGGGACTACCACCTATGTGATAGTCAGTGGGTGATTGGTGTAATGCAAAGGGGATGTTCATGCACCTTGTGTCATGCAGCTTGAGGCCATGATATTGATATCAGGTATCCATCACAGTGACACCCTTATGGAGGGAGTCAGTATCAGCTGGTGGATCAATCATGGCACTTTGTATGCAGTTGTCTAGAAAGATAGTCAGGGAAAGTCCCTCTGTGCTAGCCTGTACCTCAGGGAAGCATATACCAAACATGAAGGGCCCTATGACTAAGGACTGTGGTACACCAAGTGTAACTGAAATACAGTAGGTACTATGGTATGCTACCCTCATTGTGTGGGTCCTGTCCGTGAGCCACTTTGCATAACATCCTGAGACATAGGGGTTGATGTGCAGGTGGATATGTATGTTGTCAATACCAGAATGGAGAACGGTGCTGAAAGCCAATGAGAGGACAATGTAGGCTGTGCGGACCCCCTTACTGTCATCAACTACCCTGGTAACTGTATGTATCAAAGGAGTCCACCAGGTGTAGGAGCCATGCTCTGGCCCTAACAAGTCCAACCTGGGTGGCATCAAAGGACTGGAGCCCACCAATGTCTCTGTGAATGACTTCCATGATGATGTGCCCTATAGCCTTGCAGAACAGTCCAGTCAGGTGTATAGGGCAATTGTCCCTCTGGTTCATTGTGGCGCCACCTGTGTGGAGTGTGATAACTGTTGCTGTGTGCCATTCAGGGGCCACAATGTCTGATACAAGGCTATTACTGAATCTGGTAGCCAAGTGGGGAGACATGTCATCCAGAGGTTTGTATAAATCACAGCGTGGGATGTTGGATGGTCACACGGAGTCAGTGTTCCAGGCCTTAGAGAGTGCAGGTTAGTACTGTGTAGTTGTGACCGCAGGGACACCGCAATGTTCCTGCATGGATTGTGGCCCTGTAGGGAGTGAGAGGGTGTAATGTTAGTATTGAACCCATCCGCCAGGATGTTGCCAACATCACTTGGTTCTGTAATGTTCATGAGTAACTGTCGTATGTCAGAGCAGATGTGGATATTGCCATTGACTACTGACATACCTCCATAATGCCTTGTGGTACACCCTGGAATGTGTCTCAGTAATGTTTACGTAGCTAGGTTCGGAGTATGTGATAAGGGATCCAGTAGCCCTACTGTGGCTGACCAGTGAGCTACCCCACCCATGGGATTGTACTCCACTTTGCAACAGCCTCCACCTTTTGTTGTACATTATGTCCATGGAACTGGACCTCCAGAGTGGCGTCCGTTATCTGGTGGGTACCATCATGGCTCTGTTTGGAATAGCATGATCCATGCAGTTGTGCAAGTGCTAATGAAGTGCACTGGGGTATGTTTCAGCATTTGTATGTGCATTGTCCATCTGCACGGGTGTCATGACGTTTACTACTGCTGTCATAAGACGTCTGTAGTAATCATTGTAGTAATCTTGTACTGTGTATGCCGTGAAGGGTGTGGTGCCGGGATGTGGATAACAAGGGTCAGTAGCATATGTTCAGAAACCACCAATGAGGGGATAACCCCAAGTGTGGACCACCAGTCACATGTTGGTAGTGTCCATGTCTAGGATATTGTTGGTCTTGGAGGTGGTGTGTATGGGTTGATCCAGCAGAGTGGAGGTTATGAATCCCGGACAGCATTGGCCTAATGTGTCGGTACATGAGTGGCTATCGCAGTTAAGCGTGGGGTAGTGTCAGTCTCACATCAGTAGTACCTGTCTGAACCCTACTGTCCAGTACACCAAGAAATGAAGGCTGGTAACCGTGGGGTATGTTGTTAAATCCGTAGCATGTTACAATGTGTATAGCGGTTCTGGCCACAGTTAGTTGCATGTGGATCACCTCTGATGCTTTGTGCTAAGTAACTAGCCAGGAGGTGTGTACAACATAGTGGAATATGGGAACACTTCAGCTGTGGGTGTTCTGGTCCAGGTTACATGACTGAAAGGTGTGGTCTGCGTATACATGATTGAAAGGTGTGGTCTGCGTATAACCTGTCAGTGCAGGTGTGCTCTGCGGAGCCTAGAGGCAGGTCCCAGTCACTGCAGAGATATTGAAGTGGTCCATTATAAGGAGTGCCTTGCCTGCATGCATCAGAGATGAAGATGTCAAGCATCGAGTCACATGACCCCATGTTTTGCTTGCCTGTTCCCATTCTGGAGGTGAATGTTATTGGAAACTGTGCAAGACAGGCAGTATAGGAGCAGCAAGAGCTTTAAATGTTATCTGTACTCCCAGGGTTAACAGGTGCAGGTCATCTGTGCCAAAGCATCGTGTTTTGTTGACCATGTCAGTCAAAGCAGACAGATACTGGATGCCTGTGGAATGACAGCAGAAGCATAGGCAACTGTTGAAGTGAAACAGTCAGTCGTTGTACAGTGGTATCAAGTCCGGATGAATGCATAATGCTCCCCAGGGCTTGGCTGATACCTTCAGGGCTACAAGACCGGTGAGCTATTGCATGTCCCTGCACATGTAGTCTGTGAAGTTGCATCTCAGGGCAGTCACACTAACATGGAGAATGACAGTCAAATTATACCTGGTGAGGTGTGGCATGGGTGCATAGGTTATGTTGCAGAACCAGTTACCCGACAGCTAGATGTAAGTGACTATCACCTTGTGTAGCCTGCTGAGTGGGACATCAGTGTGACCGCCTACAGAGTCACCTATGACTGGTGTGTTGTGTATGTTATAACACCCTATTGGCTGTATGTGATGGGCACACATGAGTCTGTGGGCTATAAGTTATTGTTGTTGTGTTTGCTGATGGGGGCTGCCTTTGGTGCCTACACAGAGTATGGAGAGGTTCTGCAAAAGTTGTACTCATACTATGTGTGGCCTGTGTTGGTGGAGATCTTGTGAGACTATGTGATGAGTGGGGTGTGTTGCAAATGTTACACATCCCCACATGACTGTCAGGTTCAGTCTGGGTTGGTGAGAGCATTACCCCCAGCATGGCTACATATGTGCATCTCCTACAGGCTATAGTGTCATATGTTGGGAGGTGAGCATTGACTGTGTACATGAGACAATTGCTCTTTTGCCACATGTATGCCATATTCATCATATAGACAGGCAATAGCACTGGTACGTGACAGTTGGACATGCCTGTATATCCAACCATGTCTCACAAGATATGTGAGTTACATGTGTACAACAGCTGTTGTACTGTAAGCAAGCTGGAAATGTAAGGACAGACAGTGTACTTGTGAGAAATGGTTTGGAATGGGTGCTATATTAATTAGTAGCTCATGAAGTGCTCACGAGCTCTGAACAAGTGCTGAGCATGAAAATGCAATACAGATAAGGTGTTGGATAATATCAACCCACAAGTGGTGACAACAGTCATAATTGGAGGCACTGCACTATTACCCTGCTGAGTATGGTCTGCAAGTCCATGAACCTTTATCAACGTAGATGTTAGCAGTACAGACGTAGATGACAGTACGGATGTTTGACTACATGTACCTTTGTATGTCACAGGAGTGTTCTACCAGTGGCCTGTTGACAGAATCAACACTACAAAAGGTGTCAGAGTGACATGTGCATATCACACCAGTGGCAGCTACAGTAAAGCAGGGTTAATGTGTTGTACTCCCCCCTCATTGTAGCCCATACCACACAGACAAATGTGAGGCATATGTGCATGTAAGGATGTGAATGGCCATGGCCTATGAGAAATAGCTGTCTCAGTGTTGTGGACAACATACAGAATGGGCTTTGTAGGTGAGGTGTGTGACATATGTGCACAATCTGACAGATGATATTAGCATTGTCACCACTAGGTGAATATCCCTGTACCCATTAACAACCACCTAGGCTGCGGTCAACATTATGGACACTGTGTAAGGGATGGTGCTGTGCAGTTCACCTCCCTGAGTTGGTGACATCTCCAGGCCTATTAGGTAGTCATACGAGGCACCCATGTCATGACAGGGTGCCATCCATGATCATCGGACAGGCATACTCAGCACTCGGGTGACCAATATTGGATCACATATCCCCTTTAAGGGGTATTGGCCATGCGTGGATGAGTGATACCAGCCTTCACAATCCTCACCTCAACTATGCAGCATGCTGGCTACCTTGCATAAAGACATGTGCTACACTATGATGCTGGACATGCTGCACGTACATATCCTGATCTGAAAGACATACGTCATAGACAGCCACCTTCCTACTACTAGGATCGCCACATGCTGGACAGATCCCTGTGCCAAACATGTGACATACTCCCGCCATACCATGCAACCCTGTCCATCAAAGCTGCACATGTCATCTCTGTTATACATGGTGTGATGACCGTATGGTAGATGTATTATCAACTATCTGGATCAGTAATGTGGCACTGATGCACCTCGCGGTGGCAAAATGGCTGTCAGATACAGCTAGGAAACCTTGCCCGTACATGCTATAGTTGAAAACCATCCCTGCGAATGACATCCAGGTAGCCATTGTCCCATGTCTATCACATGTGCAACACAGGCAATCCGTGGCAGGATGTTGAACTGCTGTACAGTGCCATGTAGATGTAAATGGCAAAACATATGCATGTAAAGGTTTCCATGCGTATGTGTGCATTGTCACTGCTCAAGTCCATTAAGGCAGTGTATGTGTTGATATGTGACATATACACAGCATCAAGGTCAACAGCATGACTGTGGACACATCCAGGCATGTGCTGATGATAAGTAAGAACACCAGTGCATTCAAACAGACATGCCCACATCAAGACAGCATTCACATGGAGTATGAACAATGTAATGAGGTGACACACATATATAGTGATGATATCCAATGCATAACGGGTGTTACATGTGTGTGACACAAACATGTCAGTCATGTCAGAGTCATGATGGTTTGCAAAGATAACTGTGCAGATGTACTAGATTTAATAAAAATATATGTGCAGCAGTACCTCTGTACATCTCTGTGATACTGTGACCTGTCACCATCATTATGTCTTACAGATAATGCCTCATTCACGCCTGCCAGCGTACAGCCGCCAGGAGGATAATGTCCTCATCCCATACCTCCATGAGAACTACGAGGTGTTGTTCAGCCATGTGCCATAGCATGCCCAGCAGTGTGACGACCTGTGGCAGGACCTTCGCAGGAGGGTTAATGATGTGGGTGGCCATGACCGCACCTACCAGCAGGTGCGCAGACATTGCACGGACTTGATACGACATGCAAAACAGCATGCCACTGCGATCACCAGGAAACAAGGTGGAACAGGTGGTGGGCCACCAACCCAGCCCCCACTCACACCCACCGAGGAGCTACTGGCCAGTCTTTGGACACCCTCAGAACAGCATCCACAAACACTAGTTGCCATCGTGGAGGTGGGTGTCTCCCAACCAATGAGCCTGGAGTTGCCTGGTAAGTCAGTACTGCACATATGACTATTATATCCCATTTAGCTGCATGTGTCACTGTACATTATGTAATGTAACATCATATGCAAGGTATGTTTACACACATGCTGCATACTACGGTATGCTACCCTGTGTATGCACACATGTGCATACTAAATGCTATTGTACAGGTGAATGTGTTAACATGCACAGTGCACCCTGTGGCTGTCATACAGTCATGGATAATGTTCAAGCTGCTGTGTCACCCCTATACAGGTACCTCTGGCGTGCCGCACAGACATCAGTCCATTGCAGGTGAGACTGTCATCAGTATCAGGCATGTTAAAGCATAGATCTATTCGTCATGTGGCCAGTTAACACTTGTACACTTGATGTTTGGTCCAGTCACGATATGCAGGTCACATCTCCCATCATTCACACTGGCTACTCATGTGCATTATATACAAACGAAATGATACACTGACATGAAACCACATTATCTGTCATTGCTACATGTGTGGACAGCTGTGCATACAATGGTGGAGGTGTTGTACAATGTAGGCATATGTACTATACATTGGAACAACACATGTGTGTTACGCAAACAGTACCACACAGTGAGCTGAGATATGGGCAGCCCACAGGAGTTACCATTGTAATCGGTGCACACATTGTGATGTGCCATCTGACATGTCAAAGACACATAGTCTGGCTGCAATATTGTCACACTATCCCATAACACATAGCCCACATACCAAACATACAATCCGTTGTCTGTATTGTCCTGTGGATGGTGACATATCTGACATCTATGGGTGTATGTCATATGGGACAACACATACATGTGAGATAGATGGCCATCACAAACATTTGGCCAACACATGTTCACACATGGCCATGAGGGATGGCCAGAGACATGTAGCCACACAGTAGATGTGATGTGTATACACCCTGTTGCACATTGTCCACACATGGTCCAATTATAGCCTTAGCTGACTGATTATAAGTTGATGTGGTACACTGGACATCATAAAAGCCTGTGCACAGCTAGTGGAGGTGTCACTTAAGTCTACCATATAAGATGTGTTGAACATCATGACTGTGTCATAGCATGACAGTAGTCACTTGTACAGCTTCCACAGACATTGACACCACATCAGGCCACAGATACTGTACATTTCCCTTGCTGCTGTAGGACATCACCATTAGCTGTGCACCTTGTGTGTGTGGTACATCAGTGTCATGTGGGACATGGTGAATTGACAAGTCTGCCATGTGTGGACATGGTTGCCAGACAGCTATACTCTGTAGTAGTTGTGCAGGGGTGTCATCTGTAGGTCTTCCAGTGACCTGTCACATGACACAGCACAGTTTGGTGTGTATACACCTCAGCATCGTGGGTCACAATCCACAGTTATGTCATGGGTATGCATGCAGTTATGGCTATGCAATGTGTGCATATTACGCACTGTATAGCAATATAGACGCCTCATGATGCCATGCAATGGCACAGTGTCTGTACTTCACACTGTATAGCAATGTAGATGGCTCACACTACCCTTCCATGCTCATGCACATTTGCTAAACATGCATTCTATCTGTAGGGCATACAGACAACACTGCAATGTGATGCCCATTACAATGCTGTACATGTGTCAGGACACCATTGTGTCAGACATGTATGCATGTTAATGCACACATCAGCAGATTAGATGTCAAGGTCACTTCAGCCATGTGTACTGTTAACCTGTTCTGGTCCACATGGTGTATCATGGGGATGCATGCTTACTATCATGATTGTGTGAACTGCATGGCTACTGATATGACACCTGCTTGCTGTTGTGTGCAACCCAGGGAGGTATGCTAACTAACACTATTAATGTCTGAGCTGCATGCCGTCTGCTGTATCACATGCATGCTGCATGCCGTCTGTCAAATCACATGCATGGTGTGTGTGTGTGTGTGTGTGTGTGTGTGTGTGTGTGTGTGTGTGTGTGTGTGTGTGTGTGTGTGTGTCTGTGTGTGTCTGTGTGTGTGTGTGTGTGTGTGTGTGTGTGTGTGTGTGTGTGTGTGTGTGTGTCTGTGTGTGTGTGTGTCTGTGTGTGTCTGTGTGTCTGTATGTGTCTTTGTGTGTCTATTGTAATTTAGAGTCTTTCTTTGCATTCACAGGTGATGTAGGTGTGTTACCCCCCTGCGGTCCATCTGATATTAGTGTCCCCACAGATACTAGCAGTGATGAACATATGCATGAGGTACAGGCAGGATTGTCAGGGGCTGAATCTGTGCCAATGATTGCCATCCCAGCTATGTCCCCCTCTTCCCCGCACACAGTTCTGCTGCCAACACATACCGCATCACCAGTGGCCATAGAGGAAGGACAGTCAGCATCTGTTAGCATGGAACAGGAATGTGTGGTGGCTACAGAAGGTGTGTCTCCACACCATGGTGTCAGTGTAGTGACTGCAGATGTGCCACACAGGCATGTGGCCAGTGCTGCTCATAGGAGGACCTCTGGCAGACATGCACCTGCAGGACAGAGCGCAGCAGCTGGTGTCACCAGACACATGTTCCAGACTGTAATGGCAGCACAGGCATGTGCTGAACGGCAGAACAGAGAAGGGCAGAGGCTGCAGAGGGCTGCTATCCATACTCTAAATGACAACATCCAGGCATTGGCAAATGCTCAACAGCAGATTGCTGATGTTCTGGACAGGCGATTCGGTGACATGGTCATAATCCTTGACCATGGCATGGCAATCCACGAGCGTGAGCTGTCTGTGCTGGAACATCCGGTAGGGTGAGGCATAGGCCACGTGGATGTAGGCCAGCTACACCACCTAGTGCAGGTCAACGTGAACGTGCCACCTCACATGCCCACTACCATAGTGCCGGTAGAAGTAGCAGTGCAGCTGGTGCTGTGCTGTCCACACCAGGACACAGCAGGCCACGTGGACGTGGCCCTGGACGTTCCCAGCAGGGACACGGTTCCAGTGGACATGTGTCGTCGGACAGTAGCCAATCTGTACTTCCGCCTGGTAGTGCCCGTGCAACCCCTGGAAGGCACAGGTCACGTGGCCGTGGCCAGACACATTGAGCTGTACATCCTGGTCTGTACAATCTGGAGCTGTCAATAATACCCCTGTGTAGGCCTCACAAAAGGCAGAACTGTGTGCACACATACATGCACATGGCAAAAACATCTGTAGGGCACCGCAACACCCACAAGCATAATGACCACACATGTCCAATCAGATCATCGGCCCTTACCCACACACATGATGTCATCCATTGGTGCAGCCTATGCCCCTGGAAAACATTATCACCCTGTGCATATGATGAAGCCTGTGCCACATCCCTGTCATCTACACCATCGGTGCAGGGACATGCTCAAATGGTCTGATGCACAGGGTGAACAGAATAGTGAGAGAAGTGTATATTACATTAGTTGTGTACTGTTGACACGCACCAGACATACCATGTAGTACAGGTTTATCATGCATTGTTATATGTTCAGAGTATGTGTCTTGGTAGCAACAGTAACAGCATGTTGGTAATGATGCCCTGGTTCCCTCCTTATGGTCTACTTGCATTTGCCAACAAGTAGCAATGTTTGCAGTTTCCCATGTGTAAATGTGGAGTACTCACAGGCACGTATGGCAATATCAGCATGCTATACGTAGCCCCAACATGACTGTTGGAAAGGCTAACATACCACAGATGTCCACACATCTACTGATCCAGAAGCATGTGGGCTGTTCAATAGGCTACAGTGGCTAGAGATGTGACATCCATACCAGGTCACATCACAGGTATGTTGACATGGTGCGGGGGGTGTACACAGCAGTCCGGCTGATGATAATGTTAGAGGCCACTTGATAGCATGAAGCCTCACTGTGTAGCAGTAATACCCTGTCAGAATACAGGAACATGCCCACACTCATGGGGTCCACAACACTATAATGAACACTCTATAGTGTTGAGGTGAGGACCCCTGCCAATGTGGTAATCACCCTCACAGTACTGTGCACCCACACAATGCGACACAGAGAATGAACATGTATAGGTAGCCAGTAAGGCTGAGACCTATGGCATCAACATAGTAGTAGACTGCATCACCATGAGGGGTTAGGGATCCTGTCTGTTCTGTATGGTAGCATACACCCTCACTCCATGCACCAGACAGCCATACATACACACACACACACACACACACACACACACACACACACACACACACACACACACACACACACACACACACACGCACAGAGTGGAGTCCACAAATTGTCATTCACATACGGATAGCTGACATGTGTGTGATACACACACCACCCCTGCCTACATCATGCTTTCCACACTGCAGTATGTACAGATCTCTACAACAGTGTACAGGGGTGTGTAACAATTGGGATGTATTCCCCACCATATGTGACATATATGGTCACACAAGCAAACACACGTGGCAGCACTGTGAATGATACACCTGCTATATGATGATATGTCTGACAGACATGCAACAGTATTGGCCGCATTATGTGTACCAATGCTACCTCTGGCAATTGTGCTGCTATATGCACACAGGAGGATGTAAGTGTTACAGCTTTCAAGTGACTTATAGTCAGTAACACCCAACCGCTGTGTAGGTTTTATGTCTTCACCGTCAAGTAGCAGTAACATAGCGTGCTGTTAGCACATGTAATGGTAGGATGGGGTGTGACACACCTGTGAGCCGTCCCCGGCAAACATCCATCTGCTAAGGTGGATCACCACTTTATGTACACACATCCATCCATACCTGATGTACATCCTACCGTGCTGTCAGTATTTCACCATATACAGGTGTCAATGATGGGGCTGCATTGCAACTGCATGTTGTAGTTAGGCACAGATGAATTACATACATCAGCTACTGCACATGCATGGTAGCTGCATGCACACCACTACATGTACATGTGTGTTGGTCCTACATGCCTGTCATGTAGCCATGTTTGTATGCATTGCAATTGGTGGACATGTGTGATGACATACATAACACATGGACTGTTGTAAGATATGATGGGAGTCATGGGTAACTAGTACAGAGGGAATGTGTCCTCAGTCAACATTGCTACCTCATGTACTGTTAGCATTCAACAGCCATGGACCCACCTTCCATTTGCGTGCATGTGATTGCTGTAGCTACTTGTCTGCATGGAGGACAGCAAAAGCTATGCTATGTACATATGTGTTGTGTGTGTGGTCCATGCACATATCCACTGCGATTACATGTATGTCATAGCCAAACATGTGTGTTCTTTGGTGTACAGCGACAGTCATCTGTCACAGCTGTGTAAGACCCAGGGCCCCTGTTATGTGTAGAGCCGACCTAGTCATATACAGTGGTATCATTGCATTCATAACACATGATGGAACCCTGTCAGTACATGTGTAGTCTGCACAGTTGCTGTAGACCTATGTACAGTCCACTGGTCATGAGTCACACGATGTTGTGGTAATGTATGGCTGTGTGTTGCTAGTCTAATGACATGGTGATGCCTGAGGGCTACATAGTAGACTGCGGCATTTACCTCTGTGATCTGCACCTGAGGCATCTGTGATGGCTCTTGAGTGTGTGCTGGTCAGTACATGTGAGTAGCCTTCATGTACATGGGGACAGTAACACCATATTGTGCCCTTCCATGTTTAGAATCCGTGTGCATGCAAGACGGCCCTTTGCAACTGCTAAGTGTGTGAGCATGCCCAGTACGCCATTGTGTAGATGGACACACAGTACATTCCAAACTGTGGCCTTCCGTGTTTAGAATCCAAACTGTGCCCTTCCATGTTTAGAATCCGTGTGCATGCAAGATGGCCCTTGGCAACTGCTAAGTGTGTGAGCATGCCCAGTATGCCATTGTGTAGATGGACACACAGTACATTCCAAACTGTGGCCTTCCGTGTTTAGAATCTGTGTGCATGCAAGACGGCCCTTTGCAAATGCTAAGTGTGTGAGCATGCCCAGTATGCCGTTGTGTAGATGGACACACAGTACATTCCAAACGGACGTGTGATACTAAGTGTGTGAGCATGCCCAGTGACACCTTGTGTCGGTGATGTGCCTCTGTGTATGGGCATGGCCATTGACATCCTGTATAGCGATGGTGGTCATCCAGGCAACAGATGTCCATTTTCCACGTCAGGATGGATGCCTACATTGAACACACTGGTTGACTGTCTTGAAGAGTGTACTGTCTGTGGCACGTCTCGTATCTATGTAGTGTTGTAATAGTGCTCTGTAGATTGGCAGTTGTCCTGCTCACACCACTGCCGTGTGTTTGTCTACGTCTACCTTGGGAAAGTACTATGCTTTTAGACTGCTCACTCTCTATACATACCCTATCAGCGTCTTTGCTTTGCGGATGATGTCATCCACCTAGAAGTATGCCTCTGGGAGTGTTGTGTTCCAGTAATCTCTGTAGCACATTCTGTAACTGCGTAATGCTGTAGTGTGATAAGGTAGTTAGGTGTATGTTAAACTCCCAGCACTGCCAAGTGTGTGTGTGTGTTTCCAGCTGCCTAGGGACAGAGTATTGCTTTTAGACGGCTCACTCCATATACATTCCCTATCGGCGTCTTTGCCTTTGCGGATGATGTCATCTACCTAGAAGTATGCCTCTGGGAGTGCTGTGTTCCAGTAATCTTGGTAGCACATTCTGTAACTGTGTAATGCTGTAATGTGATAAGGTAGTTAGGTGTATGTTCAACTCCCAGCCCTGCCAAGTGTGTATGTTTCCAGCTGTCTGGGGACAGAGTAATGCTTTTAGATGGCTCACTCCACATACATTCCCTATCAGCGTCTTTGCCGTTACTGATGATGTCATCCACCTAGAAGTATGCCTCTGGGAGTGCTGTGCTCCAGTAATCTCGGTAGCGCATTCTGTAACCGCGTAATGCTGTAGTGTGATAAGATAGTTAGGTGTATATTCAACTTCCAGCCCTGCCACGTGTGTGTGTGTGTGTTTCCAGTTGTGCTTTTAAACGGCTCACTCCACATACACTCCCTATCGACATTTTTGCCTTTGCAGATGATGTCATCCACTTAGAAGTATGCCTCTGGGAGTGCTGTATTCCAGTAATCTTGGTAGTGCATTCTGTAACCACGTTATGCTATAGTGTGATAAAGTAGTTAGGGGCATGTTCGACTCCCAGCCCTCCCAAGTATGTGCCTGTGTGTGTGTGTTTCCAGCTGCCTGGGGACAGAGTAATTCTTTTAGATGGCTCACTCCACATACATTCCCTATCGGCATCTTTGCCTTTGAGGATGACGTCATCCACCTAGAAGTATGCCTCTGGGAGTGCTGTGTACCAGTAATCTCGATAGCGCATTCTGTTACTGCATAATGCTGTAGTGTGGTAGACTAGACAGGTAAGTGCTTGATTCCAAGGCATGGCAGGTGTGTGTGTTTGACAGTTATACCGTGTGTGTTGGTATTTGTGGGTGGCTAGCTGAGAGATGTGTTTAGTTTGTTTTGTTGCTGACTTATATAGTGTCCACGGCCCACATATTCTGCCAAGACACTGGGTTGTCAACACATACATTCTCCAATAGGTCTGGTGAGTAACTGTCAGCAGCCCTACTCTTACCCTTGATACGGTCTGACCCGTGTGATGCAACATAACACGTGCCTTGATAGTAACAACACTACATGATGCAGGTGGCACATGTAGTTTCCTTTTCATTCCTGTCTAATGCATTGCTGTCATGTGGTCCACTGTTGTGATATAAATGCCATATCTACATATGTGTGTACATGTATATGTGTGTATGTGTATACATATATATATATATATATATATATAGATATATATATATATCCATGTATATATGTAAACAAATAATATATATGATATACGTAGATGTAGAGGTGGACACAGATGTGAACATATGTCTGGGGACATCAGCACTATTTAATGTTTGTGCCGGATGATCTGTACATGATAACCTGGGATCTATGTGTATCTGCCATGGCATGGTGATAATGCACATTGTCTGTAGTGTGCAGGGCCATGGGTTGTAGTCATGTAGACACCGGTTATTTTGTTGCTGGGAAGACCATGGGACATTGAATATGGTGATGGTAAGGCACCTGTTGCCAGTTGTGTATGGATCTGAGCGACACTGAGCAGTGGTTAATAATTTGGAGGTTCGGTATGGGTCATATAACTATTCATTAGAAGACTATACTATGCAGATGAGGTTGACTATGGTGTATCACATTTATCACCAGGGTGTGCTGCTGGTCCCTGGAGTGTATGTGTGTAGTCAGCCGGGTGCAGGTCTCGAATATAGTTGACAGCATGGGAGGGGGGTCAGGCATACTGTAGGTACATTGCAGAACTGTGCCTCGGGAGTGTTCCTGCCTTAGCACACCTAAGCTAGGGGTGTGTCTATACCTGCCTGGTGACATTGGGAGGGATGACAGCAGTGCTGGGGTAGTCAGGGTGTACAGGCTGCACAAACAGGTGTTGATCAGCACAATCTGCAGATGACATGGCCAGCCCGCTCATGAACAGTACGTTAATGCGAGCAAGCAGCATACACACAGGTTTCGTCCACACTCTACACCACCAGTGTATACCTGTAGGGACATTTCACGACACAGTCCAACCAAATGACACGGGCTGCAGCAGGCAAGATATACCAACATGTGCAGGAGGCTGGGGCAATGGGATGTGCATGCTGCCGAACAACCCTTACTGGGGTGACATAAGACTTTATAGACCGAGGGTGACTTACCAGGGGCTACATGGGCTGGGGATGTTGGAGCACTATGGGGTGGACAGAGACCTTGTACAGCAGCTTGTTGACCTGTGCCTGCCACACCTGACACATCAAACAGGCCGAGGGAAACGCATCACAGTGGATACCATGGGATGTGTTGGCCTAGGTGTACTAGCCACAGGTACCTCACACAGCACAACTGAGGATATCATGGGTATCAGACAGGCATCTGCATCCAGAGTATTGCACCAGTTCACAGATGCCATGTCAACACATGCTAGTGAGCACGTACATGTCCTCAACACACGTGATTAGTGGACCAGCAATATGCATCTGTTCAACCACATGGATGACTACCCTGGGGTACTGGGTGCTATGGCCTGCACATGTAGCACCACCCGGGGAGTGGGGTAGGGCCTACAGTCACTGCAGGGGCATACCCTCCAACAGCTAGGCCATATGCGATGGCCAGGGCATGAGATTGAATGTGTGTGCTGTCTGCCCTGGAAGCTATGACGTGTCCAATATATGGCTTCTGACACAGCTGTAGCACACCAATGCCTATACGGACATCCCCTACAGTCTCCTAGTGGGGGATGCTGGGTAAACACTGGTGTAGTGGCTGATGACACCCATCAGCAATGCACACACACCTGAACACTCACACCATACTGAGGCGGATGCACAGGCAAGACATATACTTGTGCATGTGTTTGGGATGCTCGGTTCACAGTTCTGGTATCCGGACACATCCGTTGGAGCTCTGCAGTATTCACAAGCTACATGCATACAAGTTGTTATGGTATTTGCTATGCTACACAATGTTATCCTGCAGTAACAGTTGCAGCAGGAACAGCATGAGGCATGGCCACACAGCCCAACACCACTGCCAAGGCCTGTACAGGCACAGTGTGACTTCGTGAAGGAACTACCTGAGTAGGGCACAGTTGGCGAAAGCCGGTGCACAGTATGACCTGCCCTTGGCAAAGAGGCAACACAAGGCATATGCACTGACACAGTAGGTACCCACGGATTTCCCCTCTCTGACCCGCACACAGTACAATGGATGTCAAACATGACAGTACCTGTGCTCGGCCATGTATAGGAGGTGCACTGTGTGCATCCTACATAGGCAGCACTCCAGCACCGTCCTCAAGTCCGAAACACACCCAGGGTATGTCTATTGACCTAAAAAGTGGAAGTTGTATTAGAATGTGTAGTTACCCATTGCTATGGTATGTATGCGAGCATACAAGTGACTGTGGCTGCCAAATGTTAGGGCAGCAGACAGTACACATCCATAGTGGCAAAGTGACCTCTGTAGCACATACAGGGTTCACAATGGTAGCCTGTAGTACACAGGGTGTCCTACCCACTGCAGATTGTGGGCTGACCATCATGTGTGTCCGTACAGCCCACACACGTTCCATGCAGCTGTACAAATGTGGACCAATACAGACGAATGATATACGATGGCCTATGGATATGCCCAATGAATATCCCTAACCCCTAAGACACACACAGACGACAGCAGGCCAGGCAGTTTGATGTAGGTTGTGTAAGCTAGGACGTCCAGCACCACTGTGCTGGTAATTAAAGCTGGGAACTGACGTACCCTGGTATCCCTCCAACCATCAATTTAGGTAGGTCCACACACTGACATGGAGTACCCGGCATACCAGTATAGTAGAGGCAGATGTGTACAACTGTTGGCTGTGCCCCCCGATCACATCTACATATGTGAGAGTCATGTGCACTACCCACGGTGCTGTGCAGGACTGTGGTTGTGGTTGCATGTCCCCCCACACTATGCAGACATGTAGCAACTGTCAATGCCACATGACCATTAGCTACCCTGCAGACACAGCATGACACCTGTCTGTGTAAAACGGAGGGGTCAGCAACACAGTACTAACTATCTGGACATGTGACACATGCAATACAGTTGACCTTACTTTGCATGCTCACACACATGACGGTATGACGGTATGATGGTATTGTCGGTCGACAACATGCATAACAGTCATACTGGGCATGCTCACACACTGAAACACAGGACAGCCAGGCATGCATACACAAGTGGTCCAGACATATCTGCCAGTACATTGCTATACTGTTGGATGTCTGCGCTGTATGGTGTGTGTGTGGTCTATTGTCTGTACATATGCCATGGTCTATTGTTAATTCACATGAGCTATGTGTACAGGGTACTTCTACCATCACGTGTATAGGACGGTTCTTTGTTTGCGGACAGGCCGACTCCTTTGGATACAGACCGGGTAAGGCACAGTCCAGCAGGTGGGAGCTGTTGTGCATGGGTTTGCACAGTGTTAAGCACTGCTGATCTTTGGTCACAGCACATTATACACGTTTGGACTCCACATTTCTTTGACAGTGCACTACTGGCATACTGGTAGACAAACACACTTACAGCCGCTCGCTCTCCGACATTTCCGCTTACATTTTTCACTCACGCTGGGTGTGTGCGATCCCTTGTGATACGTATTACATCGGACTACATGACTACAGTATTGGGTATGTCTAACCATTTTGCGACGGCAGGCGTTCGACTGTACGGACTCGGCGGCCTGTCCAGTGATGTAATCATATTATATGCATGTTCCTCATATGATCTGCTCCCATCTGCCTGATACATGGTAACCGATACTCTGCAATGCTGACATGTGACTAGACTTTGTTAGCGCAGCTGTCTGCCAAATCATGCTACCGCATACCTACTGCATGTTCACCACCTTTCAGATTGCACGACGGGAGACTGTAGGAGTGACACCTTTCCCACTTTGCATGGGACAGTCCCTCATCACACATCTTATGTGACAATACCAGAACTCTCCCCCAATCAGGGACACATTTCTGCAGAATCAGGGACAGGTCAAGAGAAATGAGGGACACTTTTACAAAAGTAGTGCTATTAACTTGACACATTGACAGAATCAGAGCATATGACTTAATACTCATATTCTGAAGTAACAGTTGTTTATAACTCTTACTTATTGTCATTAGTCAGTAAGTGTAATTCACCACCTTTCCTTCAGCAGCCACTAATTTTAGGAGGGATTAAGAAGGACAGAGTTAGACTTTCAGTCAAACTCAGGGACGTACCTGACATTCAGGGACAGTTGAGTGGTATGTACAATACTCTAGCCATTGCAACTGTCCTGATTAGGGGACCTTCTCATGTTGTAGGTGTCTGTACTGGTTGCTTGTTACAGGTCTTGTATACCTGACACGTTGATATGTCATATGTAGTAGCATAAGAAACTATACTGCTGCTAGACTACGCTTTGATTTGTTACGATATGTATATTTCTGTACTATGCATGGCTGTAGGTATGTTCTGCCCTGGTACATCTGACAGTTCTGCAGAGCAGGTTCCACTCTGGCCATTCAGACTGGTGGCGACCCTATAGACTCTATATGTAGAGCTATCACATGTGTCAAGGCAACACATACCCACAGCCAGTAGTAAACGGACGACTTCCACGGTTTGCATACGTTAAGGTTATTCATGTAGCATTATAATTGATAATACTGTTTCCTATTACATGTAGCTGTTACTGATACAACAAATTGATGTCTGACACCACTACACACACTATATAGCCTCCATTCCCGAATTCACAGGCCATGTGCCATAACTGTCATTTTGCAGGACACAACTGCCCAGACGGGTATGCCCCTCGCAGGCGTACCGGTGTTGAACCTCTTCTGTTATGCTATCATCTACCCGAGGTGGTCAGCAAATTATGCACTTTCTGTCAGTAGCAGAATTCACATACCAATGGATGTGAATGAACACTGTATCAGGAACAATGCATAACACCCTGTGGGACACATTTAGATGATTGGCTCTATTAACCAGACACATTCACAGTCACAGAGCATATGTATTCATTCACGTTTGTCGAGGTACATGCTGCTTATGGCTCATACATGTTGTCATCTGTCATTACCTGTATTCCGCCACCTGTTCACCTAATATCACTAGTTCTGGCAGTGTTTAGTTGGACTTTGTTACATTCTGATACATAACTATGGACGTCCATGCTAATCGGGTACACGGCACTGTTTAGGTCTCTATGTATTCCCCCAATGGTTTACAGACTATCCGGTAGATGTGCTCTTCAGGTTTGGGAGGTGTAGGCATATGCTATGCCCACATAGGAATATTAATGACTTCCACTGGGCGGGCCTACTACAATTCTGCCAACCAGCACCTGCACATTTAAGCCCATTAATGCATACCCATGGTCCACCTACCTGGCACCCCTCTACAGCAGTCGTGACAAATACTTACTGCGAGCGCAGCTGGGGTATGAGCACACCCCTACACATTGCCCACTCTCCCCATCTCGGGACACATGTCGTACGTTTTGTCAACCCATGTATTATCACACTTGCACAACCTACTCTTCCATGTACACCTACATCCTGCTCGTAATAATGTCAGCAGATTCACATGTACCCTGAATTTCTGGGGTCCCGCAAGGGACACAGTTATCCATGTTTAAAGTGTAGACCTTGCAGAACTCTCTCACTGGTCCTTTCCTACCGGTGTTTTGGACAGCGGCAGTGTATTGATCTGTATTGCCAGTCTGTATGTCTGTCCGGCCTAGCTGGGCGATGTGGGAGGTACAATATTTATTTATTGGACCTCCCAGTCACATATGCCCGGGCTGTAAATATGTTACCCCTAATTGCTGTGAAGTAACCTATTTATGTACATGTGTATATCTACACTGACATATATATTTTGTTTTGTGTGTATGTGTATATATCACTACCTGTTGTTTGTGTATATATATATATATATATATATATATATATATATATATATATATTTATCTATATATATCCGTAGTATATCCTTGTGTGTGTGTGTGTGTGTGTGTGTGTATGTATATATATATATATATAAAGATATATGTATATATATATATATATATATATATATATATATATATATATATATATATATATATATATATATATCCGTATGAATATATATGTGTATGTAAATTAATATAGCTATATGTATATATACATTTTTATCTATATATACATCTGTGTGTCCATTAACCTATACATTTCCCGGACATGGACACTTACACATGCGTATTGGTCTCTGCTTCAACTGCATACTATTGCCTTAGTCATTCTGACACCAACACTTCACTCCGGTGAACATGTGTTCAGTATATTGCACATTATGCAGCGGACAGATGTCACACATTTTTCATGTCTGGGGTGCCGCTGCTAACTGGGATGTGATACAGTGTCATTCGACCTATTACTCATATGTGCAGCCTATTATTCCTGCTACTGTGTTTGTTTCTGTGCAAATTCATATTATTACTGTTGATAGGATGTGTGTTTGCATTACTGTGACTGCACGTCAACATATTGTTGTCTTCATGTAGTTGTGTCTTTCTGCTTTTCCCGGTTTGGGGTTGTCACAGCAGAACTCCATTCCGCTCATAGGTGGCGTATAGGTTTTACATGCTGGGCTGCCAGACCTGATGCACAACGTCCGAGAACGATCCGCCCATTCACGCATGTCTCCACGCAAATGACGCTCTATCTGGGAATCGCACCTATGTACTAGGTGACCTCCACGGGCCGCTCCATTGCACCTGGCACAACATACCCTAGCACTCCTGTGTCCATAATCGCATATCCATAGTTTCTCCTGCACACCCCTGTTGAGTTTCCACTCATAACAGCCATTATACACCTGATATCGCAGCCATGACACACCTTTACACATTGCCCTCTCATGAGCGTTGGGACCCTACACACATTTTGTACCACCTCCTGTATTCATAGGCTCACCATCCATTCATATTTGCACATACGTGCCTTTCCTGGTGTTATGGATGACGAACGATTTGCGGGTTACAAGTGTATGTGGTCACAACATGTACTACATTCCATCTGTTTACAATGTTGATGTAGCACTTCAACAATGTTATGGCCACTGGTATAGCCTTGCCTCTGGTGTGAAGAGCGGTGCTCTACTCACACTTGTGCAGCTTTATGTGACATGCGCTGTGAGCACTTCATAATTCCTTACTTGCTCTGGATTCCCTTCACAACCCTTATGTTTGCTTTCGTCTTTCGGTGTTCCTTATATATATATATATATATATATATATATATGTATGTATATATACATCTGTATATATATATATATATATATATGTGTGTGTGTGTGTATATATATATATATATATATATATATATATATATATATATATATTTATATATATGTGTATATATAGATAAATATGTAAATATATAATTGCATATTTCTGTTATGTCTGTGGATATTTATCTATACACACATCTATCTATATATATATAAAAGTTACAGCTGTACAAGATAACATACATTTGCTATGCTAATAGCTGCGTACACCCGCGTAGGCCCACTTGCATCTACTTATTCTGAGTTACATATGTTTACAGGCACTTCTTTGGGATTACATGTGCCTTATTCCTTATGACAGTACCACTTTGATGGAATCCGGTTAACGGACCCATGTGAACGCGGTCACCTTTACATGTATAAATGTTGGCTTTACAGCACAGAGGCATTCATTACACAATTAATATGTGCTATAGTCGTACTTGAACCGGGAATGCCTTTACGTTGGGCTGATGCTGTAACCACTACACTATTGGTGTTCTGGCTCATTTATATGTATATGCATGGTTCATAGCTACTCTGACATACGCCTCACCGCTTCCCTTACACAGCAGGCATCCATTCTCCTGCTGGAAAAACTGCAGTACTACAATTAGGACATTCCCTGTTTCCTACTGCTCTGGACCCGTGCTGCAAGTCTACTCACTACAAGGAGATTCATAACTCCTATGCTTACAGTCCTCGCACATACGCATGTTTGATTGTCAGGGTGTTCATGTGCTAGTCCGGGTTTAGGCTCGGCCGACTGGTGACTAGAACTGCCCTGGTGCTGTTCAAAGATCAGATGTAGAACATGGACACAGTTAGTCCAGAGTTTAACATTCTACCTGTGTTTACAGACGTAGGTGTTTGGGCACCTCTGACCACATTATTGGGCCGGCGCTACATAATTTGGGGTGGGGAGTGGTTCCACTACATAATGCAGGTTGGGGGGTGGTTTCCATGTGTTTCCCTTCCCATTTGACTATTTCATTCATTTATAGATACAATGAATATTATTCTGGACTTCTGTTATAAATTCACTACAGGTATGCAATAGTCCTGTCAACAGAAGTGACAGTTGGTTGGTGTACTTCTGTGTACGGACCTCTCTGATACTCGGGGACTCGTTTCTATGGTGACAGGGACAAGACTATGACAACTCAGGGACAATCACAGACACTTCTACCATATTAGTATTATTAACTTGGAATGTGTGGACAGATTTGTAATACTACTAATTTTTTGCAGTTAAATGCATCTATTACTCTTCATTGTTGTAAGTAGTCATTCTCATTCAACACCTTTCCCTCAAAGGTCACTGGCTTTGTGAGTGGTTAAGGGACTGGCCAGTTATTGCGTGAATACTCTGACCATTGGTATCGTTGACATTGTCATATGTACAGGTTGGGATGTATTCTGGGGACTAGGGTTGCCACCTTTTCAAATGGCCAAGATGGGACATTTTCCGAACACACATCAGATTTTACAAGCCGAAACATACCCACGGTCAGTACAATGGATAGGACTTTACTTACTTGCCTACATAAAAGCCTATTGTTGTAGTGGTTTAGTTGCTTATTTTGTTTCTTGTAACATTTAGGTATTGTAGATACTACAATAATTATTGTCTGCAACTATTACATAACATATGGGACATAATTATGTCCTACAATCCCAGGACATTTGCCATTTCTAATGTATTTTGTCCAGACACAACTGTCCAAAGAGGGACTCTCCCTCGCAAAGCGGGACAGATGGTAACCCTACTGCAGACACGAGATTATTTGGGCCAACACATAGCCACGGTCAGTGCAGGTTTAGAGCATTCATTTGTTTCCTAGCTGTGAGCCTTATACCTTTGGCACTTTTGTTGTTTGCCTGTTTCTTGTATGAATTACGTTTATTCTATCCTTACGTGACCACTTTAGGCAACTGTTACATGCAGTACGGTACATAGTTATTTCTTATGATCACGGGACATTTGGCATTGTATCATTGTTGGTCAGGTCACACCTACACACACATTAATTGTCCCTCACACTGTGGATCAGGGGGTATCCTGTTTATGTCAGTGCCTTCATCACCTTTATACCATGTGCCACTATGCGAATGTGTGCATTATATTCTCTCGCTTATTTGTGTCGGGACACGTGCGTCACAGGCAGGTGTTTGATCCTGGGTAGTAGGTTATGCATGACCATCTAGGGCTGGACAGTCTCAAGCACCACTACTGCACATTCAAACTTGTGTCCAGATATCTACAGGACTGAACTTTGTGTCTTCCATTCTAATGTTTACACAGGTTACTTATCCCATGAGGGATATGCCAAAAATTGAACAAGACCGAAACAAGACAAATACCGACCATTCTTCTGGCGTTATGAAAATATGCTGGGGGTTTTACATGCAAGGGATACATAGTTTGCAATCCTGAAACTGTCTAGGGTGACACTACCTACTACATATGCGTAGTGGTCACTATGTGTAGATGTGGCTGCACCAAACCAGTAGGCCAAGTATGGCTGGATTTGGTGGATGTTCAGGTATGGGAGCGGGTTGTGTGCTGTGGAGGGGATGCTGGTAGTCCATTATGCGTCCAGGTGTGTTGCACTTGATATGGCCAGTTGCATCAGGACCAATCTGTGGGTATGTGCCTTTGACATGTCTATACATTTGTATCGCACATTTTAATATTCATATGTTTGTGAGATTGTGTTCTACAGTATGGCCTGTCTGGTTGTATTGCAGATGTTTATACATGTTTTTGTGTTTCTTTCTGCTTCACCCACTGCTCCCTCATACACTTCCGGTTCACCTATTCTGCATACAACACAGTATCACCTTGGAGGATTGTACCATTACCCATCCCCCCACACACATATTCCTGACACTCCATACATCACTGCTTTGGTTGTTGGCCCATGACATGGCCAGAGTAACACATTGCATACCCTACATATGTCAGGTACCTGTATGGTTGTGTGGACTACCCTGCCATGTTTGCTTTCCACATGCTATACCTCACACACATAGGTACACGCCCATACTTAACTTTCATCACATGGTTGGTATACCCGGGTAATACCCGTTCAACTGTGACACATCCTGACAAGTTCGGCTTGCACCGCTGATGTGCGGATTTTGGCAGACTGTTCTAATCATTGGTAGGATGCCACCTTTTCCTATGTCCAGGATGGGATATATTCTGGACACATATGTGAATGTACTGGACAACACGTACCCACAGTCAATGGTACGGATAATACTGTTCCTTTCAGCCTACATGTTGCCTTATCGTTGTAGCAGTTTATATGCTCCTTCTGTTTCGTTTACATGCTTATTCTATTTCCTGTCACATTTGGTATGTGAAATATGGATGTACCTTTTGTATGTGACTATTACATGCCTTGTGGGATATGATTTGGTCATATGGTCACTAGATATGTACATTTATCATGTATTTTGTTATGGACACATCTGCCCAGCTGTGTACCCTCCTTCACACTATGGGTCAGCTGGTGACCCTAACCATTGGGCTGGATGTACCTATTGGCGGCGCGCTAACATATGATGCATTTCACTTCCACTTGGTATAGCTATCTACACTGTGTTGGACTACGGGCACACGGTTTTCCATGTCATTTGTTCGTGGGATAGGGACCCGTTATTCCCTACCGTGCATTTGTGTTTGCTTCTTCATTTTGTGTTCGCAGGAATTATCTTGCATGCTTTGTATACGTTTCAGTATCCACGGACACTGACAGATGTGATTACTATCTTGCAAGTTGTTATATGCAAGCATTTCAGGTTGCACATCGACAGCTGGCATTTCCACGCCTCCGTGCGGCACTTCAACACACCCTATGGACTCGCACTCCTTTCCTATGCACATGGCTGTGGCGGTGGCGCGCCTTCATTAATATGCATTTGGCGCTACTGCGCCATCTTCATGCCACACTGTCGGTGCAAGCCTACCGCCGACCTTGCGCTGAGCTTCATGAATCCCAGGAAAAGTTTGGTAGCCTGGAGTTTAAAGACACTACTTACTGATATATTGTCATTTAAACCAGGAGAAGCTGCTGCATTTAGACTAACATGCCAGTGCAGCTCTCTATATGCTATCAAGGTCTCCCATGGACCAACCCTGGGATTCTTAGAAACCTTCTCCAAAACTATGAATAAAAATTGTCCATATTAATGACAAATTAAAGTATGTTTAGAAAATGTATTCTTTTTACTACCCTTCTTGATGTCATAATAGTGTTGGTAAATTCTCTAAGATAACATCCTTTTGATTTTACCTATGTAAAATTACTCACAGGGTGTACAAAGCACTAAATAAACAACACCACATGTCATATATCCTGTTCCCTATAAGTGTGTGGTCACCTTCAAGAATGAAGGAGCGCTGTTTGCAATTACCACATTTTGTAGTACCTAAGCTCAAACTACTAAAAGTGTGGTTCTCACAAGATGCCAATTTGTTCCTAAAGTTTCAATCTCTTTTATATTCAAATTTCGGGTTGTCACCCAAAATTACATTCAGTGTTTGGCAAAACTTAAAAATATAACAGTTCATGTTAATAATGCTCTTAATATACTGTATCAGGTTGATATTTAAAAACTTGTGCCCTAATAAACCTATATCCCAGGACACCTTCAAGGGCAACTGTCTGTCCAGTCTTTTCCCCAACACAGTAAGAAACCTAGTATGCCTCTCTTTAAATACATCAGTTCAAATGGTTATACATAAATATAATAGACATGCTCTAACCAAAAATGTATCCATAAGTTCGTTGCATTCATTCTCAACCATAGAATCATCAGAAATCATTGAAACAAGACATACAATTTGTACTTTAGCCAAACTCTTTTTCTGAGACAAGGGATAATAACTATCAAAATGGAAGTCTGATTTGGAAAAAGCAGGCTTCGTATGAATATTCAAGATAAATGTACCATCACCTTTAAAAATGTTATTATCGTCTAAATAATTAATAAATCATAAGATGCTGTACTGAGTGAATTTCAAAAAAGTTGTGTTGTTTATATAGGTTAGACATTCCTGTAGCTACTCACCTACTTCTTTCCATAAAATAGAGATGTCATCAAGGTACATAACATAATCAAGGTACATAACATAATCAAGGTACATAACAAAGTTTCCAACAAGGAGCAAAATAGGAATTAAATATACATTTTTATTCCCAGCTGAGCATAACCAAGTTGGCATAAATAAGGACACAAGTGGCCTCCATAGCCACACATTGTACCTGTTTGAAAATTTCACCATCAAAATGTATGAAATTATTGTTAAGTACCATTTCAATAAGATTCATAATAACAGAAACTTCTTGGATAGTTAAAAAAGTCACAAGCCATAATAGCTTCTGAAAAAAATCCAAACCTATCACTGTGTGAAATAGAATTAAACAGGTCCACTACATGAACAGATGCAAAAAATAAATAATTGCTAAATAAATCATTAGTAGCAGAACCCAAGAAATCCCAAGGTTCCCTTAACAAATGTGCATATTTGTAATTAACAGGTTTTAGTATTTTATCAATAAATGAAGCCAACAGGTAGGTGTTAAAAACCTTGTGAAGCCACAATTGGTTTCATAGGAGAATTAGATATGTTTTTGTGGACCTTGGGAATCCCTAAAATTGTAGGGGTAAAGGTTTCTCAGACAGAAGATAATTGTATTCTAAACTAGTGAGCTTTCCCTGAAGCAATAGCTCTTCCGAAAATAAATCAATATTTCTATAACCTAAATCAATTACATTTTAGTAACTCATATTTATGTATCAATATCGTATAATATTTCAAATATCCTACTTGAATAATCAAAAGAATTCATTAACGTTATACCACCTTCCTAATCTGGTTTCATAATATGCATATATGTATCTGACACCAAATTGTGCCATAAAACTCTTTCTGCCTGAGTTAAATTATTAAACCCAAACACAGTCTTCCTTTGCTTGTAGTGATGAATATATCGTTCACATTTGTTTCAAACAAATGAATTCATGGAGTGATACACATATATGACATTATTATTAATAACATTTTGTGGTGGAAGTGCAAAGTAATGAAACTGAAGATGGACAGGAGTATAACTAGAGTTTATCACATCCACCATTTTTTCAACAATGTTATGTTTGAGAAACATCATTAAAAAAGCAGGACTCTTGCATTTTGCAAAGATGTTTGTCCTGTAACCTCCTGAGGGTAATTAGGCTGTTGGAAGGGAACTAGGTATTAGATGAATAGGGACAATATAATGCATAGTGGAAGGGCTTTGACAACATTTTATGAAATTATTTAACAGAGAAATTAAGACTAAGATGGAGATACATTTATTGATAGGTAGGGCTACTACCCTGCAACTACTGAGCTGGGTTATAAGGGGTAGTAATGACACTAAGGACCCTAGTCCAGTTTTAAAGATGTCTTTGAAGAGAAACTCTACATTTCTGCAATAGAAACATCCTTTTACTCAGTACTTGAATGAAGTACAGCTAAGGAGTGCTGTTTGGGAAAGGAAGAATGAGTTGTCACAGGTGTCCTGGCATGGATGGCTTAATGGGAATTAATGATCATCACATGATAACTTCTCATTTTCTTCTTACTTAAGGTCAGATGGCAGTACCTAAGGAGAGTGAAGGGGGAGGAAAGTGATTAAGAAGGTAATTATTATAAATGAGCTATAGGAAGAGGGAAAGGTACTGTAGCATAGATTTTTAAATTATTTGAAGTTTTTTGCCAGATATTTCCAAGTTATTTTTATGGTTTATAAGTTTATGATCCATACAATGGTAGGGTTTGAGTAACTGTATGGTCCTGGGATCTCATTAGCCATTACAGATGTATAACCAACAGTGAATGGGTAATAAAAGCTGGTGAGTGCATTTACCTGTCTGTTATTATTACTGGTGAGAATGGTATAGTGCAGATGCAAAGCATCGATCCTAAAATATGTGAGTGTTTTAAGATGGGCATATGTTGTAAAATAGGCAGCATTTCCAGTAGCTTTACTTCCCCTGAACTATCATTTAGAGAAGGTACGAATACGTTGCACATTAGAAAATTAACCATTTACAGGTCTCTTTGTACCTGTACAAAAAATGCTGCTCACGTTCTTACTTGAACCTACACATTTTCTTACCTGTAATGTGATAATGTGATATATTTCCCTCACCTTATTCTGCATTTAGGTCAAATCACTTCCTAAACAAAACCAAGACATTGTATTTTTACATCTTAATGAAAAACAATAGGAAGCATTATATGTCTGCCAAATATATGCCTGCATTTCAAAATTATGCAGTGTTATGTATGCAATGTGAAACACTGGAGCTTTCCAGTTTGTATTATTAAAAATCAAGAAAGCACATACCCGATATACTAAATCATTTGTAAAATTAGGAAAGGAATATGAATAGCATTCATAGTATACAGTTTAAAAACTGTCTCATCTCATCAGCTTAATCAAAGATGCATTCCATTTGTCTCTTCTGTTAATAAATTATTCAGATGAGGTGGTTAGAATCCTGAAGTCTGGACACTTCTAGCAGAAAAGTGGTCACTGATATACACCACACTCTTTACTCTTATTAAATCATGGTTTAGTGGAATGCTTAGGTTTAAAACATGTAATTGTAAGCATTCAGAAAACATGCTCCCCTTGCATTCTCATTAATGACCTATAGAGCCAAGAAGCAAAAGCTGTGACCATTATTCTCCAGTATATATTTCATCAAAGGATTCTTAGAATCATTTAACCTAATGTCACTTATATGTTTTGAAATTAATTCCTTAAACTGGTGATTACTCTTGCCAACATAAAAGGAACTGCATAAAACACAGCAAGCAGCATAAATAAGGTTTCTGGTCCTGCAGTCTGCATAAGATCTCAGCTTTTATATTTTGCCATTCACTGGATGTACAAAAAAATCTGAAGTTAAAATGTATTTACAACAGGTGCACATATGGCATGGAAAAGTTCCTTTTTTTGTTGGAAATCAGCTTAAATCTGGTCAAAGAGCTATTACATAAAATCTGCTTTAAGATCTTACAATTCCTAAATGAGAAACATGGTGTGTCACCAACAATTCAAATTAAACACGTTGTAACTTTTGAAAACAATATAGACTGCATCCAGTTTAACCTCAGTAATGTACATATTTAATGTAGTAGTTTAATAAGCTAAATGATTTTTTAAATATTTTATTTGTCATTTTAAGAGTGTTACACAATTTTAAGATATATACAATTGTACAGTACTTTAAAAATTAATTCAGAGCATTTGTTAGATCTATAAAATATGTGTATACCTTTTAGCATGATAAGTGTGTATGTGTATTGATTTCCTTTCTGTATAATAGTTTAGTATGATAAAAATACCTGTTACCTGTATGTTTACAGATATCTTTATTGCTTCAAGTCTCACTCTGTTCTAATTATTTATTTAGAGATTTACTCATAATGATGTTGAATGACCAAATAATTTTAGGAAGATTAAATGGATAATTTATGCTATTGTTACATAAATAGGTATATAGTGCACTATTTGTTAGATTATTTAATACTTGTGATTAATAGAAGATGATTATTAAACTTCTATGTAGTAATGTTGGGAATAGTTTTAAATGGCAAAATATATTACTAAATTAATAGCCTCTTATTATTTTTGCTTATATATAACATTATATTAATTATTTGCAAATCACAGTAGCATTTGACTAGTTTTTGATGAGTTTTTAGGTATTGGTAGGTAAACAGTATAATAGTTTGTCTATTTGATATGCAAACTAGGAACATTGGTATCCATCACAGGTTGTGTTTTGTTAGCAATATATACAGTTATAGTTGTAGAATTGTCTTTGTTTTTTATTTATGAGTTATAGTAGTTTAGTTTGTAGAAAGGAAGAATTAAAAATGTGGAATGCTAAGATAGTGTTGAGGAATGCATTACAGTCTTATATATAAATAAAATTAATATATCAGATAAATGTGTCATGTTATCTTTTAAAAGAAATCTTTTTAAATACACAATATGGATAGTTTTAGTCTATTATCTATTAATGTAAATGGATTGAATAATGGCAACAAAAGGAACCATTAATGAGATATCTAAAATCAAAAAGAGGAGACATTACATTCTTGCAAGAAACTCACTTGATAGATAAAGATGTACAATATTTAAATAACTTAGGTTACAAAATGTTATCATCTCTTTTTTTTTGAACAAAAAGAAAAGAACTGCTATACTTTGGAGAAAATCTACTGTAATGGCTAAGGTCATGGAATCCATTAATGATCCCAAAGGAATGTATGCATTCGTAATACTTAAATATAATAGGAAACTCTATACACTAGCTCATTTTTACTGCATCCCTGAAATAGGTACAAGCGTAACTAAACACTATTTAAACTTGCTGCAAAGTCATTGGAGGGGTAGTTTAATTAGTACTTATTAAATGATTATATTACCCAAGATTATACGTGCGTGTGTGCGTGTGTGTGTGTGTGCGTGTGTGTGTGTGTGTGTGTGTGTGTGTGTGTGTGTGTATATATATATATATATATATATATATATATATATATATATATATATATATATATATATATTTATATATATATATATACAGTTTACTGTAACAATGCAGAATGAAGGTTTGCTGAACATGGGAATGCCGAATGTTAGTTGGCTGATTCCCATATTGCCAACCTTCAATTCTGTGAGTCTCCTTTTCAGTGAATGCCACTGTGCATTCACTCATACATGGGTGATGTGTATGGAGATCATGGGAGAGTGCAGATTGGGAGATTTACCCTTTTCTGCACTGTAGTGTGATCTTGGAGCTGGAGTTTATAAGTGGCAGGGGTATGGGGGTGCAGCTCCACCACAAGGGAATGCAGGGGGGCTTGCCTCCCTGCAAAAACATTACTGTCAGTGCTGTGCAGTACAGATCTGGTACATACATACTGCTGCAAAGGGGTCAACATACTTCAGAAGTTGAATTCGACTTCACCTCAATTAGGTTGTCGATATTCCAACCTAATTAATATTCTGCACTTTGAACATACAAACCGCATTTTTGAATAGTTTACGTTCTGATGTTCGATGTTTTGATAATAAGCCTATATATTCATATCAGTATATAATTTCACATTCAAAAGCTTTAATACTTAACAAAAAAAATGTAAAGAAAATGGAAAAATTGTGAACTTCATTCATACAGCATCACAAAAAGTTGAGAATTGCTTATAGAAATTATATAGGAGCATAGTGGCATTCATTTCCCACATGTAGAATCTTATTCTATTGCTGCAAATTTTAGCTCTATTATACTCTGGATAGACTCAACCTACACTAGCCACTGGAGAACCTTTCAGGAGCAGATTATTCTAAATTCTTATAAGTTTAGCAAATATGACAAATTAGAAATATGTAAAAATCCTTTCATCTGTTAATAAAATTTATCTTTGAAGGAATTTCATTTCAGTCTTTAGACTCTATATATAGTAAATTAATTCTTAAAACAGTTAAGAAATATGTTTTTAAAACTACATTAATATCAAAGTGGAAATGTTTCTGCTTTCCCATTGTACACACCTGTAGATTTAAAGAACCTCAGAACAATGTTAAAATGAATTTATTAAAAAGGAATAAATTAGTATTATGGTCTGATCGCTTCGGAAAAGGAGAAGCTAAGTAACCAGAATATTTCTTGAAAGATTATAAGTTGGATGGATATGTTATCCAGTTAATATTATCCATCAGCAAGAAATTAAATTAATTTATAGATAATATGAGTGAAGAGGAAAAAAACACTATTCCCACATTACATGAATATAGGAGTGTTATCATTGAAGGTAAATTAACTTACAAAGGATTATTGTCTGAGTTATATAAGTTATTTATAATAATAATTCTGATGCAAAATTCTGGAACATTTTAGATAGTAGTGGATTGCGTGACTAAATAGATGGTAAGAATAAAACTTTATTACTTAAACCAGTTTCCGTGGTGGTGCAGCGGTAGCATTGTTGCCTCACAGCAAGAGGTTCTCCCGTTTGATTCTTGGCTTGGATTGGGAGTGCCTTCTGTGTGGAGTCTGCATGTCCTCCCCGCGGTCAAGTGGGCATTCGAAAGATATGCATTGAATGGGCGTGCCTTTGTTGAAGGTCGGGCGTCGGGCTGGCAACTCAACATGATAAAACCAGCTGCCAATCATTAGCGGAACGGGGTTCCACTGTGGTGACTCCTAACCGGGAAAAGCCAAAAGACAAACAACTTAAACCAGTTAGTCAAACTTTTTCTAGTTTATACTGGAAAGTTTTTATGCGGAAACAAACACATACAATGTTTGTTACACCCTATAAAATTTCTAGGTTCAGTAAAATTACTTCTTCAGTTTGTTGGAGATATACTAAAATTGTAAATGCTGATTGGACATACATTTAAGGATTGTGAAAAATTAAAAATGTATATTGGGAAGAGATAAGTATGTTTTTTAAGGGGTTATTGTGTGATTATTGCTCCTTAACTAGATCAATAATATTAATGAATGTTCCACTTCCTTTATCTGCAAAAGCCAAACAACAAAAAATCTTCTGGAGTTTACTGGCAGTAGCTTGAAAAGTTATTACAAAAAATTGGAAATCGAACATAGTTCCTACATTCAAAGAATTTTTATATTTAACAGCAATACTATGCAAAACTAAAGTGATCAGAACAAGATCTATAAATCATACTAAGGCTTTTAGTGTTTGGGATAGCCTTGAAATGTTGCTTTTGAAATCTCATGACTCATAATCTGTTGATTGTATAATATTACTTTGATGATTCAATGCATTCCTACCATTGTATAACAGTATGTGATGTTGAATTTCTTCCTTTCTGTGTAGGTATTATAAATATGTTAAATTAATAACAATTTTGTTAAAAAAGAGATGACATATCAAATTGAATATTAATCCGCTATGCTTCTAGAATGCTATAGTATTTAAGGCATCCTCATCCTAGAAAATGTTTGATATAAATATTAGTATAGTAAAGTTGAATGTATTAGATCAAATCCTATATATGAGCATATTTTATTTCCTGACTCATTTAAGTGTTTTAATGACAATGGCCCATTCACATACAGGCCTAACTGATACTGTAATGGGAAGACTGATTCTCACAACAATCAGTTTTGCTTAAAAATGAAATGATGCCATTCTCTATATACTGTTTAATAAAATACAACACATATTAAAACAAATCCAATTGCTTACAGTTAAAATATTGCATGTCAGCATTGATAATGTTACATTTGATTGAAAAAGGGAGAGTATTCATTAAAGAGAAATGGTCATAGTGCATTGCCTTACCTGATATTGGTCATGGAAAAATAGTTTTACTTTAAAAGCAGCACCCAACAGCCACTGTACTCCTTTTGGAGGTCACATATATCTGCCCCTTATGGAGGCAGTTTGTTGTACACTTTGGATTAATACGACACAACTAGCAGTTGCCTTGATGTCTATCCTAGGCATAACATTAAGGAATGCAAATGGCATAAATTATGTTTATTTCCATTCCTTCATCAATTAACATACAATATGAAGGCACAGGTTCCTAGGTTCGCAAAAATTATTAGCTTGCATTCTGCCCTAATGGCCTGTATGAAATGCAGACTCCATCATATTTGTTTGAGAACAGTAAATTTCTACCCACCTAACAAGTGAATTTTTAAAAGAAGTCATAAACTTCCATTTCCTTATATAACTTGGTATCTTATTCCAGAAGACAGGAGTGAGGAATGAGAAATGGAGAGTTTGCATGTCCACAACTGTTTTGGCCCTTGTGTAGTTCAAACACAAGCAAGGTTCTAAGGGTGTTGTTTTGTAGTGCCTTAAATCTGAGGCACAGTTTCCCCTCAGATGTCTGTAACCTATGTTATAAATATTTACAAGCATTAACCTGGTCAGATTGCCTAAGATTTTACAGAAGGAATATATTATGTAAATTTGCTGTAACAAAGACAATTCTGTTTTAGAATACCCATGGGAATATGCACTATATTCAAGTAGAGTACAGGATATATTAACATAAAAGCCACTTAATGCTTTTGGGTCTCTTGAACAGTCCTAATTACTTTAACCCTCTGCTACTTGGTTTTAGAGTGGTATGTGTGAATTGTACATTATCTAACACAAAGCTTAGAGCTTTTATTATTTTACTGATTCCAGAATGGAGTTGTTAAGACATATTCATGCATCCAGCTTTAGATTTTTATCTTCTGGATTGTACACTTATTTGAAATAAATCCCAATCTAGCAGATTTTATCTAGGTATTTAATGTGTTTAAATGTTCATTAATCAATCTGATGTCAGAATTAGAGTCACTCACACTCCCATCTTCGTATCATTAGCATATTTGCTCATCCAGCACCTAGTTTTAGCTGGTATTGGTGCAAATGCCAGGTTAGAAACTATAAGCCCCAAAGTAGTTCACTGTGGTGCATTAGATTTAGCTGGTGTCCATTGTGAAATATAGCCCTGATCAATTATTCTTTGTGGTCTAAAACATAGCCACCTTATGATCTACCTTATTATGTAATTGATAATACAGCCAATGTACAAAATATCAGATAAGCTGCCAAAGGCTTTAGGTAGGTTGAAATAAAGTGATATGATTGTTAGGCATACATCTAAAGAAAGCTATGCTTACTAATTCAAAAAAATCAGTTAGGTTGCTCAGGGTTGATCTTCTTTCTTAGAAGCCATGTTGGTATGGACCTATAACTGTCATATACAAGTCCAAATTTAGCAAGACTATTAGTCATCTTTCAAAATATTTACTGAGAACTGGTGTGCCTACTCTTGGTGGATGAGAACGTGGCGTTGAAGTTCTGATGCAAGCTAGAGCTTAATGAGATGATTGACATGGGGTGGACTAAGAAGTGTAACCACCCAGTGGGCACAGGGGGCAGTGATCTGCAGTCACAGTCACTCCCCCTTTGCCCACTTATGTTAGGGGTAGGAGTTAAGGCTTAGAAAAATCCAGGCTGTAAGCAGGGATGACATTGCTGCAGCCACTCTACTCCCAAATTGTAATTCTCAGATTTTCCCGTGCTAGTATCAGGAAACCTGGGAATAGTATCAGACAAAAGTCTCTCTCCATCTCATCTTCCCAAACTACCAAAGACTCCAGTGAGCACTACCATATGCTGGCAGCTGAAACAGTAGTACTGAAACCGGGCAGCCCATGGTACAACAGCTGCAGCTTTGAGCTAAAGAAAAGTTGTCATTTCCTGGATGTTATACCGTCCTTTATTTATGATTTCAATTCTGAATTGAGTGGAGTAGTTAAAGCATTGCTCAGAGAATCAGCAAAAAATCCTGATAGATTATCAGATGTAATACTGAAGTTTCTTTTGTGTTTATACTGAGATATTTTAAGCAGCTCATTAGTAATTGCTGGTCACTGATTTCTGGTGGTTCATAACCGAGTGAAGTTGTTAAACCAGAAGAGGAACACACAGTAGCAAAACAGAAGTCATATATACTAGCAATAGGGTGCCTTTTATAACTGTGGTACTATGTCTTTTGAGTTTTTTTACCTTTTCTAATTTATTATTCCATGTTGGTGGTTTTGTACATTTTTTCCAGCTTAACTGGCACTTTTTGTTTTTTTCAGAACAAATGTACAAATTTCCAGGAATTTAGTCCTTACCTCTTTACTCCTGAGTATAAACCTGTGTTATTTTGTAGAATTTATTTTGTTGCAATAATATCCATGTTTGTAAATGTATTCTATTAGCTTGTAACCAGGGGGTTGCTCCAGTCTCATATTAAAATAATTTCCTATTGGTTAGAATTCCCTTAATAGTTCTTTGGCAGAGATATTAGGCAAAAGCTGAAGATTATTTCACAGAATCAGGTCCAGTGTACAGTACCTCTGGTAGGAAATGGTGTCAGCTGATTAAAACTATTCAGAATCATTTGGTATAAGAATTCCACTTAAAAAATGTGCTGATCTGGTATAGTCATCACGTTAAATATGTGGGTAGTTAAAAACCCTTAGAAGTGCAGTGAGTCAGGTCATTATGTGCAACTAGGTTGTTAAAAAGTGGTGATGCTATTCATAGGTTCATAGGTTCATACTAGGCTATCTGCCCTAGGGCATTTATAAGCCTAGCCAGAATGTGTTTGGCTTTCGCCACCCATTTTAAATTTATTTTGCTATGCCCTTTTTCGAGGTTAGTATACTGTACCTCTGTCTAACAGTGACACAGAAGTGATACCCGGGGTAAACCTACGATCTCCCATCCACTCATCAAGATTCCTCTTGAAGAGAGTCAATGAGGGACTCTACCTAACCTGGACTGGGATTTTATTCCAGAGTGAAGGGAGCCTCTGGGTTATGAATCTGTCCCTCCAGCATGTCCTATTTATTTCAGTGCTGAGGTTCAAGTCTCCCGAGCGTGTAGCTCGATGGGATTTGGATTTTCTGAGGTGCAGCATGTCCATTAATTCCGGGTTGGACATGGCTTTATATGTCAGGCACAGATCGCCTCTGAACAGGTGGTATGCCACTGAGTAGAGCTGGAGTTTCTTTAACAGGGCAGCATATGGCATCTGTTTGAGCCCTTTGATCCTCTTGGTGAGGTACTTTTGGGGTCTTTCCAGTTGCTGCAGGTGTCTGGTAAGGTACATCCCAAAAGGGGCATTGTACTCAATTATGGGCCTGATGAGGGATGAGTAAAGAGGCACGATGACGTCCCTGATCTAGATGTGAATCCCTTCATGATTAGGTGGGCTATATAAAATGTTTTTCTAACCACTTTGGCCACGTGGTTGTCAAATGAGAGATTGCTATCAACTTGGGTCCCCAGGTTCCTAATTACTTCTTCTGTACTTAATGGATTACCACCTATGTGGTAATTTGTGGGCACTTTGTTTTTGCCAAAGGGGATGACTATACACTTTTTGGCATTTAGCTTGAGGCCATGGCTCTGGCACCAGTTGTCTGTTTCTATGAGGCCCTTTTGGAGGATGCTTATGTCGACTGAAGAGTCGATTATGGCGCCCAGTTTGCAGTCATCTGCGAACTTGGTCAGCCACAGTCCTTCCGTGTTGGCCTGTACCTCCGAGAAATATATACCGAACAAGAGAGGTCCCAGGACTGAGCCTTGTGGGACACCACTTGTAACTGGTTTGGAGTCTGACATGGCTCCAGCAATTCTAACCATGTGGGTTCTGTCCTTGAGCCAGTTTGCAATCCATCTAGTGACATAGGGGTTTATATTTAAGCTGGTGAGCTTATCTATAATGCCTGAGTGGGGTATTGTATCGAAGGCTTTTGCGAGGTCCAGGTAGGCTGTGTGGACCACCTTCCCCTCGTCAATGGCCTTGGTGACTGTTTCAAAGAAATCAACCAGGTTTAAGAGGCAGGATCTGCCCTTAACAAAGCCGAACTGGGTAGGATCCAGTGTTTGTAGGTCCCCAATATCTTTATTTATGAGGTCCATGATGATCCTTTCCATAGCTTTGCAGACCAAGCTAGTCAGGCTTATGGGGCGATAGTTTCCAGGATCCGTTGAGGCACCACCTTTATGGAGAGGGACCACTGTTGCTGTACGCCACTCTTTGGGCACATATCCTGTAGTAAGGCTGAGATTGAACAGTAGTTTTATGTTTGGGTTTAGCTCTTCTTGGAGTTCATGTAGGATGCAGCCCGGAACACCATCTGGTCCCATTGATGCTGTGTTTTTTGCTTTGGAGAGGCCGACTCTTATCTGAGCATCTGAGATGTCAGGGGGGCAGCACTCTGCTGGGATAGATATTTGCCCTTTTGGTGGGGGGGGAGAAGTTTGCGCTGAACCTGTCAGCTAGGATGTTGGCAATGTCTGTGGGTTCGGTGTATTTTTTGTCATTTTGGACTAATTCTGAGCATATCTGGGAATTACCACCCAGGTTCCTAACATAACTAAAGAAAGCCTTGTGATTATCCTTAGTGTCCTGTGCAATTTTTCTCTCGAAGCTAGCCTTAGACAATTTTATGTGTGCCCGTAGTTTTTTGCTAATACTGATCAGTGATGCCTTCCCTTTTTGGGATTTTGCTCTATCATTTAGTAGCTTCCTCCTTCTATTGTATAGTTTGTTTATGGCTGGGGTCCACCAGACAGGACGTCTGCCTTTGGAGGATTGGGTATTCAAAGTTCATGCCCCAGGTATGTGTCCTTTCAAAGGCATCCTGTTTCCCGTCACATTACTAGTAAAATCTAATTAAGTTTCTTACACTGTTGGTCCTACTACTCCTAGACTGATTTACTAGCCAGCTCTCACCTGTGGTATTTGATCAACAGATTGTGTTCAGCTGAGCCAAAAGAAATTGTACAGTTTTGATCAGGTAAAGTCTTTATAAGGGTAAAAACATTAATAAACAGTACAGACAGTGTAGCTCAGTTACTATCTCAAACTCTACCGCCCATGAAATCAATGGTTCTAGTCTCATGATCCATTGCAGCTTATCAAAATGGGGATGCAAGACTGCAACATTCATAAGTATGATGCAACTTTGTATATATTATAGAAAAGAGATGAGTGCAAAACTCTTTCCCTTCTGGATTTTAACTTATTCAAGACACTACAATGGCTTTATCAGCTTGCAAGTTCAACTTCTGCAGTCTACCAGCCTCTGGGTGGAATAAAGGATTCCAAATGC
Source organism: Protopterus annectens (assembly GCF_019279795.1). NCBI lineage: Eukaryota > Metazoa > Chordata > Ceratodontiformes > Protopteridae > Protopterus > Protopterus annectens. The sequence goes on from NC_056725.1 coordinate 1,125,502,085, forward strand.
CAGTTACCTGATCCTGGGATCCATTGAAAGATTAGAGTTCAAGTTTTTCATCGCATACTTCATTGAGACATACTGTAGATTTTGATTGCCTAGCTTTTATGAAGAGTAGCCGTACAGACTTTACATAACTGGTTGTTTACTCAGTTTGTTGGTCTTCAGTGCTGGGAAGCTGACAGCATTCTAATGCACAAACCAGAGAAGACTAAATAAGACTACAGAAAAGGAGGAGAAAACCATAAGTCCCTTTTCCATATGAGTTCTTACTGTCTCACCCTTATTGAACTACTCCATTCCCTGGGTAACATCTCTGTTATGTAAAGATTCACTTAAATGAAGATTCGGTGATGTCTTGGTGTTGTCTTCTTCGGGTAAGCGGGCTTTCAGTCTTTTCAAGTAGACCCATATTTCTCTCTCTCTCTTGATATATATATATATATATATATATATATATATATATATATATATATATATATATATATATATATATATATATAGGTCTAGATCATAGGATTGAAATTTTGGAACATCGAACCTCTGATCATCAAAGACCAGAGGATCAAAGTTCCAAAATATGGAATCTATGAAAAAAATCTAAAACATGAAAACATCTGATTTCATGTTTTTGCAGGGGCAAGCCCCTGCACCCCCACACTGCCTGCTACTTAAATATATCAACTCCAAGACTGTACTAAAGTGAAGAGAATGATAAAATTCCCATTCTGCACTGTACGGAGATCTCCATTCATAAGTTTTGATATTTTGGAACTTCGATCCTCTGGACTTCGATGATTAGAGTTTCGATGTTCTGAAATTTTGTTCCTAGGAAGGGGATCCATATATATATATATATATATATATATATATATATATATATATATGTGTGTGTGTGTGTGTGTGTGTGTGTGTGTGTGTGTGTGTGTGTGTGTGTGTGTGTGGGTGTGTGTGTGGGTGTGTGTGTGGGTGTATGTGTGTGTATGTGTGTGTATCTGCATTAGACTAATATTCATTAGTTTTAGCAATCACACCACATTTCTCTGCTTGTTGTTAACTGTTATAACTGATCCTCAGTTTAGCAGTGTGCTAATATAATAAATCTACATTAGTTGGCATGCTACATTCTGGCAAAATTAATTTTATATTACTTATCTGACTAACTGCACTCAAATACGTTTCTATCAAAGGTAGTATGAATTGCTATTGCATAGTGTTCATTTGGTTGGCTGCACTTTAAACTAGCTGCATATGTTTTGGTACTGTTGCTCATTGCTGTGTTCATTGGAAATTATTTATATATTACTTATCAGACTTCACTTAAATAAAGTCAGCAAATTTGGGTGTCTGAGAAAGAGCTCCATAGAGTTTATTACTGATACTTCTACATATAGTAGAAACTCTCTACTTATGAATTTATGAACTGCATTTCACTCTTTTGCATCATTGAAATGAGTACCGTTACTCTGCTAGGTCAACTGTTATTGCTCTTGTACCGTGTTGCTGCTGCAGCGCTTATTACTGACATGTATATGATAATATTGCTGTATTGCTAATATTATTTCAGGTACTTTTGCATGTTGCCAAATACTATTGCTGTTTAGAACCCATATTATCTTATTATTTCTGTTATTGTTTGTACTTTCTCATCACTGGTGTTGCATTGCTTTTGTTACTGATTATTGTTGACTGCTCTGATGTTATGGCATTTAAAGCTACCATTCAACGAATCTGCAGCAGTGACTATTGGATTGCACTGTCTAATATAATTTTGCTGCTTTTGCCAACTGAAGTACTGTTACTGAATTTTTAGCTATTTGATGTACTGTTATTGCACTTGAAAATATTTGGTTAGACTATCTCTGTAGTTATTGTTCCACAGTCAGTGCATCTATAGCCATTAGGTTAAACTATATGTTGCTAATTGCTAACAAACTCCTGGTAGAGACCAAGTTAACCTGTTATTTCAGTTATCAGTTGAATTTGACTGCACTTTTGATCAATTGTAGTGCTGCTTCTACTGTTTACACACTCTTGTGGAAGTTAAAGTTAAATTTCAAATCTCAGTTACTGATTTAAATGTTCTGCCTTTTACTGATTAATAATGTTGTTGTTTTTCCTTGTTTTGTTTTCATTTATTTTTGCACTTGTAAATATTACCAACATTATGTATTCTGTCTGGAATATACTAGTTATTGTACCCATACACTGTAGTAGTCATCTCTCATATTCTTGTGTCTTTTAGCCACTTCCAGTATTAGCATGTTATAGTCCAGTCCATTATATATTTTGCCTTATACCAACAGTAGGTTATTAAGTTATTTGATTTTGTACCACTTTTACTGCACCAGTCATTAGAAAATCTCAGTCTGCTCTTGCCTCTTCTGTAACCAATCTGGCATTGCTAGGTATTCTGAAGCTGTGTAGCAAATGGCTCATGTTCACAAAGCACCCTGTATTGCTACCTTAAAATAACTCAGTATGTGGGACCTGTAAATATTTACTGAATTTGCAGGCTACCTTCTTACAAAATGCATTTGGTAATCACAGCAGGGCACACACACACACACACACACACACACACACACACACACACACACACACACACACACACACACACACACATTCACATACAGCATATAGAGCCTCCAGGGTACCTCAGTAAATCAACACACTGGACCTATCCCACTTTAGTTTTGTCAGAGTCTGGTCTTGCCTACTTAACCTGGTACTTCTTTGAGAAAGTAAAGAAGGCAATGGCTGAAGGAAAAATGGTGCATACTGCCTACCAAGGGGTCTACTTCACTATACCAAATTTTCACATAACTGAAAATCAAAAGAGCAAGATGACAAGAGTGAAATCACACAACACTGAACCTTTACATTGCTGAAATTCAATTCAGATCAATGAAACACCAGCTGTGAATGTCACACTCCACTCAAAATGTCTGAATGGGGATTGCAGTACAGTGATGATTGGGAAATTTACCCTTTTCCTCACTGTAGTGTGATCTCGGAGTTGGTACATATAATTTACAAGGTGTGTGGGAGGGGTGCAGCTAGGCTTGCCCCCTTCAAAAACATAACAAAAGGTAGGGGGGTTTTTGTTGACTTGGAGCAGCTGGTGTTTCGTTGTTCTGAATCTCAGCAATATAAAGGTTTGGTGTTGTGAGATTTCGTTCTTCTCATCTTGTTCTTTTGATTTTCAGTTATGTGAAAATTTGGTAGAGTGAAGTAGATTCCTACCAAGACCTGGCTAAGGCATTCAACACAATACCCTACTAAGGTACTGTGAACAAACTCAATGAAATAGGCATAAACCCCTGCATCTAATAATCAAAGATGACAGAAGAAACAGTGCAAGAAATCGCCAGTAACCAACAAAAGCACTGTGTTGAGGAGTTCAAGACACCGGCCAGCCACGGATATGTCACAAAAGTTTATTGAGCACAAAACACCATAAAGTCAATGTAAGATGAAAAAACGTTAAACGCCAAACTAAACACAGCATTTTTCGTCTGAACTTCAGACTTAATCAGAAACCCCTACATAATTCATTGGATTGCCAGCTGGCTTACAGATAGGACCTATTAAGACAGGACTGGAGAGACCACCTCCACCAGGAGGCAGGTCACCAGTGGAGTACCACAGGGCTCAATTCTGGGCCCATTCCTGTTTGGCATGTACTTCTTGGAGGTCAAAGCTAATGCCAAGGCCCCTGGCTCACCAAGTTCACAAACTGCAAATTGGAAGCTATCATAAATTTCCACATGACAACATGATAATGTCCTGCATGAGGTTCTACCATAGACAAATGACTGGTGCCAAAGCCATGAATTAAAACTCATTGCAAAGAGGTGCATTATAATGCCATTTGGGAGAACATCTGCCCAGGAAAATTACTCCATTTATAAAATACCCCTAAGAATTGTCCCAGTACTTTGAAATCTGGGAACATATGTAGGCAGTAATCTGGCTTTTGACCACCATGTAGCCAAGTTAGTGGGAAAATTATTCCATGTCACCCAACTTATCAGTAAGAATATGACATCTGAGTCCAAGAAGAAATAGTACCACTCTATTCATCCCTTATCAAACCCATCCTAGAGTACAATGTCCTGTTTGGCATGTACCTGACTAGGTATATGCAACAATTTGAACACCCACAGAGATTTCTCACCAAGAGAATCCAGGATATTAACACACTGTCCTATATGGATTGCCTTAGAGCACTGCCTCTGTAATCAGCCTCCTACAGGTTGTTGAAAGACGATCTGTGCTTGGCATATATCCTTTGAACCGGCCCTGATGGAGCTGTTGCACATCTGCAAAATGAGCAGCTCCAGAAATACAGATCCAGGGATCTGAGCTTCACTTGCGATATAACTAGAACATGCTATTGAGACAGCCATGTGACTCAAAGGATCCCCATGCTTTGGAATAGGATCCCCCTCCATATGAAACAGAGTCCATCCCTAACCCTATTCAAATGACCACCAGATGTGAAATCAAAACTGCATCCCTAGGCTGGTCCTCATGCCTCTTATAGACATTAACCATTCACTAACTAATATCGGATGGATGACCATTAATTCATCCCCCCAGCTTACGTCCATGTCTAGACAAAGGCGAACAATAAACAGTTTCTAACTAACATACCCCTCCACATAACTTTTTAGCAGCCTCCTAACAAACATGCCCCTCCTAAGAAACATGGCTCCCCAATTAAAATGCACATGTTACCATGGGATGCAATTGGGTTGGGATGTGTGGCTATGCTTATAAATGCCCTGGTGGTGGTTAGCCTAGTATATACCTATAAACCTATGAGCCTAATACTGAGACTATTAAGAAAACTCTGCCTAAGCCTCCCAGACTAAAGACTTAGAAACCTCAGCCATTAATTCACACAACAACACAATCATCTTTGTTGTCCCTGCCCATAGCCAGTATGTACATCTCTAGCAGTTACAAGCAGTAGCATAGCTTGGGCATGGTGAGAAAGGCAACTACCCCAGGCACAAAGTGTTGGGGGGTGCGGTCAGCTGATCCTGACATTGAATGCAATACCAGTTTTAAAAGCCAGTATTGCATTTTGAGTCAAAGTTGAGCACTCTAGCACTCTGTGTATGGTCTAAACATTAGCATCTGTTTGCAACATTGTAGCAAACAGCTTGCTACAGTTTAAAAGTTAGAAAAAAGGTTATAACTAAAATGTGAGCACTGTAGTGCTCAGTGCAGGCAGGCAGGGTATAAACCATAGCAACTGTTTGCTGCATTTGTAGCAAGCAGTTTGCTACATTTTATAAGAAGAAATTAATTATTTATTTTTAATAGAAGGGAGGAGGGCTGGGGGTAGAACACAGAAACAGGACTTAAATGGCTGGGCAGTAGGAGGGAGGGGGATGATGTGTTGTGCATCTGGCCTTCTAGTTGGTGTGGCAATAGAAGGAATATCTGCTTTTTTTTTTTTTTTTTTTTTTTGCTCTTCAGTGGAAGAACTTGGGGTACAGTAACATGGTCTTTGCTTGTTTGTTTGTTACAAGCATATAAACTTCAAGCCTTTAAAAAACACTGAGGCTGTATTTATCAATAATAATGCTCCAGTAGTTGTTGATCCAATTGACAGGCCTTCAAGTATCAGTCTCCCATGCTGGATAAGAATACTGTGCCAAATGCCTTTGTAGAACCAGGATCCAGGATGTAATGAAAGTTCTTAGATACCTCCATGCTAAAACGTACTTATGACCTGGTACTGGGCCATTGCATGAATCAACTTAGGCAATTCCTCAGAGGGATAAGCAGTAGGACATAATTGATCTTGCTGTTCATGTGTCTAAGGCAGGAAAGACACTGGTATAGAATAATATTTTGCCATCATCCAGAATAATGCTGAGATTCAAGCATGAGAAAATTATTGGCTTTAATAAATAGCTACATAACTGGTGTCATTCTAGGGGGATCCAATATGAATCAGCTTGGGATAGGATAATGGGCACATTTCCAAATTTGCTAGGGATGGTGTGTACCTCTATTACCAAGTTTTTTACTTTCAGGCTGAAGCCTTTGATTCTTCCATAGTGCCTTTTTAAGGGAGAGTCTATTTCACAACACATTAAAGTTGCTTTACTTGTTGCATGAAATCTTTAAAAAATGTCAGACTTGATGCCCTCCTGCAACTTGTCCACATTTATATATGTTGAATTATAGAAACATGGTTTGAGAGCAATTCAATCACTCAAACTGTTTCTGTGTCTTGAACTTATTATATCTTCAGACAATTTGACAATTTGTAAGGGGTATCAGTATTTGCTTACTAGGAAATGTAAAATTTGAGTTTCTGCTAGCCTGGAAACCAGAGAAGTTTCAAGAATGATGTAATGTGAAATGACTCGGCAGTACTGTGTTATCAATTTAAGACTTTCTCAGAGAGAGAGAATTAAGCATTTTGGATTTTGTCTGGATCTGAAAACATCAACCCATGAGCACTCTGCCTTTGCTCTGTATATAAGTAGTTTATTTAGAACTTAGTATTTTTTTTAGAAATAGATAGAAAATAGTAAGATTAGACTAGCTGTTTTCTATATTTATGTCAGACTATCCTACAGTATTGTTTTAAAGTTCCTGTGTCTGAACTCTTGACTAGCACTGTGTTGAATTGAGAAGATTTGTCTTGTGTTTTTATTATTTATTGTTAAATATTTTTAAACCTTTCAGCTGTGGCTGTTTTGTATAGAGATAATTTAAGCTCTAGAGTACTTGCATGTATTTAGTGATACTGTACTAAGCCACTCCAATAGCTTTAGCCCTGGGTCGCACTTACTATTTGGATAATAATATTGCACAGTAAAATTAGACACCCTTTTGTAAAGGCCTTATTAGTAGCTGATATTAGTGGTTGGTGGCAGTGATTTCTACCTTATAGTCTGGGCAAGAAGGGAGCATAGCTGGAAAACTTGTGCCATCCTACCCCAGGAGTGTCTGTGTGTTTGTATGTAACTCTTATCTCATAGTGTGTGTGTGTGTGTGTGTGTGTGTGTGTGTGTGTGTGTGTGTGTGTGTGTGTGTGTGTGTGTGTGTGTGTGTGTGTGTGTGTGTATCAGCTACTTGGGCAGGGACATGAAGCACTGGTTGGATAGAGAAGGTGCTGGAGGTTTTTGCTTGATCACTAGGCTGAGATGTGGACCCTATAGCTGTGCTAGTAGGGAGTCTTATTGGGGATCTGGAGAGAAAGGGAGAAACAAGCCCCAGACTGACTGTGATCCCTGTGTGCTCTTAAGGGAAATTATACTTTACTGTGTGTGTACTTGTTATCCTTCCCAATGTGCATGCCCCTCATTGGGGTTAATGGTTAGCATTGAGGCTCCTTGATTGCTGGGCCAGTACATGGGCATCACACCTCTATTTCCAAGATTTTTTACTTTCTGGCTGAAGCCTTTGATTCTTCTATAGTGCCTTTTTAAGGGAGAGTCTATCTGCTGAACTTTCTATGCTAATAAAACTATTTCACAACATATTAAAGTTGCTTTACTTTTTGCCTGAAATGTTTAAAAAAATGTCAGATTTGATGCCCTCCTGCAACTTGTCCCCATTTATATATATTGAATTACAGAGACAGGGTTTGAGAGCAATTCAATCACTCAAACTGTTCCTGTGTCTTGAACTTATTATATCTTCAGACAATTTGGCAATTTGTAAGGGGTGTCAGTATTTGTTAAGGATGTTAATACCTCATGACTGATTTCTTGAAACCCCAAAACTGAACACCTAGATGCCCAAACCATCTTAAATTAGAGAAGTTACCATGTTGTAGCTATAGAACACCCTTTAAATACCCTACTTACAATGATGGCTATATTAATGCCTCAGCCATAATTCCCATTATTTGAAACATCTTTATACTGGAGGGACTTCAACTGTCAGTCAATAAACTGCCTGCTTGCACTATGGATGACTGGCATTCCTAATGCTGCCTAGATATTAGAAATGCTAACTCTCTCATATAAATCATTAATCATCTTATTTGGTGCCAAATACCCTTAATAGTGCCTCACAAATATGGCCCGTTTGTTACCTCTTCTGTGTGTATCACCTTACCTCATTAAATCAGATAATTACTCAGTGAGCTTCTATTTTTAAAAAGTGTGTTACTTCACCTCTTAAATAAATTTGTGTTTAGAGGCTTACAAAAAGCGAATATTCCTCAATTACTTGGTGTACTAAATAAATTCAACTGCAATTCTCATCCAACAAACCCTATTACTAAAGCTACCACCTACACTTCTGAGCAATACTCCCACTTAAAGTGTTGCATGCAGAAGAAAGTCTCTATATGCACCAAGAATAGTGGTAAATTTAAAACTGATCACCTATGGTAGAAAAGCCATAAAATGTATATATTAATAGAAATACATCATCTAATGCTTTTCTGACATCCCAGTGCGCTTATCTTAAGAGTGCACTTATGCAAAGTGGTAGAGAGATTCAATGGTTCCATTAAGAAACTCAAAGTTGAATAGATCTTAAAATAGCCATTGATGACAAAAACAACTGTACATTTTTCTTTGACTATGTCAAGAATTAAGAACTAATATAAGGCAGTGATTTGAGCCAGTCTGTATAAACAGTGGCTACTTTACCACAAACTAAATAACTAACTAATAACATAGTTACCAAAGTTTGCTCCACCCACATTTATAATTATTCCACAGATTCCACTGTCCCAGTCAATCCCAATTATTACTAGGGAACAAGCCCTCTTGGATAACAAAAGCTAAGAAAACCTCATTCATGAGTCCTAATAACAAACCAGGTTGTCTGATTACCAATATCAGACAGGGTAAATGGGAACTCCTATTCCTCTTTAATCTTAGTCTCTCTACTGGTTGTATTGCTGAAGCTTGGAAAACAGACATTGTATTGCAGTTACAGACTGGTCTTCCCGCCATGCACACTGGTAACTGTATACGCAATATTCTCACTGGCATCATATTGTAAAGTTACAGAACACTATCATATTCCTCATTCAGCTTGACATTAAAAGTATTTTAAACCTGGGACCTAGCCTATTTTGCTTTGTCTTAGACAGATTCTACCTGTTTAAACTCATTAACTTCTTTGAAAATGTAACTGAAGCAGCAACTAATTGTTATGCAGTTCATTCATTAAATCTGGTCCTGGCCAAGACATTTGACACTATTCCCTGTGCAAGTATTATTGACAGACTTGCAAATATGAATGCGGATACAAATGAGCACAGCTGATAGCTACCAAGACAGAACCTATGTGGACAGAGTAGCAGATGCCACTTCTGAAGACAGAAGCATTACCAGTTATATACCACAGGTCTCAGTGCTGTAACCCCTCATATATGGCCTCTCGTTCTCAGACACCCAAATTTGCTGATGACTACAAATATATTGTTGCTACTCCATCTTCAGTTGACTCATAATAGCTCCATCATGGGTTACACTATGTTAACAAATGGTGTAAGCACAATGGTCTCAAACTAAACGTGAGGAAATGTAGCATATGTTACACCAGAGGTATAGCTTGCATGGAGTGAAGGGGGCATTTTCCTTGGGTACAAGGTGTTAGGGGCTGAGATTGGGAGATACTGATCAGCCAGCAGTGTACTACCTGCATTCAGGAATGAATGTCAGTGATACGTTGTTGTCAGGACAGAAACACTTTATACAATGTACCTTTTGATATATATTTGTCAAAGCATATCATTCATATTCCTCAAAGATTCCTCACCCAGGTTTTAAGAACCTTTGTTATTTGGACAGGCAGTCAATCATGTTCCTTTCCTCAGTCTCTTATAGACTCTGAATGTTCCTTCACAGAAGAACGAGTTCCTCAAAATGCAAACTGCAATTAAAAGACCTAAACCTTCATCAACAGATACGTAAGACATACCGGTATAACAATTCATATTACAATAACTCATTCACATCAGTTATCACCCCAAATAACAGGAAAATGAGGTATCATAGCTCTTGTCTCTCACGTATCCTTATAAATGTTCATACATTGTTGGTGCGTATGTGTGTGTTTGTGTGTGTGTGTGTGTGTGTGTGTGTGTGTGTGTGTGTGTGTGTGTGTGTGTGTGTGTGTACACAATAAAATTGCATCAAGCTATATGTCTGCGTATAAACATCAGTCACCCATTCAAAGAAAGCGCAACACCAAATATTTTGAAATATATAAGAACAAAATCAAAAAATTACCAAGCATTTTCAATACATAAATAATACACAAAATAAAAACAAAGTAACACGCCAAAGACAGAAAAATAAGTTAACCATTACAGGCTACCTATCCTTCTTGCAATTTAACAAAACAGTACCTTAAGCTCTTTTGCTCCAATAAGAAAGAAAGAAATAACAGGACATCATCAGACAACCTGATAAAATCAGGCACTGTTATTTATATGTCTACAAATACATCAAGTGATAACATTATCCAGTCATTAATGTAGTTTAGTCCTGCACTGATTTATTTACTTCATCTACTTATTCTTTAAAATGAATCTAAGAATTGCACAAAATAAATCCATATTCACCTTTGCATAGTTTTTGTGATTAAGGTCCTTGATTTCTTTAGTGAAAAAAGTGTTGTGGTCACTCCAGTAGTGACAAGTGTATGCATAGCTATATACTGAATGTCCAAACAAACAGCAACAGGGTCACCATGACAAAAAGCATAAAATAATTTATTAGTAACAGGATAAGCGCTTTCAGAAACCAATTTCCTTCATCAGATCCTGCCATTAACTGACATGCATATGACTATATATACTACTTTTAAAATGTCATAAGCCAATCAGCATAATTCAAATGGCCCATGTAATTTCCTGGTGAATCACAGAACAGCATATGGCATTTCCTGATACATCATAACACATTCTCAATACAAATAAAAATATGCATATGGGAAAACACATACTAAAATATATATAAAATATGAAAGCATATAAAGGACATAACCATAACACATAAACATTGTGTAAAACTTCATAAATGTGTTTAACATAACCAGATCACAGTCTTTGAGCTTTCAGCACAGGTTTTAAAGGAATAAAAGCATTTAAACCTGGCAGAACATGTGCACGTAGTTCTTCTATCCAATATGTTGCCCTTACCTCAGTGGCATTTTTTTATTTGTATTGAAGAATTAGCTTTAAAGAATAACTTACATTCATCATATTGATCACTGCTGCAGTAGTCTTAGTTATATGAGTTATATGCCACCAAGGATATAACAGCTAGACAGTTTCCACAGCTTCTGGGCACCTTCCACCTGCCCAAACTGTCAGAAAGCTCAAACTAAGTTGACTAAAAGACAAGTTTGGGCACAAAGCCCTTCAGAGCTTTACTGCCGCAAAACAATGCACTCCTATTATGCTTTTGAGGGTTGACAATCTGCTTGTGCTTTCCTTTACTGGGCAGATAAGTTCCCTTTGAAGAAAAAAAAACTTTAATTTTCTTAAATTTATTGACATTTTACTAATTTGCTCTTCAATAAAGTTATTTTAAAGCTAGGAGTGTTCTGCTACAATTTGAGACAGTTACATACTTTTAGATGGAGCACTTATTTTTTCTGTCAGTTTCAAAGTAGTGTTAACCAACTCAAAACATACTTTCTTTGGAGAAATTGTGTTTATTTTTTTTGTTGGTGTTCAGTAAAAACAAAATGAAAACTCCAGCGAAGCTAGAACTTCCACTAAGTGACCTCACAAACCTCTTGTATCAGAGACACGTGAGATATATGGAAATGACCCTTATGAACATCAGGTGTTTCAACTAATTGGCAATTCCAAGTGCCCCTGACTGGTTTAATCATTTTAATGGACAATTTCAGGCCAATAAAGCCAAATCCCACCAGCTGTGGATATGCATACTTCAGCTTTGTTATGAACTCATCAGCACATCACAAGCAGAGTGTTTGACTAAGCATAAGAAACACAGGGCTGTTATGCCCAGGTGATGTCCATTATCATTAGGGTCACTGCAAAAATAGCCCAAACAACAAACTAAACAATAAGTGAGAAGGTCACTGAAAATCCAATCAGTAAAAACAAAATGAAAACTCCAGCAAAGCTAGAACTTCCACTGAGTGACCCCCCCCAAACCTCTTGTATCAGAGGCACATGGGATATATGCAAATGACCCTTATGAACATCAGGTGTTTCAGCTAATTTGTGATTCTGAATGCCCATGACTTGTTTTCTGTGTTTCTTATGCTTAGTCAAACACTCTGCTTGTGCTGTGCTGACAAGGTCATAACAAGGCCGAAATATGCATATCCACAGCTAGTGGGGTTTGGCTTTATTGGCCTGAAATTGTCCATTAAAATGATGAAACAAGTCATGAGCATTCAGAATAGCCAATTAGCTGAAACACCTGATGTTCATAAGGGTCATAAGGGCCATGGAAAAGACTACCAGTCTCACAGTCGGTCCTTCTTCTAGTCACAAAAAGAAAATTAAAAAGTTGAGCAAACAGCCTTTAACACCACAGCAGGCTAGCAATTTGACTCAGCTGCAGGTGTCCATTTTTGTACTTTAGACCATTCATCTTTAATCCCTGATCCCTCTGCTTTAGCACTTATAGCTACTATGGACCAGGTGTTATCCACGTCCTCTATGGCTGTTGGACTCCCCTCAGTGAGAGAGGGAGCAGGGAAGGTTTTCCTGTTGTACCAGAATACTGTGCCTATCCATGGGGGAGCAGCTGCTGCCATTAGTAACATAGTTGGCTCCATTTTATTCTTGTCAAAAAGAAAAAGAAAACCAAGCATGTATCTACTCCTCCTCAAATTTCTTTAGGCAGGAGTAGTTTCCTGGATCTGGCTCAGGGTTTAATTCAGGCTACTGATCCTTCTTGTAGAGTAATGTCTGGTAAAAGAAAGAGGGATTCCTCTTTTCTTGAAGACAATCAAGATTCTCAATCTGAACAGAAAGATGCAGGGATGATTCAGTATTTTTCCTCAGATTTCTGATTCAAACTCAGAAGAGATCTTATCTTCTGATTCTCCATGTGGGGTCCCTCTTTTTCTCTGAGATCATTGGTAGAATGTGCCACTATTTTCAGTGGAAAAACACAGAGGTTTCTCAGTCCCTCAGAAAATATTATGACTTTTTACAAAAGAACTCTACAGAAATTACAGTCATTCCATCTGTTCTGTCAGCTTTAAAGGATGTGTCTGCATTTCTGCCTGCTACTTTACTGTTAACCAGCCCACTGTACCTAAAAAAGCAGATAGGGTATATTAAAATTCTTTTACATTTTTATACACTATTCCCACACCTGACCCAGTAGCTATAGCATTCGTTGATCTCACTGTTGTTAATTACTTAGTTAATTCAAATCCTATTTTAAATTCTCCCTTGGAGAGAGATTTAGTGTTTGGCCTCTCTGCTGCAGAGATGTTCACAAAGTGTGATGAAAGGGGCTGTGATGACCCTCCACTGCTAACTAGTAATCAAGGAGCCTCAATCCTCACCACTGGCAACAGTGGGGGATGTTCACTGAGAAGATGGCAAGTAAACACACAGTATTTCCAAATGCAGCTCTCTGCATCAAATGCAATTTCCATTAAGAGCACACAGAGACCACAATAAGTCCACGGCTGGTTTATCCCTCTTCCCTCAGATCCCCAGTAAGACTATCCACTGGCACAGCTCAGCTGAGTTACCAAGTCAAGACCTACAGCACCCTCTCTGTCTAACCAGTGCTTTGTGTCCCTGCCCAAGTAGCTGACACACACATTCTTTGAGGTTTGATTTACACACACACACACACACACACACATACACACACACACACACACACACACACACACACACACACACACACACACACACACACACACACAAACACACATGTGCTTGCACATGCTTGGGAAAGGTTAACACAGGTTTACTAGCTATGCCCTTTTCTGTCTAGACTATAATGTAGTTTCCACTGCCACCAGTCACTCCCTATCAGCTACTTTAAGGTCCTTAACAAAAGGTGTCCAATCTTACTATGTAATATTAATACTAATACAAATGGTAGTTTGACCAAGAGCAAGGCTATTAAGAGTGGCTCACAGATTTAAATATATTTAACAAATAAATAATAAAAGAACACGACAATACTAAATATATATTCACCATGATACCAGAGCTCAAAACTACAGAAAGTATTTAAAATAACACTGCAGTACAGGCTCACACAAATAAAAGGAAACATCTAAACTAAGCTTTAATATATTCCTTACTGTATCTAAGAGAATTATACTGTTCCCTAGAAACTTACTTCATTAGAGCAAGGCAGATGTTGTGGTGAATGGTTCTTGTCAGGTCCAAGACCGAATACAGAATGCTCTGTCTTACTAAAAGACTTCTCAAATTAATATCTAAAATATTACTGCTGGGATAGCTTGCAGAATGACATCATTTCTGGCATCTGACTTCTAGTTCACAGGCCAACACCCTCATTGTTAGAAGCTGGCAGCATTTAACATCTACCTGTAAAAATATGCAGAGAAGGGCTTTTCCTGAGATCTTTGACAGATGCCGGAAGTCATAAAACAATTGCATTCCTATGTGCTTCAAAAGTAGCAATTAGTTCACTCCAAGGACAATACAGAAAGTTTCCTAGTACAAACATTGTGTCTCTAGCTGCATTGAAACATCTTTATGGTGCAGCCTATAAAGTCATTTAATTTCAGATATGTTTCTAAAGTTTGCTGGATTGAGGTTATCCTCCTGTATTCCAGTTTCCAATATTAAAATATATACATTTAACAATTTTACAATAGTGCATGTACATTTCTGTTCTCTTCCAGCAGGGTGAACTGTGGATACATTTTAAACACAGCACTTTTCAATTACCTTTTCAACACAAACATCTGTACAGAGCAGTTTGATATACACATGACATACCATTCTAATACATTTGTAACACAAGCATCTTATATAAATTACTTTGACATTCACAAATGACATATATGTATTTGCAAAATTCCAGCTAGCTGTGCTGGCAATACCTCATTCATCACAGGGGCAAACTGATGCAGAGAAGATTTTTCAGCTCTCCTGTTCCAAATTGTCCAAGGGATTTTCTTTCTCCTCTTCCATTTTTGGCAGAAAACAGAATAAACAGCCCCAACAGAATTCTGGTAAACAAAAGTTTAATAAGGAATGGCAAGTGAGTTTCAAAAAGAAGTTTATAACCTCCCCAAAACAAAAACAGTCTAATATGATTGAATGACTATTCAAGAGACCTTGTGACCCACTCCCACCCTGGCTCCTTTTTCTTCCAGAAAGTCTGAATCTCCATTTTTCTCTATGGCAGCAGATTGCTTCAGACAAATGGGTTCTGAATATATTCACTAAGGTTAAAGATGACAGTGAGAGGAAATCACTCCCTTCCAGGTGGTCATTCCTCTTCCTTCAGATCATACTCTTTTGTTCCTAGTGCCAAAGAAAGAAAATGCTTGGAGAACAAATCTGAATCTTTCTTTCCTATACCTATCCGTGATAGTGCCCTAATTCAAAATGATGTCACTTCACAACCTGTTACCTCTTCTTCTTTCAAGTTTCCTGGTAACACTAGACTTATAAGACACTTATAATCACATCCCTATTCATCCTGGCTTCAAAACATTCTTAAAGTTTTGTATGTCTGGATCACATTTTTAGTTCTCTGTCTTAACCTTTGGATTGTCCACTGCATCATGAGTGTTCACACAGTGCTTAGCTCCAGTTACAGCTCCTTGCAGTCTACAGGGTTACAGGGTTTCCACATTTTTCCATATTTAGATTTGCTTATCCTTGCAGAATCTTTTTCAAAGTACTGGAAACTTCTCTTGAGTGAGAGATCTTTTACACATGCTGTCATCCAAGAGAACAGTCAAAAGTCTTTCTTGACTGCCTCCTGCAGGATTGTGTTCCTCGGATATCAACTAGAAACCTAATTTCAAGCAGCTTTTCTTCCACATGAAAAATAGATTCTTATTTAGCTCTGTTTCTAAGGTTTTCCACTCAGACTTCAGTCACTGTGAGTGAATACCTCAGGATTCTGGGTCTCATGACATCTATGATTCTCATGATATCCCTGGCAAGACTCCACATGAGATAAATACAGTGATATCTGAAATCTCTTCGGTCCAAGCATGAACACCCTTTATTTTCTCAAATCACAGTGTTGAGGTTTGTCAGAAAAGAAACCTTTTGGCAGAGACAACATATATCCTTAAATAAAGGCCTACCCTTCTCCCTCCCTGCTGCAAAGCAGTCAGTCATCACAGATGCGCTGGGTTTTGCTTGAGGAGCAGTTTCAGGAGTGATAAAAGTGCAGAGGTTGTGGAACTCCAAGGTCAGAATCAAGCACATAACTATCTAGGAAATGCTTGCCCTGATTAAGACACACAACTCACTGAACCATCTTTGGCACCTGGGAACTCTTCAAATGGTTTTAGACAATGCCACAGTCATGTTATGCATCTACAAGCAAGAGGGAACCAGGTTGTACCCCCTTTGTAGATTAGCCATGTTAGCTTGTGGTATAGCTTCATAGCACAATCTCATGTTACAGGCATCCTGTCTGGGCAAAACTGTGTGACAGACTGAGCAGGACCAGAGCAGACCCTCAAGAATGTAAACTAGATCAGAGGGGCCTTCCAACATTTGATCAATCTGTAGGGAGTTCCTCAAGTAGTCTTCTTGCCTCCTTTTTGAACAATCAACTGGAAATATTCTGTTCCATGACTCTATGCAAGAACACCCACAAAAATATGCTTTTTATTTTATTTTCTTTGAACAGGAATGTTCCATTATACTTTCCATTAATATCCAGGGTACTGATAAAGATTCAGAATGAATTCCCCAAGATCACTGTGGAGACTCCTTCTGGCAGGGGCAACTGGGGTTCTCACTCCTTTCAGAAATGGTCAGGTGCAGTTACCAGAAGTTTCCTCACAGAATGGATCTACTTACAGAAGAAAAGGGGTGTTTGACACACCCTGACATCAATCATCTTCAACTGACTGCCAGAAATATAGGGTCTTAATTCCTTTTAGGCACCTGCTTACTGGAGATGTGCAGTAGGTACTAATGGAGGCAAAAAGCCTGCTACTAGCAAATCATATATTAGCAAATGGAAAAGGTTTTCTATGTCATGCCAACAACATAACAAGCACCCATTCAGGGCTAGTTGTTCTCTGGTTTTACAATATTTATGTGAGTTAATATCCTATGTTTCTTATTTCTTCATCAAGGTTCTTTTATCAGCCATTTCAGCATTTCTGCCCATAGATTCTCCTCTTTCAATCCAGTCTCAAGGTTTTTTTTACATAAAAGGCCTCCAAGTAAACTGGTGGCCCCTCCTTGGAATCTTAATTTTGTGTTACAGAAGTTAACCTTTGCTCCGTTTGAACCAGGTAATTTGGCTGACTTGAGGTTCTTAACATGGAAGACAGTTTCACTTATTGCTCTGACTTCTGCAGGAAGGATATCTGAGTTACAAGTTCTCATGGTGAGTCAACCTTATCTAATTTTCCATGCGAACAGGGTTTATTTGAGAACTAATCATTATTTTATACCTAAAGTGATATCCAAGTTTACTTTAAATCAAATTATCCATCTCCCCATGTTCTCTTCTGCTCCTAAAAATGAGGGAGAAAAGATACTCCATATCCTGGATGCCCACAAACAACTCAAGTACTATTTTGACAGAACTATATCTCTCAGATCTTTGGATCAATTGTTTATTTCTTGTGAAGAGCAAAACAAGGGACAATTGTCATCAAAACAGACTAATTCCAAATGGTTGTCTAAAGCTATTATTACCTTTTGTTATACTCACCATAACAAATCTATTCCAGGCAGGGTCAGGGCCCTGTCTACCAGGGTCTTGGATTCATCTATGGCTTTTTGGAAAAGGTCAGATTCTAGAAACATTCTAGAAGCTGTTACTTGATCTTCTGGTATAAACGTTTGCAAAGCACTATAAGCTTGTTTACTTCTCTAGGCTCAGATCAAGCTTAGCTAGGACCATTTACAGTGAATCCTGGACTCTTCTCCGTCTACCTCCCAAATGTAGTTAGTTGTGATAATCTAGCCATATAGCTAAGGCTACTGCAGCACTGATGAATATGATCGACATAGTACAGTTGTGTAAGTTGAACTTACCATAACAGTAGATGTCTGAATGACCACTAGTGCAATAGCCTCTCCCTCCCTTAATCCCCTCTTGTTTTTGGTGTGTGTTTTTAATGCCAGGGCGTGGACATTTATGTTTTATTTTTCATAGCATAGTCCTTTTAGGACTCAGTTTCCATCTTTATGCTAGCAGAACATACCTCCCAGTCTCTTACGCCAAGAAATCTGGACAAGACCATTAATAAAGGGGGGACAAAGGCCCATAAATAGTGACACTTTTTAAATATTGCTTTTACAAACTTAGAAAATTGATAGAATAACAGGTTTTGCATTAGCATGAATTTTCTGAATAGCATGAAGCCTGAAACTCAAATGTCTTTCATTATTTTCTGACTAACCCGCAATGATTTGCCAATAATTTGCCAAAAAACGACCTTTTTATGTGGAACTAACAAAAAACATGGGGAATAAATCTGGACATTCTGCAAAAATCTGTACAGTTGAGAGGTATGGGAAAGCTTTTAAGGGCTTCATGCCCAAACTTGTCTTTTAGTCAGCTTAGCTTCAGCTGCCTAACAGTGGGTGCATGGAAGGTGCCCTGAAGATTTGAAAGCTGGCAGACCATTATATATTTGGCAGGGTATAACCCATATTGCTAAAGCTACTGCAGCAGTGATCTTGTGTTATGGTTAAGTTCAACATACACAACTGTACTTTTTTTGTTTTTGGAAATTAAGTTTTTCAGCAAGTTACTGGTATAGCTATGACAGCCTTACTGCAAACCATTTATAGAAGTTTATTTTTATCTGCATGGGAAAATCAGGCCGCATTGAACTTTGAACGCTTCAGTTATTGTAAAGTGCATTTGTGTTTTATTGTTGAAATTTGTATACTGGCACTCATCACTAGAAGAATGAAATAATGTTTTCACTTTTTGACTAAAGTTACATTTCTTACATTTGAAATGAATTATGATAATAATAAAGTTAATTATCTGGATATGACAGTTTAAAAGTATAGAGAAGTGAGATTGTACGCTAAGATGTTTAGGACGGAAATTAGTTGACACAAGTACATGACGTATAGCAGCTTCCACCCTGCACATACCAAGAAGAGAGTAGTTGAAATTCAGCTAGTCAGAATCCCTGGGATCACTAGTCAAGATTCTGTTATTTATGGAGAAGACACAAGAGATTGCCCTCTTTTTTTAAAGAAAGAAGGTATCCTGTTTGAATATTAACTCAGGCTTTGCTGAGTGTGGGTAAAACTAGATCTAAAATTCATGCTACAGTGACCAAACTTGATTTGAATTTAAGAGATTTGAAAACAACTGATGAGCAAATGGTCATTCCAGTAATGTACACTAGTAACAGTAAAACAGTCAAAAGTATGTCCGAAAGTATTGGCACTTATTAACGGGACAGGAAGCCCTCAGTAAGTATACTAGTATAGTTCCTGAATTTGTTGATAAGCAGAGAATAATATTAGAGGAAAGATATGGTATTAGGACAAGTACTATTAAAGTAATTGGTAATGATGCCTGTTTTGGGTGTAGTCAGTTCAAGTATGTAAATATATATGTGTATATCTATACACATTATGTAGAAAATGTCTGCGCGGGAGGAAGTGTTGGTGCCCCAGAAATGTATAACACCACTAGTGTGATATATATATTGCATAATATCAGTCATGAAAAACATTTTATAAAGGTAAGACCAATAGGAAATTAACAAGATATTAAAAATCTGGAGAAAAAGAGTGCTCTGGAAGGCAAAAAAAATCAGACATTTTAAATGTTCCTTTTCTCAGTATTGGAAAAGGTAAAAATTATTTTAAAGGTGGAGATTTAGAAGTATTGTTAGAAAGACATGAACATATATCACAAAAGAGATTTAATGCTTTTAAAACTCCAGGATTAAATTACTGTATTAATTCAGCATGCTTTTTCAAATTAAAACTGTTACACTAATAAATACTATTGATTATTGTATAATGTTTGTATTTGAAAACATATAAATGATAGTGACTTAAATGATATTGACTGATTTTATCAGAATGTCTGATGATGTCCTGATATTATACTTTGATGAGAATGAAAGTGCTTACTGCATTGTTTTTTAAGCTTTTATTTAAACTATTAACTTATTTTCCAGCTATAGCATGTTTCATTGTCTTTATGTTGTGATATATATAGGGTTTCAAGATGCTTTGGAACTGCCTTTTTTGCATTAATCAAAGAGAATGCATTATGAAGAGATTCTGTTTTTACATAGTATTAGACATAAAAAACACTGTAGTTCTGTGCACCATGGTTTAATACAAGTGAAGCAAGTCAACAGAACACTTTTTTAAATTACAATCACAAAGTGAATAAATATAAAATCATATGACTAAAATACAGCTAATAAAAATCTATTATTAAATATCAAATAGACTGTGGTGACTGTAAGACTAATCAGCAGATGGGTACAGCTGTGGCAGTAGTACAGATGCTGTGTTGGACAATGATGGTGAAGTAAGACCTGAAACACAGGTCAGGGCTATTAATGTACTGAAATCCAAAAACAAACCTCAGCTGGTACAACATCCAAAAAGTATAAACTCAAAACCAAAAAGACGCTAGCACACTGCAAGGTCATAGATGTAGAACTAAATACTTTTTAATTAATATAACATTAACTCATTCAAAGATGAGATGTAAAACAGACTCGTTTCAGCGCAAACTGCCTTCATCAGTGTTATAAGGTCACATCAATACAATACATATTTAAACCATGTACGCCCCAGTTTCCATTGGATAATTATAAATGTTCATTTAATCCAGATGAAACAATCCACCTAATCCTAATCATTCATGCTTTCTCTTTTTATTTAAAATGTCATATCATCCAGATTTATCACCCCTGTTGTGTACAATTTTATCAATTACAATAAATGTGAATTTAGCAGGAAATGTTTTAAAGTATGTTTGTATAAAGCATTGGATATACATATGCTTCTGATATCGCTCATATGTTCTGTAATATGAATGCTACAGGGATATGAGGTCTAGCCTATATAAAATGCTGAACAGGTGGATATAACCAGATTACCCACTCTGAACTACAATTCCCAAATATATATATATATATATATATATATATATATATATATATATATATATATATAGATCAAAAACTTTTTGAGTGTTCTTATTCATAAATTGTCTTGTTTTATCCACAAATTTACACATGATACAATGTCCACATGGTTGACAACCTTTAAGAATTTCACATCAAATTGTGGTCTGTTGTTCCTCATTTGAATGAGTTTTCTTCTTATAATGATTAAATATATTCTCCAATGTTTTACCTCTATGATAGGAAAACAAACATGCCGATGGTATAAGCTCACTCAACACATTATCTGACAAAAGTATATCCCAGTGCTTTTGTATTATATTCCTAAAAAGAGGAACATTTTGTCCAAAACTGGTGATCATTCTAATTGTATCTGTAACCTTTTGTTTTGATAACACAATAGTTGGGCTCTATCTAAATCCTTAATTGAATCACATACCTTCAGAACATCATTCCTTCTCTATCCCCTTTTACAAAATCTCTCAATAAAATCACACTCTTGCTTCACTAATTCTGTGTATTAATGTACTGGCCAGATTATGACCCTATCTATATCTATGGTCTCAAGCTCCTGGGATCAAGTGAGTGGATATCACTCTGGATAGAAGCAGTTAAAATGAATTTCCCTTCCTTCAAAGGCTTGCTGGTATCATCCTCCATGGTAGATCAAGGAACTCTGCAATCTACAAGTATCTTAGAATAGACCTACTGATCCTTTAGGCTGAAAGGTGTCCGATAGTTGTGGGCACTTTTTAAGGATATTCCTTTGTTGTCTCCTATGGGAGGCACCCAAGAAACTGTCCACTGGGTGGGGGTTCTTAGTCAGACCCAAAGTGCATTGAAGAGATTAGGACTCAGCTTGCCCAGAAATCCCACATGATAACCTGAAGGCTTTAGCTCCTCAGAGTGATGTCTTGACCTGCTCAGTTTATACCAACATGAATGATCCTTACCAGGACAAGGGATTTAGAAATGAACAGACCTGAAAATGGTTGCAGTGAATCTACATATTAGTTTACCATGATAACAACTGCAATTTTCAAAAACATTTCTTATTATGAAAATAATGGTGACAGATTAGTACTCATAATGCAATGTCGGTGTAAAACAAAAATACAGGACAGCATGCTGAGTTGTTATGTTTTGCTCACACTGCAGGGGCTATGTACTTCATGTATTGCATAAGTAATTATACTCTGCATGCATTAGTTCTGAAATTAAGTACTTACATTTGCATATAAAGAGAAAAAGAAAACTGATTTTTTAATAACCAATTTGAATTACTAATCTGTCAGTAACCAAACTAACTAACTAAAACAAGGAGAAATGTTGTTAGTAGATAACAACATATTTTGGAGTAAGAATATAGTATCAATCCATATAAATAATTCTTACAAGTGTGCTGTTCTTAATCAGGTGTCATATTTTCACAGCACAAACCTTAAGGAAGAAGGTTTGCAAAGTTTTGTTGAGAAAATTTTAATATACTAGACTTTGGTCTGCTGCAGATGATCCCTGAGGTTCAGAAAAGGCTACTACTCATGGTATGTCCAAACAAGAGTAGCCAACTACTCATGGATGTGCTTTCTAATTCAGAGACAGGTCCACCACAGTGATTTTTACATGGTTGATGACACCACTGTGGTAGGCCATCTCAAATGCCATGCTAAATGCTAAAGACGCATTCTGGTGAAGTGGCTAATGATAATTAGTCATGAGTTCTTTCTCGGAAAAGCCTGTGCAAGTTAACAAGGCTGGCCATTTGCATTTCCTCATTATAGTCAATGGGCAAGACCACATTATTGGTAATGTTAGGCAAGATGAAGCAGAAATGTAGTGGTGGGGCTGTGTGAGTGTGAGTATGGCAGTGTGTGTGCTTGCATGTCTGCAGGGGTATGAAAGGTCTTGGGTAACACTATGTGTGGTATTTGTGTGTGTGTGTGTGTGTGTGTGTGTGTGTGTGTGTGTGTGTGTGTGTGTGTGTGTGTGTGTGTGTGTGTGTGTGTGTGTGTGTGTGTGTGTGTGTGTGTGTGTGTGTGTGTGTGTGTGTTTGAATGTCTGCAGGGAGAGCGAATGAAGGGGGTATCTGTGCCAGTGTACTGCATAGACCACATGTAGTAATTACCACCAAAAATACTTGTTCGGCACCATCAGTAATTACACCTTATTCAGAGACATGCAAACTCGTTGATAATGAGGTCTTCCTCATTGCAACTAAGGTGTGATATGGGGCAATATTTATGCAAAGGAGAAAGACAAATTAATCAATACAAAAAAGGCAGCTCCAAAGATATTCAAAGAGAAATACAGTCAAAGACATCCAGCTATGGAACATTTTACAAAACAAAGAATAAGATCACAAACAGGGACCGTAGAACATAAGATTAGTAAAGTAGAAGTTAGAAAAATAGAAGCCAATTATGGAATACCTGTAAAGTGAAGGATTTAGTGTAGGAAGTCTAACACAGGTCATATCACAGCATAATGGGACAACTGAGTCCTCAAATAAGGAAAAACAGGAGGAGCAGGAGACATCTGAAGAAGAAATATGGACATATTTCATATGCAAAAGAGAAAGCAAAACTAACCAATACAAGAAGAGCAGCACTAAAGATATTTGAAGAGAAATACAGTTAAAGGCATCTGGACATGGAACATTTTTAAAATACAAAAACTGAAAAAAAAAAAACAAAGAGAAAAAGTAGAAAAGAGAATTAGTAATGGAGAAGTTAAAGAAATAGAAACTGAGGTTACGGATTACCTACCAAGGGAAGGATTTAGTCTAGAAAAATCTAACTCTGATAATATCACATTAGGATGGAGCAATGGATCCCCAAATTAAGGCAAAACCAGTGGAGAAGGAAACAGTTGATCAATTGCCATACAAAGATACTTTGGTGCCTTCCATAGGAAACCAGTACAAACATTCAGTTGGAGTTGCACAGCAAGTGAAGGAACAAGAAAATGGCAACACTGACACAGTCAATGTTGAGGAGTGATGGGCCACTGAGTTCCCATAAGAAAGAGCAATGGATGACAAAGGACGAAACTGAAGACAATGTGGCACAGGAAGATGCTCTGGAACTTTCTACAGAATGCCTGCATGAAACTGAGAACAAAGAATGCCCTCAGTTTAGAAGAAAATGATCTAAGAGAAGAGTTGATTTATTTAATAGAGATGGACAGACATATTAAGATCAATGAAAGAAATAGACTACATAAAGTCAATAAAACCCAAAAAGTTAGAAGTCTGATAAAACAAATGAATACAGTAATTAAGACTGTTCATAGAGATATGACAGAAGTAAAATGGATATATTACTCTGCGGCTAAGTTAATAACAGATGAAGTCTTACCACAAAAACACAGGATAGTAAGGAAAAGGAAGAGGAGAAATCTAATGCCATCATGGAAGTATCAAATATAGAAAAACATAAAGCTATTACGACAAGAAGTGTCACTGTTAGAAGAGTATAGAAGAGTGAACAGATTAACCAAAATACTCAGAAAGATAGACGTGATAAAAGCAATGCACAGTATCAGAACAGATCAGGATCTATCATGCACTATCTTAAATAATAAACTAAAATATCAGCACAGGCAGAAACACTTAGAAGAAATGCAGATAAATATAAAGGAAAAGTACAAAATAAGCAATTTATTGATGACCCAAAATTTTTTATAGAGAATTGGGAAACAAAGGAATTGAAACACCACCAAAAAAGAAATAGATACATTTTGGAGAAATATCTATGAAGGTCCTGTGGAATATAACAAAGATGCTTAGTTGACAGAAGAAGTAAAAGAAAGAATAAGAAGTTCAAATGTACAGGATATGAAACCAGATGAAGTAACAGCCAGAAAGACTGAAATACAGTTAAGGAAAGCTTCTAATTGGAAAACCCCAGGTCCAGATGCAGTACCTAACTTCTGGCTAAACGTATTAACATCTCTACATGAAGATTTAACCATGAGTAAGAATTATTTATATGTGCACCACAGACAAACACCAGCCTGGTTAACAACAGGAAAAACAACACTCTTACTTAAGATCAAACCTGCAAGCTATCTTAAAAACTATAGACCAGTAACTTGCTTCCAGTGATGTATAAACAGCACACTGGAACTGATGCTGACAGAGTTTATAGTTATTTAGAAGAAAACTTAATTATGGCAGTAGAACAAAAGGGTAACAAGAAACAAAGGATCATTTGTTGTTAAATAAAGTCATAATGGAAAACTTTAAAAGGGGAAGAATCTAAGTATGGCTTAAATAGACTATAAAAAAAGCATTTGACAATATTCCACATTCATGGATAAAAGAGTGCTTAACAATGTATAAGAAATACTCTACACTGATCAGTTACAGCAACCATGAAACAGTGGCAAACCACTTTGCAGTTAAGACATGATAAAGGGCAAATTACTATTCTAGAGATAAAAATTCAAATGGGGAGAAATTCCAGTGTGACTCTGTCACAACTGCTCTTTTGTCTTGCCCTTAATCTATTACACTGTCTACTTCACAGATTAGGTTATACAATTTTCCTCTCAGAAAACAACAAAGTATAAAGGCTTCTCATCTTCTTTTTGTGGATCATTTAAAACTGTATAGTTCATCAGATGAAGAACTGAAAGCTCAACTGCAAGTGGTCAAAATGTTCTTAGATGATATAAGAATTTTATTTGGTCTTGATAAATGTGTAAAAGCAACCTTTAAAACAGGGAAGCTGTAGCACCAAAAAACATCAGTTTGGGACAGGAATGTGAAATAAAAGAACTTGAGCAAGACAGACCCCGGGATTCATGAAGCTTGTGCCAGACACAGGCGTAGCGTCGGTGATCTAATGCCAAATATGGCCGCTGAGCGATTCAGGTACGAGCTGTTTCCACGTGCACTACCAGCGTAGGCCACAGCTGCACAGCTCCAGGTGCATGTATGCTAATTACCCCATGCACAGCAGTGTAGCATGGAAATTAAGGTATATAGCAATTCATGAAGTGGTGCAGGCATAGTGTAAGCATACAGAAATGTAAACCGAAAAAACGGTTTACATTTTTTCAAACATAAAATCAGAGCCATGACAGCGGACCAAACTCACGTATTATACTGTTAATATATGCTAATGGCTAAATATATAGCCATTGGCATAAAAAAACATGCACAACACATAAAAAAGAAAATTTAACATCATGGCCACACTAACGCAAAGTAAAATCTCAGTGCATCGGTGTGCAAACGGGATCACAATGAAAATGTATTTATATGTAATAAAACTGCAATGTAACACATTTCATGAATTCCCCATAATAGTCAATGGCACGCATGCTACACCACAACCATGGCGCAAGGGTTGCTAAAGGTCTGTGACAGTGTTCTGCATGGTAACTAGGAATTAGTAGTCAATGCCATGCAAATGTAACAAGTAATACTGAATCGCAAAATCACCGCCAGCATAAGGATGTACCTCACAGTGTAGCGGTACAACACTGAGGTGTGGCCTGGAGATAAAGATGACATCAAGAGAGGGGTGCACCACCTTAGCTGTAAGCACATTGGAGTATTGCTAATCTGGGTTGCCTGTTGCTAAGCAAAGCTGCAGGATAAGGGTATGGAAGTAGCCATAGCTTTGCTTATCTGAGAGCACACAAGCTAACCAAACGTGCATGTGAACGTGAATGAAAACGCGCTCAAAACCTGATAAACGGCTGTGTGCGGCATGCACCACAGCTGAAACAGGAAGGATACAGGAAGACAATAAGGAAATGCTGCAGCATGGTAATTGGACTACAAATGAGTAATTAACACCTAGGAACCCACAGTGGGCCATTGACAACAGCTAACAAGGCTGCTAGCAGCTACCTGCAGAACAGGAAAGGGGAGGTGCTATACTGCAAAGAAAAGAGAACTGTCAGAGCAGAACAAAGCAAACTTGCAGTAGATCAGCTACATAACACATTTCGCTACACAATCCTGGGTTGGGAAAATACAAAACAAGATGGCCGGCAGCTGGATGCATGCCTGACAATGGGAGGGGAATTGGGTGGAAAAGTGAAGTATAGAGCAATAAATGAATCATGGCAGCCAAACATAATTCAACACCAAAGGCCCCACAATAGCAGTATCTGCTGTAAAACCCATAATTAAGATACCCTGCAGCTGGAATTGCACATACACACCCAATTACACCAGCAGCATCCATTGCACAATAGTATAAAGTGTAAAAGCACCTCACACACAGTTGTGTATTCCCAGACACTCTGCACCATTTTTGTATAAAGACTGGGAACTTTTAATATGTACATGTTAGGGGCTGCCACATCTTTGATTCACCAGCTTGTGTTGGAGACTGACGGTAGTGTGGAGGATGATGCTGACAACCATCTCAGGCACTGGAGGAGGAGAAGAGTGTTCAGACCAAGGGTAATCTGCCAGGGGCTACATGATCTGGAGATAGTAGAGCATTACAGGGTGGACAGGGACATGATAGAGCAACTTGTTGAGCTGTGCTGGCCATGCCTCAGAGCCAGAAATAATAGAGGGGAACCCATCCCAGTGGACACAAACGTATGTATAAGCTTGAGAATACTAGCCACAGGTGCCTTTCAAAGGCCAACTGGGGATATCATGAGGATCTCACAGGCATCAGCATCCAGGGTATTCCACCAGTTCCTGGATGCCATGTTACCACATGTCAATGAGCACATATACTTCCCCCAAATGCTGGAGGAGTTGGCCAGCAATATGCATCTCTTCCACCATGTGGCAGACTACCCAGAGGTACTGGGTGCAATAGACTGCACACACATACACATCAAGATACCACCCAGTAAGCAGGGTAGGCGCTACATAAACCGCAAGGGATACCCCCCATCAACTGCCAGGTCATGTGCAATACCCAGGGCATTATCATTGATGTGTGTGCTGGCAGCCCTAGAAGCTATCACGACTCCCACATCTGGCATGCCTCACAGCTGTATCAGGTATTAGCCCGGGGGGACATCCCATATGGCCACCTGGTGGGGGATGCTGGCTATGCACTGGAACCGTGGATGATGACTCCCATCAGAAATGCACACACACCCATGCAAGAACGCCATAATGAGGCACACGCAGAAACCAGAATCATCATAGACCGTGTGTTTGGGATGCTGAAATCATGGTTCCATTACATATCTGGTGGAACCTTGCAGTACTCTCCAGGCATGTGTGCCCACATCTTCATAGTTTGTGCCATGCTACACAATATGATCCTGCGGAAACATCTGCAGCAGGGACAGAATGGTGAAGGCCCTCACAGCCCACCACCATTGCCAATGGCCCCACAGGCACAGAGGGACTCAGACCATGAACACCCTGTGTCTGCCCCAATAGGCAGATGGAGGCGTGCCCAGTATGCCCATGCCTTGGCAAAGAGGGAACATATAGCACACACACTGACAGTGTAGGCACCTATGGGCTGACACTCTTCTCCACCTGCACACACAGCAAACATGGATGGCACACACACACACAACCACCTGTAAATTGTCATGTATAGATGGTCTACTGTGTGCATCCTACATAGGCAGCCCTCAACTATTGTACACACAACTGTCATTGGCACAAGGTAAGTCAATACCTGAACAGTAAATTAAGCTATCAGCATGTGTCAATACTGTATGTATAGGTTCATAGGTACATAGGTAGGTACATGCCTAACTGCCCAAGGCCATTCATAAGCCTAGCCAAAATGTGTCTGCTGTCACCACCCCATTGATTAACTAACTGTCCCTCTGTGGAGCAGAGCCAATTGCAGGATCCCTGGGGTGTATCCACTGTTCCCCACCCACTCTGCAAGGATTCCCTGGAGTGTTAGTGAGGGGCTCCATATAATGCAATCAGGGATGTAGTTCCAAACCATGAGGAGTACCTGTGACAGGAATCTGTCACTCCAGCATCTTCCAGTTATGGTTGTGGCAAGGTGTAGCTCATTACAGTGTGTGGCTCACTGTAACATGGATTCACATAGGTGGAGCATATCCATTAACCCTCACTTGGACATGGCTTTGTTGGCCAGCAAATATCATCTCTGAGTAAACGAGATGCCACTGAGTAATGCAAGAGTTTATGCAGTCTGGCAGCATAGGACACATGTCTGAGGGCATTATCCCTCTTTGTGAGGTAGGTTCGTGGCCCTTCCAGCTGTCAGATGTGTCTTCTGTGGTACATCCAAAATGGGTTATCATACTTGATGATGGAATTGATGAGTGATGAGTAAAGGGGCACAATAACCTAAGTCTGTTTAGATGCGAGCCCTTAAGTAATCAGATGGCTTACATAGACAGATGTCCTAACTACTTCACAGATATGACTGTCAAAGGAGAGATCATTATGTAATGTAGTCACCACATGCCCATTATGTCATCTGAATTATAGTATCTGCCACTCATGTGTTTATATGTGTGCGTGTAGTTTCCCAAAATGGAATGACCATGCAGTATGTGGCCTTTAGCTGGAGGCCATGACTCTGACACCCTGTGTTGGTTTATGTGAGGCTCCTTGAAGGACGTCTAAGACAGATGGACTGTCAGTTATGGCTCCCAGTCTCCAGTAATCACCAAACATGGCCTGCTGTAGTCCACCTATGTTAGCCCGTACCTCTGAGAAGTATATGGCAAACAGTAGGGGTCCCAGGACTGAGTCCTGTGGGACACCAGTTGTGACTGGTCAAGAGTTGGACTTGGAGGCTGCTAGGCTTACCATGTGGATTCTGTGTGTAAGCCTGTTGGTAAACCAACCTGTGATGTATGGGTGTATGTACTGGCTGGTGAGTGTAGAAATAATACCTGAGTGGGGAATGGTGTGAAATCCCTTGGCAAGGTCCAGGTAGTATGTATGAACAACCATACCCCACACCTAAAAGCTAGGTGACTGTAAGATGTCAAACAGGTTCAGTAGGCATGATCTGCACTCAATCAAGCTGCCCTGGGTTGGGTCAAGTGTCTGGGGGTTACCATTATCTATGTTAATGAGTGCCATGAGGATGCGCTCCATAGCCGTGCAGATCAGGCTACTCTGGCTTATGGGGTGGTAGTTACCATGGTCAGTTGTGTCATCACCTTGGCGGAGTGGAAATAGCTGTTGCCATGCACCAGTGAATGGCCATGTAGCCTGTGTAGAGGCTGATGTTGAATTGCTATATTAGGCGGGAGTCACTTTGTCTTGTAATGTCTGCAGGATGCAGTCTGGGACACCATCTGCCTCCATTGATGCTCTGTCATGCCATTTGAAAGGGCCATTACCACCTGTATGTCTCAGATGTCTTGGATACTGTACTTTTTGGGTATTGTTGTGGGCCCTGTAGGGGGTGAAACTTGCTCCGAATGTATCATCAAGTGTGTTGGTGATATCAGTAGGGTCAGTATATTCAGTGCAATATTGCACCAGCACAGTGCAAATCTGTGTGTTACTGCTTACATCCTTGACATAGCCAAAGAAGCCTTTGTGGTCATATTCTGAATTCATGCCTATTTACCCATGGATGTCAGCCTTGGATGATTACATGAGTAACATAAGTATCTTGCTAATACTGGTCACGGACATCTGCATGTCAGGATTTCCTGTTGTTCTGGACTACTGTCCTACTTCTGTTGTATAGCCTGTGTAATGCAGAGGTTCAGCAGACTGGTATCCTTGTGTAGGTGTAGTGAGTCCTGGTTTATCATTGATGGCACGACCCATACATCTTTGTAGGTGCTTATAGAGTGCATTTGTAATTCTGTCTGTATCTTGAGCAGTGTCATCCCTGAGCATCGGGGCTGTGAACCCTCCCACCTCTGTCATTAGTACTGTGAATTTACCTGTAGGAAAGGTATTCGCTGTGTGTTCCTTGGGTGGGGGAGATGGTTGGGAGTGGAAATTATCAGTGAATAGTTCATGGTCAGATCTAAGTAGTGACCAGTTTACCTCTGCTGTACTGCACCTGCTGCACATGTCATTGATTACCACTTCTAGTATGTTTTCACCTCTCGTTAGTCCATCTACCAACTGATACAGCCCATATGAGGTGATAAATCCCACAAAGTGCTGGGCCTGGAAGTGAATACTCAAGTAGGTTATCCAGTTAAGTGTAGGGTAGCCGACATTGACCAATAACAGGGTGTCTGGTAGGACTGTCATGTTTACCACAGTCTCCAGATAGTTGTAGTGGTGCTCCTGGGTCATGGAGGGTTATCTGTAGCAGCTCACAGTTTGCATTGCAGTAGTCGTGGCTGATGTTAGCTGCACATGGATGATCACAGAGGTATCAGGCTGCCCCACTAACTCGGAGGTGTAGGTATCCCCAATAAATATGGATACACCCCCTCCATGTCTGTGCCAGTCCATGTTCAGTGACTGAAATGTATGTTATGGGTTGTAGTCTGGTAGTGCCGCTGTGCTCACAGGAGCCATATACAGGTCCCAGTCACAGAACAGATGTAGATGTTGTCCATACTGAGGGGTGCTGTGAGTGCATGCATGTTGTGAGTACTACCCCTGGTGTTGAGTAGCCTAACCCTCATTGATTCCGCTATTGTGCAGTTCATGGAGGTGAGATTCACCTCTGAGACCTGCCTAAAAACGGCACCATGGGCACACCAATAGCTATTAAACTGGAGTGGCTCCCCCACACCCTGGCTGTATGTTTCTGGGACACATGATCCCAGGGGTGTATATACTGTTGCACAGTCACACATCAAGGTTTCCCCTGAAGTGTGTCAGTGAGGGGCTATGCCAAATGTAGTTAGGATGTTAATGTATAGTCTCTCAATTCATCTATTATGTCAGTATTTCGAGAAGTTCATTGGGTGTGGGTGGCTCCTCCTGTTGTGTAGCCAAGCTTACACATAGGATTCATGGACATAGGAAATAGGCAGAAGGAACGTTAATGTCAATAGTGTAATGGCTACAGTATTTGCATAATATCTGTGCAGTCCTGGTTCAAATCCCAATAAAGTCAGAGGTGATTTACATGTTACATAGTATACCTTAACCACAGCTTGCATATATAGGTAGTATTCCACAGAATAATAAACATTTGGAACACACAACCGCTGAAATGTGCGTTAATCACCTTGCACTACCAGTGCCTGCTCTGAGAGGTAAAACAACCACTGCCAGGATTAGAACACGCAACCATATGCTCAATCTTCACAATAACCTAACACTAAGCTACCTGAGATGTACCATGGCAGTAGTGTATTCTGACAGTTTAAAACACAAAAGGGAGGAATGTGTGGAAATAGGACAAACCGCCATGTACCCAATGAAAGGTGTATGCTATCTATATATATATATATATATATATATATATATATATATATATATATATAAATCAACATATATATATATAAATCAACATATATAGAGAAAGAGAGAGGGAGACAGAGAGATATATGTCGATATATAGGGATATACATATATATGTAGATATATAGATAGGTTAACAACATCTACACAATCCATGGAGGTACATATAAATGGGATACTTACCAAATACCAAATGCTTGACATACCGATGCACGTAATCACGAGGCTTAAAGACCAAAAGACCACAGTACCGAAACACCAGAAGCGCGAGTTTTAAAATCCAATGTTAAGACACATTTAGTTAGTGCTTCTGGTGTTGCAGTTCAGGTAGGTTACTGTGTGTAAGTGTGTTTCTGAGAGCTGTAGTATGTGTAAGTGTGTGTTCTGAGTGTGCTGTGTGTTCCTGGGTGACTGTAATGTGTGGGTGTGGGTTTGCTTGCACGGTCTGTTTGTGCGATCTCTGAGGTAGAATATTAAAGTAGGGAGGGTGTGGGGGGCCCACATCCAAACCAATTACAATACAAACTGTAATAACATCACAAATCATTCACTCACTGTACGACATCTGCAGAAACCTTAACATACCTTGTCAGAGACACACTAACATGGCCCTATGTGCAATAGTTGCTGTTATTGGAACAGCTGCTGATGTTACAGGGTTTGTTTGCACTAATCCCATTTCAGATGGTGGTGTGTACACCAGGAAGTGTTACCAATTACTGATTAACAGCACATTATGATACACATGTGCACCAAACCAAAGATGTCTGGTGAGCACACTGTAAACCACCTAACATTTTATGCATAACCATACAGCCTTCAGCTGCCCAAACATCCTTGCCAGACTGAAACATCTGCAGAAGTATCAGGTACAAACAAACCCTGCATAAGTAGCAATGTTCTGAAATATAACAGCTGTACTCACATGTAGAACAACATCTTCTAGCCATTATACACAATCCACGGGAGTCATGAAGCTAATATATCTCTGTCTGTCTCCATATAGTTGTTGCAATACATCACAAACAACACATCTAGGTCGTCTTCCTCGAAAGTAAGGCAAAGGGACAATCCCCAAGTGGAGTACTCAATTATACACCATTATTTCCATGGTGTTGGCTAATGGAGTAGCTGCACAGCTGATGTGCATGTAATTAACTACTTTGGAACACCAATTGATGGGCAGGATAGCATATGTTACTGATATTTAACTATAAAAGAATGGCTTGTCACACATTCAAATCATCTGTATATACCAGCAGAAACATTACAAAGAAGATTGAAACACAAACTGAAAAGGATTGAAATAACAGTCAACGACACCTCAGGCTACTAATAAGGTATGTAGAACACTCAGTATGTCTGTGTATGTAGTACCTGTTCTGTAATAATTAAAGTGTACGCAATACATACAGTGGAAACAGTTATTTTGTAGTGATGTATTGTTGAGCATAGTAATGCTTGTAGTATTTATGTGTGTACTGCTGTAGGTCACAAGGCAAAAACCTCATACACCACAAGGGATACTATATAAGAGCTTTGAACCCAACAATTCCCCTCCAGGCACTGTCAGTGCAGGGTTGGTCCAACAAGTACGTGCTATAACAGGGGATAATATATGTTGATATATTGTAACAGTAGTCATATGTATGGGTGTATTACTGAGAATAACATGTCGAAGGTGGGCCTACTGTACAATTATGATTTGCATTGTGGGATATTGTGCCAGTAACTGTGTAATGTATAGTATTGTAGGCAGATATTTATTACATTTTACATAGCATTACTGTTATGTTAGGCAGACATTAGTTATGTCTATTGGCATTTACAATACACAATAACAGGATACATATGGCTTGTAGTCACCCGACAGTTTATCAGCATGATAGCAAAGTAAAATGGAAGAGCTAGTTAACTATCCATGCACATAGGACATGTAATAGGTTCAAAGGTAGGTACCAGGCTGTCTGCCCAAGGGTATTTATAAGCCTAGCTAGAGTGTGTTGGCTTCCACCACCCCCTTAGTTTAGTTCCCTGTGCCTCTGAACAGCAGAGCCATTAGTTCCCTGTGCCTCTGTCCAGCAGAGCCACTGCAGTGATCCCCAGGGTACATGTCTGTCTCCCATCCATCTGTCAAGGTTTCTCTTGAAGAGTGCTAGTGAGAGGCTCTGCCTGATGTACATTGGAATCATGTTCCAAAGCATGGGGATTCTCCGGGTCAGGAATCTATCCCTCCAGCACGCCCTAGTTATCGTGGTTAGGTTTATATCCCTAGAGCATGTGGCTCTCAGGAGCTTTTGTTTAGGTGGAGCATATCCAGCAATACTAGGTTGGACATGGGCCTTGTATGTCAAGCAGAGATCACCTCTGAGTACGCGGTATGCAACCGAGTACAGCTGGAGTTTCTTTAGTTGGGCTGCATAGGTCATCTGTTTGAGGTCAGTAATCCTCTTGGTGTGGTACTGTTGAGGTCTTTCAAGCTGTTGCAGTTGTCTTGTAAGGTACATCCCAAATGGGGTGTTGTATCCTTTAATGGGTCTAATAAGTCATGAGTAGAGAGGCACAATGGCCTCCTTTGTTCTGGATGCGAACCCATTTGAGATTAGCGGGACCATGTAGAAGGATATTCTAACCACCTTGGCATTATGGTTATCCAAGGAGAGATTGCTATCTACTTGGGTTTCCAGATCCCTTATTACCTTTTCTGTATATAGGGGACTAGCACCTATGTGGTAGTCTATGGGTAATTAGTTTTATCCAAAGGGGATGACTATGCACTTTATGGCATTCAGCTTGAAGCCATGATATTGACACCAGGTATCCGTCTCAGTGCAACCCTTCTGGAGGGTGTCTGTATCAGCTGGGGAACCAATTATGGCCCCTAGTTTGCAGTCGCCTGCAAAGCTTTTCAGCCAAAGTCCTCCTGTGCTTGCCTGTACCTCAGAGAAGTATATACCGAACATGAGTGGTCCTAGGACTGAGCCCTGGGGACGCCACTTGTAACTGGTTTACAGTCGGACCTAGGGTATGCAACTCCCACTGTGTGGGTTCTGTCCATGAGCCACTTTCTCAAACCTTCTAGTGACATAGGGTTTAATGTTTAGGTTGATGGGTATGTCGATAATACCAGAATGGGGAATGGTGTTGAAAGTCTTTGAGAGATCAAGGTAGGCTGTGTGGACCTCCTTACCCTCATCTAATGCCTGGGTAACTGTCTCAAAGAAGTCCACCAGGTTTAGGAGGCATGGTCTGCCCTTAACAAAGCAAACTGGGTGGGGTCAAAGGTTTGGAGGTACCCAATGTCTCTGTGAATGAGATCCATGATGATTTGCTCCATAGCCTTGCAGACCAGGCTAGTCAGGCTTACAGGGCAATAGGTCCCATGGTCCACTCTAGCTCCACCTTTGTGGAGTAGGATAACTGTTGCTGTGCGCCATTCAGGGGGCACAAAGCCTGATGCGAGGCTATTATTGAACATGGTGCGTAAGTGGGGAGCCAGTTCGTTCTGAAGTTCATGTAAAATGCAGCCTGGGATGTTGTCCGGTCCCATGGATGCTGTGATTTTGGCTTTAGAGAGTGTAGCTTTTACCTGCGTAGTTGTGATTACAGGGACTCTGCATTCTTCCTGTATAGATATGGGCCCCTTAGGGGGTGAGAGGGTGGAAAGGTAGCACTGAACCTATCTGCCACAATGTTGGCAATATCAGTTGGTTCTGTAATGTTCATGCCTTTGTGCTGTAACTCAGAGCAGATCTGGGTGTTACCATCGAGATATTTGACATAGCTATAGAATGCTTTGTGGTTGTCCTTGGAATTAGTGATGGTTTTGTTTTCGTAGCTAGCTTTGGAGAATCTTATAAGGGATCTCAGCTTCTTACTGAGGCTGACCAAGGAGCTCCTCCACTCATGGGATTGTACTCTCTTTTGCAGCAGTTTCTTCCTTCTGTTGTACAGTTTGTTTATGGCATGGGACCACCAGATTGGCTTCATTTTTTTGGAGGACAGTGTCTTGGTTCTGTTTGGGATAGCACGATCCATGCACTCGTGTAAGTGCTTATAGAGTGCATTTGTGTAGGATTCAGCAGTTGTAACTGTATTGTCCATCTGCATGGGTGTCATGAAGTTCACCACTTCTGTCTTAAGAAGCATGAAGTTGGCTTTGTAGAAATATTATACTGTGGTTTCCTTAATGGTGGGTGGGGGCAGGATGTGGATATCAAGGGTGTTTAGCTTATGGTTGGATCGGACCAATGAGGAGTTGACTTCAGGTGTGGAACACCAGTCACTCATGTTGGCAAAGCCTAGGTTTAGGATATTGTTGCCCCTGGTGGGGGTGTGGGTAAGTTGATCCAGGGCATTGGGGGTTATGAATTCCAGAAAGCATTGAGCTAATGAGTTGGTACATGAGTAGTTTTCCCAGTTAATGGTGGAGTAGTTGAAGTCGCCCATTAGTAGGGTGTTTGGTTGAACCCTAATAATTTCCAGTACATCAAGAAAAGAGGAGTGGGAATCTTGGGGCATGGTGGGGGATCTGTAGCAAGCTACAATTTGGATTGCAGTTTAGCCCAGAGGTAGTTGCACTTGGATAACCTCGGATGCATTGTGCTAAGCAACTAGCCTGGAGGGGTATATATCCTTAATGAATATGGACACACCTCCACCTTGAGTGTTTTGGTCCAGGTTACATGGCCGAAAAGTGTGGTATGAGTTATAGCCTGGTAGTGCAGGGGTGCTCTCTGGAGCCTAGAACCAGGTCTCAGTCACTGCACAGATATCGATGTTCTCCATTACAAGGAGTGCCTCGAGTGAGTGCATTTTGAGATTTAGACTTCCAGCATTGAGTAGCATTACCCTCGGTTTGTGCTTGCCTGTTCCTGTTATGATGGTGAATATGTTATTTGAACCTTGCCTAAAGAAGGCACTATAGGGGCAGCAAGAGCCTTAGCCAGTATCCGGAATTCCAGGGGCGACAGGTGCAGGCCATCTGTGGCAAAGCATTGTGGTCTGTTGACCATGTCATCCCAAGCAGACAGTTACAGGATCCCCTTAGAATAACACCAGAAGCTTAGCCAATTGTTGAAGTCAATCATTTTGTCCTTGTATTGCGGTATCATTCTGGGCAATGGAGAATGCTACTCAGGGCTAGGGTCATACCTGCCTGGGCTACAAGATCGGAGAGCTCTTCCATGTCTCTTTTCATGTAGTCCAGGGAGGTACATCTCAGGTCATTCACACCAACATGGACAATGACAGAGTCATATTTGTATTTGTTGTGGAGTGACCTGAGTGTGTGGCTTATGTGGCGGATCCTGGTACCCAACAGGCAGCTGATAGTAACATTCTCCTTGTTTAGTCTGGTGAGTGGGACATCAGTGTGCCTGACTATAGAGTCACCTATGACTAGTGTGCTGAGTACGTTGTTTTGCCTTATTGGCTGTGGTTGAGTGGCACACTGAGTCTGTGGGCTATGTGTCATTGGGGTTGTGTTGGGGGATGGAGGCTGCTTGCATTTCCGCTTTGGAGGTCTCTGTTGCTAAGACAGATTATTATTGAGAGCCTCCACAAATGTTTTTGTGTTACTATGTGTGGATTATGGTGGTGTAGATTTAGTGAGACTATGTGATGAGTGTGGTGTGGTGCAAATGTTTACCTTCTCCACATGACTGTCAAGTTCCGTCTTGGTTGGCGAGAGCTTTACCTCCAGTTTGGCTAGATAAGTGCATCTTTTACAGGTTGCAGTGTTGGGTAGTAGGCGGAGAGGTTTGTCTGTGTACATGAGGCAATTTCTACATTGCGTCACGATGCCCAGATTCATCAGATAGACAGAAGAGAACACTGGGAGCTGACCCTTGGACATGCCTGAATATAAAACTATTTCCCCTAGATAAGTGAGGAAAGTGAGTGCAAGAGCTGTTTACTCTAAGCAAGTGAGAAATGTACGTACAAAAACTGT
Organism: Protopterus annectens; assembly: GCF_019279795.1. Classification (NCBI taxonomy): domain Eukaryota; kingdom Metazoa; phylum Chordata; order Ceratodontiformes; family Protopteridae; genus Protopterus; species Protopterus annectens. The sequence continues at coordinate 1,125,540,634 of NC_056725.1, forward strand.
TTACCTTTAGGTAATGAGGAAGATTGAGTGCTATAGTAATTAGTAGCTTACTTAGTGCTTACAAGTTCTGAACAAGTGCTGAGCATGAATAAGCAATCCAGATAGGGTCTTGGATAACATAAACACACTACCCCCCTCCCCAACAGGTACACAATAATATATCCATGTACACTACAGAGCCCCTGTAACCACAATGATGCAGGTACAAGCTGCAATCAGGCTGCATGGGATCTGTCCACATCCCAGGTTGTATCATGCACATACGGCAAAACAAGTTGCTCTCCACATACACATCATGTAAAACATAGCTTCATGTCAGGCTGTGTACACACTGAATTGTGCACACCAACAGTTATCACAACCCACAAAGGGGGAGACACCACTGATAATGGGAAGTACTGCACAGCTGCCCTGCTGAGACTGGTCTGAGAGGCCTTGAACCTTGATCAACTTATTTGATGTCAGCAGTACAGATGTAGATGACAGTAAGGTTGATTTCATACTGCATATCATAACCTTGCCAGGTCATAGGACATCATCACCCATACTGTGTTTCATCTACACTCAGTATACTAGATGTACATTCCTATGTCACAGGAGTGTTTTGTAATGGGACTGCTGGCTGAACCAATACTATAGAAGGTGTCTGAATAATACATGCACATCACACCAGTGTCAGCTACAGTAAGACAGAGTTAATTCATTGTACTCCCCCTCACTGTAGTCTATACCACACAGACTAACAGATGGCATCTGCCTATTGAAGTATGCGAATGACTATGATCTAGGAGCAATAGCTGACTCAGAGTGTTGTGGACGACATACAGAAGGGGCTTTGTGGGTGAGGTGTGTGACATATGGCCACAATCTGACAGCTACATATCACATTGTCACCATTATGTTAATAACCCTGTACCCATGAACTACCACCTAGGTAGCGGTCAACATAATGGACACTGTGTGTAAGGGATGCAGCTGGGCAGTTGTCTTTCCTGTGATGGTTATGTCACCACACCTGTCAGGTAGTCATATGTGGCAACTATAATCATGACAGGGTGCCATCCATGAATATAGAGATCATTGTCCAGCCATACTCAACACTCAAGTGACCCATATCAGAGCACATATTTCCTTTAAGGGGTATTGGCCATGTTCAGATGGCCTACACCGGCCTTCCCAATCCCCATCTGCACTATGTAGCATGATGCCTACCCAGAATAAAGCCATGTCCAACTCAGTAATGTTGGACATGCTACACGTACACATCCTGATCTCAAACACATACTTCATGGACATCCACCTTCCTAGTACAAGGATCACCACATGCTGGACAGATCCTTGTCCCATACACTTTACATACTCCTGCCATACTATGCATGCCTGTCCAGCAAAGCTGCACATTGTCCCCCTCTCAGACATGGTGTGATGACCACATGGTAAATGTATCATTAACCCCATGGATCAGTTATGTGGCACTGCTTCACCTGGCCCCAGAAACCCGCCTGTCAGCTACAGCTAGGTAACTTTTCATCCTAGATTCATACATAGCCCAGGGTATATAGCCTACTAGTTGACTTTGACCGTTCATGCTATAGTTGATATCCATCCCTGCAAATACCATCTGGCTAGCCAGTGACCCATGTGTATCACATGTGCAACACAGGTGATACATGGCAGGATGTTGAACTACTGTACAGTGCCATGTAGATGTATATGGCAAAACACATACATGTAAAACCTTTGTGAGCAAGTCTGCAGGGTTACAGGTCATGTCCGTTAAGGCAGTGTAAGTCTTTATATGTGATATATACACAGCATCAAGGTTGACTGCATTAATGTGGACACTTCCAGGCATGTGCTGATAGGTAAGAACACCAGTACAGGCAAACAGATATGCCCACATCAAGACAGCATCCACATGGAGTATAAGCAATGTAATCAGGTGACACACACACATATATGTTGATAATATCCAATCATCATTGAGTGTCAAATGTGTGTGACACAAACATGTCAGTGGTGTCAGTGTAATGTAGATTTGCAAAGACAACTATTTAATCGGAATAAATGTGATACACATGTATGTTCAGCTGTAGCTCTGTACATCTCTGTGAGTTACTGTGACCTGTCTCCATCATTATGTCTTCTAGGTATGCCGCGTGCAAGGCTACCACCTTATACCCACTTAGAGGATGAGGCCCTCATCCCATACCTACATGACAATCCTGGTGTCCTGTTCAGCCATGTGCTACAGGATGCACAGCAGTGGGATGCCCTGTGGCAGGAACTTTGCAGGAGGGTTAATGACGTGGGTGGCCACAACCGCACATACCAGCAGGTGCGCAGACACTGTACAGACCTCATTAGATGGGCGAAACAGCATGCAAATGCAATCGCCAGGGAACAAGGTGCAACAGGTGGTGGGCCATCAACCCAGCCTCCACTCACATGTACCGAGGAGCTACTGGCCAACCTGGGGACACCTGCAGAACAACATCCACAAGCCTTAGCTGATATCGTGGAGGTGGGTATCTCTCAACCACTGTGCTTGGAGTTGCCTGGTAAGTCACTACTGCACATATAACAACTATATTCCATATAGTTACATGTGTCACTGTACAATATGTAATGCAATATCATATGCAAGGCATGTCTACACACATGCCGCATACTATAGTATGCTACTCTGTGTATGCACACATGTGCATACTCCATAGTATAGTCTATTGTACTGGCGTATGTGTTAACATGCACATTGCACCCTGTAGCTATCATACAGGCTTAGATAATGATCATACTGCTGTGTTACTCATATTTAGGTACCTCTGGCATTCCGCTGTGACAGCAGCCCATTGCAGGTGAGACTGTTATTATTTATCAGGCATGTTAATGCACAGATCTATCTGCCATGTGGCCATTTAGCACATGTACACATAGTGTATGGTCCTGTCACAATATACAGGTCGGACTTGCAATGCATCACAATGGCTACTCATGTGCAATACTTGCAAACTATGTGAAACACCAACATGAAACCTCACAAACTGTCATTGTCAGATGTGTGGACAGCTGTGTATACAATGGTGGAGATGCTGTTCACTGTAGGAACATGTACTACAGATCAGAACTATACATGTGGGGAATACAAACAGTACTACACAGCGAACTGGAGTATGGCCAACCCACAGGATTCACCGGTGTGGCTCATACCCCTGCTATGAATGTCACACAATGTGATGTGCTATCTGACATGTCCATGACATCTAGTGGGCTGGCTGCAACACTGCCTAACTATCCTGAAAAACATATCCCACATACCAAACATACCACCCTTTGTCTGCATAACCCTGTCGTCAGTGGAGCATATGACATCTATGGGTGTATATCCAAAATAAGAAAAGGTGAATACTCCATGACAATCGAAGTGAGCCAGGAGGATTGTCAACTCATATGACTATAAATCCACAAATGTATATGAAAAGAAAAACTTCTTTATTGAAAAAAGTAAGCGCTTTTGTGTCTCTCTGGACGCTTCATCAGACTTAAAAAAAAAACCAACATTCAAAATCACTTAAATACCACACTACTTACATAGTAAACCAATGAAACATCTCATATCAGACACCTGATAAAATAAGGCTATATCCTTAAAGGTATATAGCTTGTATGCAGTTGGAAATACATAGTCATAGAGATGGTATAGGTATCATGGAGTTTTAATGTACACACTTTTGAATGCATATGTTTTTATTTATATGTATGTTTTATATATATTCATATGCACTTTTTAGTTTTAGATGTATTATTTTTATTTCCATTTTTTATAATAATTGTTATTCATTCAAGAGTGACATATCTGAAGGTCTCTATGACTATGTGTTTCCAACTGCATACAAGCTATATACCTTTAAGGATATAGCCTTATTTTATCAGGTGTCCGATATGAGATGTTTCATTGGTTTACTATGTAGGTAGTGTGGTATTTAAGTGATTTTGAATGTTGGTTTTTATTTTAAGTCTGATGAAGCATCCAGAGAGACGAGAAAGCGCTTACTTTTTTCAATAAAGAAGTTGTTCTTTTCATATACATTTGTGGATTTATAGTCATATGAGTTGACAATCCTCCTGGTTCACTTTGAGTGTCGTGGAGTATTCACCTTTTCTTATTTTGGATTTGCTTCAGTCATTTGTTAGGTGATACCTTACCCTAAGGTGTGGTTCTTATGCATGTCGTAGTTGCAATGTAGTTTTATTATCAATACCAATGGTTTTGTACATCCAGATAGAGGTATCAAGTATGGTTTTGACCATTATGCTGATTGCAAATCAAGAAATGTGGTTTATCTGACTCTCTGTAATAAATGTAAATGTTTCTATGTTGGTAAAACGAATAGGACACTAAGAGAACGGATCAGGGAGCATTTATATGCCATCAACAGAGAGAATGAATGCAACGTTCTAGCTAATCATGTTTTACAAAATGACACGACACATACTTTTGGGTTCATGGTTTTAGAATTTATATATGCCACAGAAAGATTAGGGAACATTAGTAATTATACTGAAAAGGAGGAAGCTAGATGGATGATTAGGCTATCTGCAGATAAAGGGCATGGCTTGTATGATAGGTTTACACTGAAGCCGTTTCTTTTAGATAAACCTCTGAGACATTAAATTACTTATGATATCTTGATGGTATAGGTATCATGGAGCTTTAATATACACACTTTTGAATGCATATGTTTTTATTTATATGTATGTTTTATATATATATTCATATGCACTTTTTAGTTTTAGCTGTATTATTTTTATTTCCATTTTTTATAATAATTGTTATTCATTCAAGAGTGACATATCTGAAGATCTCTATGACTATGTGTTTCCAACTGCATACAAGCTATATACCTTTAATGATATAGCCTTATTTTATCAGTGTCTAATATGAGATGTTTCATTGGTTTACTGTAAGTAGTGTGGTATTTAAGTGATTTTGAATGTTGGTTTTTATTTTAAGTCTGATGAAGCGTCCAGAGAGACGCGAAAGCGCTTACTTTTTTAAATGAAGAAGTTGTTCTTTTCATATACATTTGTGGATTTATAGTCATATGAGTTGACAATCCTCCTGGCTCACTTCGATTGTCGTGGAGTATTCACCTTTTCTTATTTTGGATTTGCTTCAGTCATTTGTTAGGTGATACCTTACCCTGAGGTGTGGTTCTGGATATTCATCTATGGGTGTATGTCATATGGGACAACACAGACATATGAAATAGACACCCGTCACAACCATTTGGCCAAAAGCAACACACACAGTAGACATGATGTGCTTGTGTGTACACCCTGTCGTACATTGGCTCCACATGGTCCAACTATGGCCTTTGTGTAATGGTTATATTGCAGATGTGGAACACTAGACATCCTACAGGCCTGTGCACATCTTGTGTAGGCGTGACATCAATCCACCACATAAGATGTGTTGAACATCTTGAGTGTGTCATGACATGACAGCAGTCACCTGTACAGTATCCACATACATACACAGACAACCACATCAGCCCACAGATACAGTACATTCCCCTTGCTGGTGTTGAACATCACTGTCATCCTTGCTCCTCATGTGTGTGTGTGTGGTACATAGATGTCATGTGGGACATGGTGTACTGACGAGTTTGCTATGTCTGGCCATAGTTGCCAGGCAGCAGCAAAGTGGTTGCAGATGTGCAGGGGTGTCAACCGTATACCCTTCAGTGACCTGTGTCACACATTCCACATCATGGTTTAGTGTGTATACACCTCAGTGACGTGGGTCACATTCCACAGTATATATGTATTGTATCTAAACACAGTCATGGCTATGAAATGTGTCTGTAACTCACACTGTAAAGCAATAGAGATGTTTCATGATTCCCTGCAATGGCCATGCACATCAGCTAAATGTGCCATATATCTGTAGGGCGGACAGACAACACTGCATTGGAACACCATTACCCCAATGTATATTTGACAGGACACCATTGTGGTAAACATGTATGCATGTCATTGCACACATCAGCAGATCACTTGTGATTGTCAAGGTCATATGCCACACATCAGGCAGGTGTACTGTTAACCTGTGCTGGTCTACAAGGTGTAACACAGGGATGTATGCTAACTACTACTATGATTGTGTAATTTGCATGCCTTCTGCTATGACACATGCATGCTGTTGTGTGCAACCCAGGGATGTATGATAACTACCACTATTATTGTCTGAGCTGCATGCCATCTGCCGTATCACATGCATGTCACATGCCTTCTGTCATATCACATGCATGTTGGGTGCAATAGCATGTGTCTGTGTGTGTGTGTGTTTGTGTGTGTCTGTGTCTGTGTGTGTGTGTGTGTGTGTGTGTGTGTGTGTGTGTGTGTGTGTGTGTGTGTGTGTGTGTGTGTGTCTATTGTATAGATTGTAATGTACAGTTCTTGTCTGCCCCTCACAGGTGATGTAGGTGCGTTCCCCTCCTGCGGTCCATCTGATGTTTGTGTCCCCACATACTCTAGCAGTGATGATGAACATATGATTGAGGCACAGGCAGGGTTGTCAGGGGCTGAATCTATGCCATTGGTTGCCATTCCACCTATATCCCTCTCATCCCCACACACAGTTCTCATGCCAACACATACCCCATCACCAGTGGCCATAGAGGAAGGACAGTTGGTGTGTGGTAGCTAGGAACAGGAAAGTGTGGAGGCTATGAAGGTGTGCCTGCACACCATGGTGTCAGCCAACTGACTTATGATGCCCCACACAGGCATGTGGCCACTGCTGCTCATAGGAGGACCTCTAGCCAACATGCCCTTGCAAGACAGAGCGCAGCAGCTGGTGTCACCAGACGCATGTTTCAGGCTGTAATGGAGGCACAGGCATGTGCTGAATGGCACAACAGCGAAGATCAGAGGCTTCAGAGGGCTGCTTCTTTAAACAACAACATCCAGGCAATGGTAAATGCTCAACAGCAGATTGCTGAAGCTTTGGATAGATGATTTGGTGACATGGTTGGAGTCCTTGACCGTGGCATGACAATCCATGAGCGTGAGCTGTCTGTGCTGGAACATCTGGTAGGAGTGAGGCACTGGGCATGTGGATGAAGGCCTGCTAAATCACCTGTTTCAGGTCTACGTGAATGAGTTACCTCACATGCCCACCCCCATAGTGGCGGTAGCAGCAGCAGTGCAGTTGGTGCTGTGCTGTCCACACCAGGACACAGCAGGCCATGTGCACGTGGCCCTGGATGGTCCCAACAGGGACACAGTTCCAGTGGACATGTGTATTCAGACAGTACCCAATCTGCACCTCTGCCTGGTAGTGCCCATGCATCCCCTGGCAGGCACAGGTCACGTGGCCATGGCTGGACACCGTGAACTGTAAAACCTGGTCTGTATGGTCTGCAGCTGTCAATAATACCCCTGTGTAGGCCAGACACATGCCAGAACTGTGTGCATACATACACACACACACCGGAAACATATGTAGGGCACCGCAACACACACATGTATAACATCCACACATGCCCAGTTAGATCAAAGGCCCTAACCCACACACATGATGTCATCCAATGGTGCAGCCTAGGCCTCTGGCAAACATTATCACCATATGCATATGATGATGCCTGTGCCGCATCCCTGTCATCCACACCATCGGTGCAGGGACATGCTCATATGGTCTGATGCACAGGGTGAACAGACTAGTAAGATAAGTGTAGCTTACAATTGTTGTGTACTGTTGACAGGCAGCACACAACAATTGTTGTGTACTGTTGACAGGCAGCAAACATACCATGTAGTACAGGTTTACAATGCATGTTGTACTATTAACAGTATGTGTCTTGTGTAACAACAGTAACTGCATGTTGGTCATGATGTTCTGCTTTCCTCCTTCAGGTCTAAGTGCATGTGCCGGTGGATGTCAGTGTTTGCAGTTAGTGTCCCATATGTAAATGTGGACTACTCACAGGTATGTATGAAAATACCAGCATGCACCTTGTAGCTTCCACATCACAGTTAGAAAGTCCCACATTCTAAACACGTCTACAGATCTACTAATCCAAGAGCATGAGTGCTGTGTATTAAGCTACTTTGGCTACAGACGTGACATCCATACTGGGTGAAATCACAGGTACAGTTACATGGAGTAGGGAGGTAAGACAGCGGTCTAGCTGATGACAAGGGTAGAGGCCAGTGGGTAGCATGATGCCTCATTGGGAAGCAGTAATACATGTTCCCATGACAGGATGCAAACACACAACTGCACCCACACACTCAGGTATTCACACACATGTATTCAGAGACACAGTGACACACCCACACACTTACAGATTCACCGACACAGTAACACACACACTCACAGTTGCTAGTGTTGAAGTGAGGACCCCTGCATATGTGCAAATCATCATTACAGTACTGTGCACTTACATGATGAGCCACAGAGATTACACATGTACAGGTAGTCAGTATGGCCTAAGATCAGGGACAGCAACATGGATAGTAGATTGTATCTGCTGGATGGGGGGAGGGGTCTTATCACTTCACTATGGTAACATACATCCTCACTCCAGGGACCAGACAGCCATACATACATACACACACACACACACACACACACACACACACACACACACACACACACACACACACACACACACACACACACTGTGGCATTCACTATTGAATACAGCTATGTCACGTACATATAGATACCTCACATGTGTGAGATACACACCCCTGCCTATGTCCTGCTTTCTACATTGCAGTCTGTACAGATGTCTACAACAGTGTACAGGAGAGTGAGTAACCATACGTGACATATATGGACACGCACACAACCACACATGCCAGTATTGTGAATCAAACACCTGCCTATCTCATGATACATATGACAGACTTACAGCAGTATTGCATGCGTTATAAAATGTACTGATGCTTCCTTTGGCAACTGTGCTGATATATGCACATGGGAGGTCTTGACTGTTACAGATGTCAAGTGATTTACCTTCGGTGTCACCCTCACCACTGTCTATGTTGTGTGCGTTCCACTTCAATTAACAAAACCATAGCTTAGCGGTTACACAGGTTATTGTAGGACCGCTTGTGACACACCTGTGAGCTGTCCTCAGCAAACATCCATCTGCAAAGATGCATCACCATTTAGTTATGTCCACACATCTGTCTTTCCATATCTGAGGTACATCTTTCCATACTTTCAGCATATCACCATATACAGTTGGCAATGTTGAGGCTGCATTGCAACTGCATGATGTACTAAGACACACGTCACCTACATACATCAGCAACTGCACATGCATGGTATCTGAATGCACACCACTACATGTACATGTGTGTAGGTCCTACATTCCTGTCATTTGGGCATCTTTGTAGGCATTACAATTGGTGGACATGTATAATCACATACATGACACATGGACTGTTGTATGATATGATAGGTGTAATGGGTGACCAGTACAGAGGGAATGTTACCTCTGTCAACACTGATATCACACCTTATGTAATGTTAGCAATTAGCAGCCATGGACCTACATTCCATGTACATGTGTGTAATGGCTGTAGCCACCTGTCTGCACAAAGGACAACAACAGCTATGCTATTTACATATATGTTGTATGTGTGTGGCATGTACATATCCAGGGCAGGTACATGTATGTCATATCCAATCATGAGGGTGTTTACTGGTGTACAGCAACAATCATCTATTAATGCTGTTAATAACCGAGGGCCCCTGGTATGTGGACAGCTGACCTGGTTACAAGCAGTGGTATCATTGCATTGCATAACACATGATGCAACTGTGTCAGTACATGTGTACTCTGCACAGTTGATGTAGAGCTAGGTACAGTCCACTGGTCAAGGGTCACATGGTGTTGTACTATTATATGTCCTACCACATGTACGGATGTGTGTTGGTGGTCTGAGGGCATGGTGGTGTCTGAGGGTTACATCCTAGAATGCAGCTTTTGACACTGTGTCCTGCACCTGACTCATTTGTGATGCCTTTTGCGGGAGTACTGGTCAGTACATGTGAGTGGCCTTTATGTATGTGGGGACACCACCACCTGGAGTGGTCCGTACCTGTCTTATGGTCCACATGTCTGGTTCTGAGGTATATGGTGGTAGTGCTATTGTGCACTACAGAGCCTTCAGCCAGGTGTTCCTCACTGCACAGATGTCAGTATTCCCCATTGTTGGATCTACAGTGAGCAGCTGTGATTACGAATGCTAGACATCTAGCACTGGTTAGCATAAGTATACAATGCAGTCATCCTCTAGGTGTCAGGGTGTTATCCTATGTTTAGGACATTTGCCTTGGAATGGCACTATATGGGCAAATGCGACCTAGGTATTATCCCCACTCCCTTGAATCATGGATGCATGTGATATGTGACAAAGGCCTGTCTACTTTCAGTCATGTCATCCAAGAATGACAAACACTGGACAACCTCGTAATTACAGCCGGACATTGGCTCATTGTGTTTGTCAAGCAGTTGCCACTCCTAGCAAGACATCACTGTGAGTGGTAGTATTGCGCTTGGTATAGAATGGTATATCTAAGGTGACAGACAGCAGCAGATGTTGTGTATAAGACCGATGTCAGATATATGTAGTGCAGCATTCCTGTTAACAATGACAACTACTAACACCAGAGTCCATTACAATGTGTTCTTTATGTCTAACTGTAATAGCATGGCCACTGTGGCCTTCCGTGTTTAGAATCAGAGTGCATCTCAAACAGCCCTGTGCTACTAAGTGTATGAGCATGCCCAGTATAACCTTGTGTAGATGGACACATACTACATTCCGAACAGCCCTGTGCTACTAAGTGTGTGAGCATGCCCAGTGACACCTAGTGTCAGTTATGTGCCTCTATGTGTATGGGCATGGCCATTGTAACCCTGTATAGTGATAGTAGTGGTCCATTCCACAGATGGGCATACTCCTGTTCAGGATGGATTCCTACTTTAAACACACAGGTTCACAGGTATATACATCTTAAATGCCAGCATCCCTGTTGATGTCCACATTCCTAGAAGGTCATAATGACAGCCTTGAAATGTGTAGTCTCTGTGGCATGACTCGTAACTATGTAGTATTGTAATAGTGATCTGTAGATAGGCAGGTGTTCTGTTCCCACCACGTGTGTGTGTGTGTGTGTGTGTGTGTGTGTGTGTGTGTGTGTGTGTGTGTGTGTGTGTGTGTGTGTGTGTGTGCATGTGTCTCCATCTGCCTGAGGTCAGAATATTAATTTTAGACTGCTCACACTATATACAATTCCTATACCCAACTTTGGCAAGGCCAATGATGTCACCCACCTAGAAATACACCTCTGGGACTGCTGTGACTCAGTAATCTCGGTAGCGTGTTCTGTAACTGTGAAATGCTGTAGTGTGATTAAGTAGTTAGGTCGGTGTTCTAATCTCAGACTTACCAACTGTGTGTGTGTGTCTCCGTCTGCCTGAGGACAGAATAATGCTTTTAGACTGCTCACACTCCATACAATTCCTATACCCAACTTTGGCAAGGCCGATGATGTCACCCACCTAGAAATACACCTCTGGGACTGCTGTGACCCAGTAATCTCGGTAGTGTGTTCTGTAACTGTGTAATGCTGTAGTATGATAAAGTAGTTAGGTTGGTGTTCTAATCCCAGACTTGCCAATTGTGTGTGTGTGTGTGTGTGTGTGTGTGTGTGTGTGTTTGTTTCTGTCTGCCTGAGGACTGAATAATGCTTTTAGACTGCTCACACTCCATACAATTCCTATACCCACCTTTGGCAAGGCTGATGATGTCACCCACCTAGAAATACACCTCTGGGTGTGCTGTGACCCAGTAATCTTTGTAGCATGTTCTGTAACTGTGTAAAGCTGTAGTGTGATAAAGTAGTTAGGTCGGTGTTCTAATCCCAGATTTGCCAAGTGTGTGTGTGTGTGTGTGTGTGTGTGTGTGTGTGTGTGTGTGTGTGTGTGTGTGTGTGTGTGTGTCTGCATGAGACAAGTACAGTGCTTTGTAGAGTATGCACTCTCTGTACAAATTACATGGCCACCTTTGTCAATCCTGCTGTTGTCACCCACCTAGGAATACATCTGTAGGAATGCTGTAATCAAGTATTCGCCATAGCACGTGCCCTAAAAGTGCATTGCTGCAGTGTGATACGGTAGGTAGGGGTTGAATACAGGACATGGCAAGTGTGTGTGTTTGGCTGTCAGAGCCTGTGTAGAGGTGGCTGTGAGTGTCTAACCACTGGACATGTTGGGGAGTGGATTTTGTAGTTTTCCTATATGGTGTCCGTCTTATGACACATTGGCCACCTCACGAGGAGTACAGCTGTCAGTCAGCCACAGGACTGTGTTGGCAAGCCATACCCTTACATCCGGCAAAAGACCTGGTGAACAAAGTATGCAACCCTACTAGTACCCGGTATATGTCCTGCACCCATGTGCCATGCACAAACACACTTGCCTAGGATATCCCGCTATGTTGCTAGTACAATGCACATTGATGAAAGATAGTAGGCATGATGAGAATGCAGTGAGCTGCAGAGGACAGGGCACCCTGTACAGTGGTACAATAGGCACATATTTGCGGACAATGTACCTTCACTATGTTCCCCACTGGATGCCTGCAACATATGTGGCGCCATCAAATGTGATCCACAGAGGCCATACAATGCCATACACATGTGCCCTGTATGGACCATTGCCACTGACACCAGGGAATACCGGTATCATGCTATCAATTCAGGTGCAGGGTCGACCAGCTGACTATAAGCAGGTTTTGCCACACCAGGCCAATATTGGCATATCAGGGGATAACAGTCTGTGTACACAACATGTGCCTGCCAAACCAGGTACACCTGTACATGTTACTGTACAGTATTGTGGGACATGCACATCCCAGGCAATGTCCATGTGAAGGACTATCAAACACAGACATGGCATGCATTTCAAAGCTATGGCCATACACATTGGTAACCAGGATGTCAGGGCAGATCATGCAGTACCCATCTGTGTGGGACATTGCAGACCCTATACCCCTGTACCGCACTGCACACTATTGTCGGGTGATGCGATGCCAAGGATTACCCCTCACCCAGCCTTGTACAGCCATCTTGCACAGCCAACCACTACACACCCATGAAGCAATGCATACATGCATGTCAGTACTGGCACCTTGTGTCTGCACATGGGTTATGATGCTCCCAACCACAGTCACTCCCAATATAACCCTCGTTGGCATGCCAACAGATGTCAAACACTTTCACATGCCGTAGCCCATAGAACCTCCAGATATCCCCTGTGGTGCATGTAGTCCTGTGCATTACTGCAGTGTGGCAAACTAAGTAGTTAGGTTGTGTATTTGTGGCCCTGGAAAAGAGGGTCAATGCGAGTCCATTAGAGAGTGTGGTTGTGATGACAATGACATCCATTCACATGGACAGCCATGTGTGCTACACCTAATGTATGTCTACTATATCTCTGTTGCAGATGTCTCTCACCTACACACATATATGTTCTTACAGCACAGCAACATGTCAGCTTTGTGACACGTAGTAACTTCATGCACATGTAATAGTAATGACTAGTAAGTCAGGGGTTTGACCCCTGTACTTTTAAGCATGTGGCAGATGATGCTTAGGTTTTAGTCTCCAAGCCCTTCTCTGGTGTACTTTGCCTGTCCCTCCCACACACTCTCTGGTGGATGTGAAGGTGTACACCTGCTCAGCAGCAGCATGTGTATTGTAAGTGATGGACATGATCAGGTGATGGCCTCTGCACCTATTGCAGTCCTCCTCTAGCTGATTGCATGTGGAACAGCGGTGATGGTGTTCCCATAGCCATTCGCATGATAAACACAGTACACTATCTAGGAAATCATGTTGGTATTTGGCCATGACAGTCGCTGTGAGTGGTACCTGGATGTGGTGTTCTGAAACGGCATCACAGATGATATCTGGATGTACCTCAAATATCATACACAGTGGGAAATAGCCTAAAGTCAGGAGGGTGATGTGCCACACATAACTACAGCATGTAAGTGTAGCTATGCTGCATTGAGACTACTGCCTGTGTAACATGTTGTCTGTGGTAATGGCTATTCTGCATGTTTTAATACAGACATGACATTACTCTGTTTGTGAGGGACCCCATCTGTAGGGCCATCTGTGAACTTGTCAGTGTGTGGAACCATTTGTTTCCTGTGTTACACACTGAACACACATCTGTGCACAGCAGGAACATAGTGTGAGGATTGCAGACAGTACATGATGATAGGGATGTGTTACTGCCATCGCATCCCTGACTGCACATATGTCACATGAAACAGTGGTATGCCAGACACTGTCTGGGGTTCCCAGTGACAAGCCAATAATGGGCAACTGTTCATAGCTGTGGTCACACGTCTGCTACACATTGTACAGATGTCATGCAGTATATATGCATGTGTTGTGCTCCCTCTGCAAATGTATACCATCTGTTGTGTTATGTTGATGGTGATATCTATGCATATTGTTGTAGATAATCCTGAATGCTGTTGTCGTCTATCACTAAGCCATATGTGGGTTTAAACTGCAACACCATAGGCTGTATAGGTTGGGAGGTCCCGGCAGAACCTCCTGTCCCACTTCAGCTGACCATGGCACTGGGCACCAGCACATCTGGGGCCCAGCCTTGGACCTCAGCCTCTGTTGGCTCTGCACCACTTTCTGGTGGTATCACCACTGAGTATGGGGCATGTCCCCCCTGGGAGCAGGACCAGACAGGAACATGTCTGCTGTTGTGCGGTCCCGGACGTGTTGCATTGAGGGCTCACTAAGGGGTTCCGAAGCCAGATACGCAAGCTCAAGGGTGAAGTGTCACATTTACAGGGTGTTGCTGCACCTCCTGGACAGCCCCCAGCACTGCTTCATTTGTAGCTGTTTATGTGCAGTGGCGGCTGCCCATGGCTGGGGACCTCTGTCCAACTGTTCCCATGGGCTTGTGAATGCCGAACACCCATCCCTGTCCGAGGTGGATCCCCCCACATGTGTCAAATACCGACCCTGCATGCTATCTTGTCTGTGATCCTACCCTACCTATCCTCCACGGCCATACCTACTTTCCTTCCCCCACATCCGACACTCACCCTATGGAAACATAAGGCCAATCGGCTCCTAGGACAACATCTGCCCTATACATAGCTGTTCATTTCACACACGTGCCCACTAGACATATGTAACCCTTGTAATATGCATCACAACATACTCCTGTTATCCTCAACCCTGTCCTTCAGGTGCACAATCCTGGTATGCACATCACTCCTAAATGGTCCAGGTACATGTGATGAGGATGACCCCATTGTACACACAACTCTACCGGTCCCTCTATGGTTACCCCATTTACCTTTATCATGATGATGTTGCACTCAGCACCTTGCAAGAGTACTGTTCACACATAATGATTTGACAGGTACTGTTGTGTTAATGTACATTACATGCACAGAGTGATGTATACGGCCAATGTAGAACTGTTTGCGTGTATGAATGACAGATGTCTGTCTGAGGGAGTCTTGAGATTACATACGACAACACCACTGCATAATACAGGTGATGCTGGTGTTTCCTTTTTCATTCATTTGTAATGCTTTGTTGCCACATGATATGTTCCTGATATATCTCTATATATGTATGTACCTATATGCTGGACATAAACACTCACATATGCATCTACATGATGGGATACATTCCTATACTGTTGAATGACTGCGCTGTATGATTTGTTTGTGGTACTGTACATTGTCTGTATATCTGCCATGGCGTATTGGTAAATCACATTAGCTGTGAGTACAGGGTCCTGGATCTGAGCCTTGCAGAGGCAGTTTATTTTGTTGCAGGGCAGAACAAGGCCATTGGATACGGAGGGAGTAAGGCACATTAAAGCAGTTGTGAGCAGGTGAGCTTGGGTTTGCATGGTGTTAAGCAATGCTAACCTCTGGTTACAGCTTCTTACACTCGGTTAGCCTCTACATTGCTTTACCAGTGCAATTCTCGTATACTGGTATCCAAGCAGGCTTACACCTGCTCGCTCCCGCACTTGCAAATGCACCGACATTGGTGCTTGCATCTGACATTCACACCCCTGGGTAAGAGCGAGGACCACAACATTACCTTGTGATGCCTATTACATTGGATTACATGGCTGCAGTATTGGGAATGGCTGCCCATTAGGCAACGGCATGCTGTTCAACTGTAGGGAATCGGCGGCCTGTCCAGTGATTTATTCATATTATTTGTGTGTTCCTCTTACAATCTGCACCTGTCTGGCTGATACATGGGAACCGAGACACTTCAATACAGACAAGTAATTGGGTTTTGGGACCCACATCCGTCAGCCGAGTCATGCTACCTCATACCTGTTATAGGGTTGCCACCTTTTCAATTGCCCAGTGTGGGACTTTTATGTAGAAACGTCAGAATTTGCAGGGCAAAACACACCCACAGCCAGTACAAAGGAAAGAACTTCACTGTTTTGTCTAAATAATTGCTTATTCTTGTAGCATTATGGTTGCTTATTCTGTTTCTTATAACATTTAGGTGTTTCAGATACAAAATAATTGTTTTATGCAACTACTACAGACAATATAGGAAAGTCGTTGTCCTAAAATCTCAGGACATTTGCCATATTTTCAATTATTTTGTAGGACACAACTGCCCAAAGGGGACTGTCCCTCGCAAAGATGGCGAGGTGGTAACCCTAACCTATTATTCTATCATCTTTCTAAGCTAGTCAGCGGAATATGCATTTTCTGTCACTATCAGACCTCTCATATGAATGGGGAATAATGAACTCTGAATCAGGGACACTGCATAACAACATCAGGGACACATTTAGAAATTTGGTGCTATTAACCTGACACATTGACAGACCCAGATCATATGTATTCATACACATTGTCTGAGGTACATGCTGTTTATAACTCTTAAATGTTGTTGTTATTCATTACGTGTATTCCACCACCTTTCCATCTAATATCACTAGTTCTAGGAGGGTTTAGGTGGGACAGAGTTAGATTCTGAGACGTAATCAGGGACGTCCATGGTAATTGGGGACAGTTCAATGGTATGGTCCCTATGTGTTCCCGTAATGGTTTACGGACTATCCAGTGGATGTGCTCTTAGGGGTTGGGAGGTATGGGCATCTGCTATGCCCACATCAGAATATTACTTACATCCATGGGGTGGTCCTAATACGGCTCTGCCAGCCAACACTTGCCCGGCTAGGCCCATAATCGCATACCCATAGTTCCCCTACCTGCCACTCCTCTACAGCACTCATCCTTACTGTGGGTGCAGGTGGGGTATAAACACACCACTACACACTGCCCACTCTCCCCATGTCGGGATACATGTCATACGTTGTGTCGACCCATGTGTTATCAGGCTTGCACAGCCTACTGGTCCATGTACATCTACAGCCTGGTTGGAGAAATCATTACCGGGACTGGCTCCGATCATTAATTTTTAGTGTCCCACAAGGGACATCAATGTCTATGTTTCAAGTATAGACCTTGCAGATCTCTCCCACTGGTAGTATCTTGCCAGTGGTCTGGGAAGCAGTGGTGTGTTTACCTTTATTGTGTGTCTGTATGTCTCACCGTCCTATCTGGGGGGTGGGGGGGTGATGCTACGTGTTAAACGTTTGTTTATTGGACCTCCCATCAACATATGCCCGGCCTGTGAACATATGTTACTCGTAACTGCTGTATCATATCCTAGCTATATACATGTGTATATTTACTGTAACATATATATATATATATATATATATATATATATATATATATATATATAGTTACATTAATATATACAGATATATCTGCATATGTATGCATACATGTATATTTATATCTTGCTGTCTATATATATATATATATGTATATATATATATATATATATATATATATATATATATATATATATATATATATATAGATATATATATAATCACGACATATGGGTCTATGGTTGTCTGCATATGTATATATTCATATGTGGGTATGTATCTGTAATCTTTCTCTGTATGTATACATTTGTACTACGGTGAGGGAGAGGCATATCTCTATTTCACTATGGGTAGATATACACACACATAGCTCTACACATATAGTCTACATCTGGTTATTCCGCTCCTTGCCATATAGATTACACTTTACTTTAGTGGGTCTCGCAGTGGGTGTGGCTGCTCGTTGGGCGACGCCTCTTCCCAATGAACACATTTGCTTAAATCCCTAGGGCAGTCCATATTGGCCAACATCAGCCAACACCTGCACACCTAGATCCATAAGTAGCTACCCATAGTTCCCCCACACTCACCTCCTTGACAGCACCCATCCTTACTCTGGGACCTGGTCAGTTCTGGACACACCACTAGATGCTGCCCACTCTCCACTTCATGGGACCAATTTCAAAAAATTGTCTCGGCCCATGAGTCATCAGTTTTACCCACCCTTGTATTCCGAGTCTGTATATACCGCGGACAAAATGGATGATCTATCACATTCGTATGGTTTGGCCAATTTTTGGGGTGTCCCACAAGGGACGCTCCAGTAGAATCCACGGGTGCACTGTGTACCTCCCCCGGTTGTATCCTGCCTGTGGTCTGGGCAGCAGTGGACACTTTACATTGATTGTGTGTATATTTCCAATGTCTGGCTGTGGGGGGGGGGGTGGAAGGGAATGCTGCGTGTGTCATGTTTCTTGCCTGGGCTCCTCACTTCCATTGCCATAGCCTGTGAACATATGTCATTCCTGTGTGCTGTTTCCTATCATAGCTGTATATCTCTGTACATCTATGCACACACACACACACACACACACACACACACACACACACACACACACACATACACACACACACACACACACACACACACACACACACACACACACACACACATATATATATATGTATTTATGTATGTATATGTGTACGTATATGTGTGTGTGTATATATATATATATATATATATATGTCTACAACTATATATATATATATATATATATATGTCTACAACTATATATATATATATATATATATATATATATATATATATATATATATATGTCATACAAGTTTCACAGACCCCACGCTAAAGGATAACACTGCCCAAGATGCAGAATCCTTTACAATTGCACTCTATGAGCACCTACAAGGATGCATGGATCGTGCCATCCCTAGCAGAACCAAGTCTCACTCCCCTAAGAGAAGGAAACCAGTCTGGTGGACCCCTGCCATAAACAGGTTATGCAACAAAAGGAGGAAACTAGTTCAGAAAAAAAGCAAATCCCAAGAAGGAAAGACATCCCTGATCAGGTTCAGTAAGAAACTAAGGTCCCTCATAAAATCATCCAAGGCTAACTTTGAAAGAAAAATAGCCAAGGATTCAAAAGATAACCACAAAGCCTTCTTTAGCTATGTCAAGAATCTAAGTGGCAACTCACAGATATGCTCTGAGCTAGTGCAAAATAGCACAAAATATACTGAACCTACTGATATTGCCAACATCCTGGCAGATAGATTTAGTGCAAACTTCACCTCCCTCTCACCTTCAAAAGGGCCCACAACAGTACTGGAAAAGTGTAGTGTCCTGGAAATCACAGAAGCACAGGTGAAAACAGCCCTTTCAAAAGCGAAAAACACAGCATTAATGGGGCCAGATGGTGTCCCAGGCTGCGTCTTGCACGAACTACAGAACAAACTAACCCCCCACCTAAACACGCTGTTCAACCTCAGCCTCTCCACAGGCTACATGCCCATAGAATGGCACACAGCAATGGTTATTCTGCTCCACAAAGGAGAGGCCACAACTGACTCTGGTAACTATCAGCCCATAAGCCTGACTAGCCCGGTCAGCAAGATTATGGCGCGCATCATCATGGAACTCATTAACAAAGACATTGGGAACCTCCAAACACTTGACCCAACCCAGTTCAGCTTTGTTAAGGGCAGATTATGCCTACTACACCTGGTTGACTTCTTCATGACAGTCACCAAGGCCATAGATGAGGGAAAGGTGGTTCACACAGCCTACCTTGATCTCGCCAAGGTGTTTGACACCATTCCTCATGTGGGTATTATAGGAAAACTCACCAGCCTGAGCATAAACCACTACATCACATGATGGGTTGCCAGCTGGCTTACAGACAGAACTCATACGGTAAAAATAGCGGGCTCCAGGTCCGACTCTAAACCAGTCACAAGTGGTGTCCCACAAGGCTCGGTTATATGACTTCTACTATTCAGTATATATTTTTCAGAATTACAGGCAAACACAGGGGGACTATGGCTAACCAAGTTCGCCGATGACTGCAAACTGGGAGCCATAATTGACTTTCTGGCTGACATGGACTTCCTTCAAAAAGGCCTTACTGAGACAGACACCTGGTGTCAAAGTCATGGCCTCAAGCTAAATGCCAAAAAATGCATTGTCATTCCGTTTAGGAAAAAAAACCACCCACAAATTACCACATAGGTGGCAGCCCTCTTAATACAGAAGAGGTAATAAGAGATCTGGGGACCCAGGTAGATAGTAATCTCTCCTTTGATAATCATATTGCCAAAGTAGTTAGGAAATCCTTCTATGTGGCTCATCTAATTGCTAAGGGGTTTGCATCTAGAAATAAAGAGGTTATAGTGCTCCTCTACTTGTCACTCATCAGACCCATCATAGAGTACAATGCCCCATTTGGGATGTACCTCACAAGACACTTTCAGCAGCTGGAAAGACCACAAAAGCACCTCACCAAGAGGATTACTGGACTCAAAGATATGTCCTATGCAGCCTGACTGAAAAAACTCCGGCTGTTCTCAGTGACATATCGCTTACTCAGAGATGATCTCTGCCTGACTTACAAAGCCATGTCCAACTCAGAATTGATGGACATGCTCCACCTAAAGAAATCCAAGTCACTCCGAGCCACGTGCTCTAGTGAGCTAAACCTCACCACAACAATAAATAGAACATGCTGGAGGGATAGATTCCTGTCACAGAGACTCCCCATGCTTTGGAACAAAATTCCTAACTACATTAGGCAGAGCCCCTCACTAACACTCTTCAAGATAAGCCTTGACGAGTGGGATGGGTAACAGAAAATACACCCCTGAGATCACTTCATTGGCTCTGCTTGACAGAGGCTCAGTTAATTAATCAATGGGGCGGCGAAAGCTGACACATTCTGGCTAGGCTTATAAATGCCCTCAGGCAGATAGCCTAGTACCTAACTATGAACCTATATATATATTTATATATATAGTGTGTGTGTGTGTGTGTGTGTGTGTGTGTGTGTGTGTGTATCCGTAAACCAATACATTCCCCGTGCATACGCACTTACACATGCGTAATAGTGTTTATGTATGCTTCACCTGCATACTAGTGCCTTATTCATTATAACACTGACACTTCACTCCAGTTATCTTGTAATCGGTATTTAGCACGTTATACAGTGGACAGATGTCACAATATGTTCACGTACGGACTGCCGATGGTAATTGGAATGTGATACAGTGTGATTTGGTAAGAGAATGTCTGTTCATTAGGGGGTTGCTCTAATGATTGCACTATTGCTGTGCTGCTCCATATGCATATATACCCATATACCCATGGCTCATGGTTCCCCAAACACAGCCCAACGCCTCCCTAACACTGCTGTCATCAATTCTCCTGTCTGGCCACACCCTTCTCCTACAGAGCCAACCCATCGGTTTACTCACTCCACGTATCCTCAGACCTCCCATACATTTAGTCAGCAAACATTGTTGACGTGAGCGACTAAAGAATACTATTTGCAATTATCGGGTTGCCCCACATGGAACATGCATGTGTTTATGGCAAGATTAGACTCTATACTTTATTACATCCTTACTCCCGTTAACATGACACAATTCATTAATATGTATGACTATGCAGTATCGCACACGTTACACATGGGAGCCTAGTTATGTATGTGTTCAGCGTATTTGTTTTACAATTAGACCGGTTAAGTACTTGGCGTTGCCATACCGGGCAGATCACAGGAAGGATTCAATGTGTGGAGAAGCCCTCACATTTGATTATTGTCAGCACAGCACTGGCTTTGGATACTGTACATGCCTCTGTGTTCTAGCAGTTTCATCCTGTCCCTCTTCTGCACAACCTATTATTCCATCTACTGTCGATGTTTGTCTGTGCACATTCCTATTATTTATGGCTACAAATGGAATGCATGTGTTACAGAGAATGTACTTCTACATATTGTTGTCTGCATGTGTGTATGCATATATACCTATTACGAACTCGCTGACCTCCATGGGGTGGTCCAATTAGAACCAGGCCATCCAACCCTGGCAAGCCTGGATCCATAATTTAATACTGATAGTTCCTCCACCCCACCCGTGTTCAACTTACACATGTAAATTCCATTATCCACTTGTTATCGCAGCACTGACACACCTCTAAACATTTCCCTCTCCAGAGCGTTAGGGGCCCTGCATATATGTTGTCCCACCTCGTGTATTCACAGGCTCTCCTGCCATTTAATCTTTGAACATACCTGCCCTTGCTAGGGTTATAGATTATGACCTTTTGCGCTTTACAATGTTTGGTAGTCCCAGCAGGAACTACCCTCTGTCTGTGCGTAAAGTAGACTTAGCAGTTCAACGATGTTTCTCCCACTGGTAAAACCCTGCGTGGTGTGAGTAGCAGTGCTCTGCCCAATCCTGGGCAGCTTTTTATGACATACGCTGACAGCACTATATAATACCATAGTTGCTCTTGATTCCCTCCACATCCCTTGTCTATGCTTTATTGTTACGACGTTCATTCTTCATATATATATATATATATATATATATATATATATATAAATATGTATATATGTATATATATATATATATATATATATATATATATATATATATATATAGATATATATATATAGATATATATATGTATATATATATACACACACACACACACACACACATATATGTGTGTGTGTGTGTGTGTGAGTGTGTGTGTGTGTGTGTATGTACATATATATATATATATATAGATATTATATATACATATATATATATATATATATATATATATATATATATATATATATATATATATATATATATATATATATATATGTATATATTTATTACATCTGTACATACGTTTATACATTTCCTATGCTGGGCACTGCTTACACCTGCGCAAGCACACTCGCATATGCTTACTGTGTGTTACATATGTTTACTGCCGCTTATTTGCGCTTACTTGTGCCTTATTCATTATGACAGTACCACTTTGATTGAAGGGATCTGGTTAATAGTCCCATGCAATACTCATGTTCACTTTTACATGTTATAATGTGTGTTTTACAGCAGAATGACATTCATTCCACAAGGAAAATGATATGTGCTATAGTCGAACTTGAAACGTGAATGCCTGTTCGTTAGGCGGATTCTCTAACCACTACACTATTGGTGTTCTGCTTCATTTATATGTATACCCATGGTTCATAGTTACCCAAACACATGCCTCAACACTTCACTAACACAGCAGGCATCCATTTTCGTGTTGGGAAAACTGCACTACTACACTTGCGCCATTCCCTACTGCTCTGGACCCGTGCCTCATGTTGACTCACTCAACATATATTCAGACCTCCCAAGCCTATAGTCCTGGAACACAGGGTGTTCATATGGTCATCCGGGTTTAGGCTTGTCCGATTGGGGACCGGGACTGCCCTGTACCCATTTGAAAGTCAGATTTAGCACGTGGACAAGATTACTCCCACTGTTAACATCCTACCTTTGGTTAGAGACGCAGGGATTTTGCCCACCCTTGGCCAGCTCGATATATCAGCACTAGATAATACGGGTGTTCCACTGTTGTTTTCCTTCGCATTTGTTATGAATGCTTTCTTGTGCCCATGTCCGTACTGTAGATATAAATATATATATATATATATATATATATATATATATATATATATATATATATGTGTGTGTGTATGTGTACGTACGCATGCATATACATCTATATGATTTAATTACTTTGATCATACTGTTGAATGACTGTGCTGTCTGCTATGTTTGTGATAACATCAGAGTTAGGTATAACTGCCGTGGCTTAGTGGTAAATCACATTGATTGTGATGTGTATGGTCCTGGCATCGGGCCTGGCCGATGCGGTTTATTGTGTTGCTGGGCAGAACAAGGGCCGTTGGACAAAGGGTGAGTACAACACTTTTCAGCTGCAGTTTTCCATTTAACCGCCGAGTCATGTCATGCAAAAACCTTCTGCATTCTTACTGTGATACGTCACCCCAGTTCACATTTCAATGGTATTATATTGTTATACAGCATAAAATTAGCAAGATATGCTTGTATACGGATTACGCATCATAAATGGTGTGTGCTGCAGTCGAACCGGCAACATCTGCTCGATAGGCGGATGCTCTATCCACTACACTATTGGTGTTCTGCTTCATTTATATGTATACCCATGGTTCATAGTTACCCGAACACACGCCTCAACACTTCACTAACACAGCAGGAATCCATTTTCCTGTTGGGAAAACTGCACTACTACACATGCGTCATTCCCTACTGTTCTTGACATGACCCATATGTTGGCTCACTTCAAGTATATTCAGACGTTCCCAAGCTTATAGTCCTGGGACATACATGCGTAATGGTCAGGGTGTTCAATTAGTCTTTCAGTTTTCGGCTCATCCAACTGGTGATTGGGACTGCCCTGTACCTGTTTGAAAGTCAGACTTAGCATGTGAACATAGTTAGTTCCACTGTTAGCATCTTACCTGTGGTTGGAGATGTAGGAGTTTTGCTCACCTCTAGACAGCTTGATATGACAGCACTGATTATTACGGGGGATTCTGCAGCTGTTTCCCTTCACATTCGTTATGACTGCGTTATTGTGACCATGTTCATTCTTCATGGATATATATATATGCCTTTACATACACATGCATATACACCTACATGCTTATTTATACTTCCCATACTGTTGAATGACCACCACTTACTGTCGCGCATACCCGCGTACATCTGTTTTAAAGCACCTTAATCACCCTATATCCGACTGCCATTATTGTGGCCATAATATAAAATTAGCCCTTGCATGGCTTGGACCCGGGAACAGGAACACCATAGTCACTGGTTTTACCACTAAACCATCCGTGATACAGACTGTATGGATGGTAATTAGGATATATGACTTTACTACAGCCATTCCACAGTACTGGCAACAAATGTGACAGTCGGGTGGTATACATATGTATAGTTCATGTTACTATTCATATGTTTCTGAGAGGCATATGTATACATTTGCAAGTATACATATTTATGAAATGGACACATACTTGACAACTACTTATATGCATGTATGTGTGATGTGTAGCTATGTGAATATAAGTATGTACATTTATAGATATATGACTGCATATCTGGAGTTATACATGGCCATGTATATGAACAACTGCATACGGGAGGTACCTGTACCATTTGTATACAGGGGTTGTGTGCATCATTATGACAAGGAACCTGGACGAGGTATACAATTTGTGGATATGTACTGTTTGGGAGATGGCTATGGGGAAGCTTCATGGGAACATGTGAATGGTATAAATTCCCGATAATGCACATGGGGAGATGTGCATCATGGTCAGGTGTTTAATCCTGGGTCGTAGGTTCTGCAGGACTGGCTGGAGGCTGAGCAGGGTTGTGGACAACTACTGCTAATGCAACTTGTGTCTGGTTGTCTACAGGGCTGGACATCGTGTCATGCTACCAAGTCTAATCTTTAGAACAGACACTTATCTCATGAGGGATGGACAAAAATTGTGGATGCCAATGACTCCAATTCTTTTGGCTTTACGAAAATGAGGGAGGATTATACATGCAAGGGATACCTAGTTTGCAAGCCTGAGACTGCCTAGGGTGAGACTGCCTACTAGATATGGGTAGGGGGCACTATGTGCAGATATGGCTGTGCCAAGCTAGCAGCCCGAGAATGGGTGGTTTTGGTGGACGTTCAGCAAGGGGGGGGGGTGTGCTGTGGAGGGAATGATGGGTATTCAATTATGTATCCCGGTGTGTTGGGGATGGATGGCTCAGTTCAGGCCAGACCATTATGTGGGTGTGAGCCAGTAATGTCTCTGTACATGTGTATCACACATTTTAATGTTCATATGTTTGTGGGATTGTGTTCTGCAGTATGACCTGTCAGGGTGTATTATGGATGTGAATGTATGTTCTTTGGTTTCCTTTCTGATTCACCCACTGCTCCCTCGTACACTTCCAGTTCACCTATTGTACATCCAACCCAGTCTCCCCTTGGCAAATTATTACATTACCCGTCACCAACCCCATACTCCACACACACCATCCATCCCTTCTCTGGTTGATGGCCCATGGCACAGACAACAGAACACATTGCGTACTCTACATATCTCTGTTACCAATATGGTTGTGAGGACACCCCTGGCATATTTGATCTTCCACATGCTGTACTTCATGCACATAGGTACACGCAAATACTTATCTTTCATGACATGGTAGGTAGACTAGGGTAATACCCCTTCATCTTTGGGCCGTACAGACAGGGACGACTTGGACTGTGAATGGGCAGATATTGAGCGAATTCTCTAACCATTGTAGGGTTGCCACCTTTTCAAATGGCCAAAGTGGGACATTTTCAGGACACACATCAGATTTTACAGGCCGGCACATACCCATGATCAGTACAAAGGATAGTGCTTTACTTTTATGCCTAATTGAAAGCTTATTCTTCTAGCAGTTTAGTTGCTTATTCTGTTTCTTGTAACATTTAGGTATTTTAGATACAGAAATATCTATTTTATGGAACTATTACATAAAATATGGGACATAATTATGTCCTACAATCGCAGGATATTTGCCATTTTTAATATTTTTGGTAAGGACACAACTGCCCAGAAAGGGACTGTCCCTCACAAAGTGGGACAGGTGGCAACCCTAACCATTGTGCTAGGCTTAGCAAAGGGCAGTGGTGTGCAAACATGTTGCGTTTCGCTTCCACTTGGTATAACAATTAACACTACAATGGAATACGGGCACAGGGTTTTAAATGTCATTTGTTTGAGGGACGGTAGCTCAATATTCAGCTACTTGCATCTGTGTTTACTTTTTATTTTGGGTGTTTGTGAAACTGTCTTGTATGCTTTGCATACATTTCAGTATCCACGGACACTGGCAGGAGTGATTACTATTAGAGGCAGGCTGTACTAGTCAGCATTTTAGGTTGCGCGTCTGCAGCCAACATGTTCACGCCTCCGTGCAGCACTTAGACATGCCCCCTGCACTCACACACATTCCCTATGCACGTGGATGTGCCTTCATTAATATGCATATGGCGGTGCTGTGAAATCTCTAAGATGCACGGTCGGCACAAGGCTAACGCTGTCCTTCATGAATCCTGGGGAGAGTGTATAAATATTTGGGAACTGATGAAGGATCAACAATAAAACATGAACAAATTTGAATAAAACCTAGCAAGAAATATTTTAGAAGACTAAAATTAATACGGAAAGCAGCACTGACATCTAGGAATAAATTTCAAGGTATAAACCAATTTGTTCTTCCTGTCTTAACTTACAGTTTTGGAGTGATTGACTGCCCCAAAAGGTGTTGCATCAGATGGACAGGAAAACAAGAAGGATGCTTCATGCTCATCAAATGATTTATAAAAAATCAGTGCATACCAAGAATATATTGTGATGACCTACCACTGGACCAGTAGCCAAGGAACCTTGATCCTCACCACTGTCAACAATGGGGGGCGTACAGTGGAAGGATGACAGGTACACACAGTATTTCCAGATGCAGCTTTCTACATCAAGTGTAATTTTACTTAAGAGCACACAGAGACCACAGTCAGTCCTCTTTCTCCAGATCCCCAATATGACTCCCCACTGGCACAGCTGTAGAGTAGAGATCTCAGCTGAGTGGCCAAGCCAAGACCTCCAGCACCATCTCTGTTCAACCAGTGCTTCTTGTCCCTGCTCAAGTAGCTGGCACATGCACTCTTTGAGGTTTGATTTACAAACACACACACACACACACACACACACACACACATAAATACTTACACACACACACACACACACACACGCACACACGCACACACGCACACACGCACACACACACACACACACACACACACACACACACACACACACACACACACACACACACACACACACACAATCACACACCTGGGAAAGGCTGCCACGGGTTTATAGCTATGCCCCCTTTTGTCCAGACTATAAAGTAGTTTTCATTGCCACCAGCCAACTCCTTATTAGATACTTTGAGGCCGTTCAATCTTACTGTGTAATATTAATATTCATACAAATGGTAGTTTGACCAAGAACAAGGCTATTAGGAGTGACCAACACTGTCACAAAATAAATATGCAAGTACTCTCAGAACCTAAATATCTCTAGACAGGTCAGCCACAATTAATAGTATAAATATATTTAATAATAAATAATAAAAGAACAAGAAAATACTCAGCATATAATCAGAGTGACATCAGAGTTCAGTAGCAAAGGAAATATTTAAAACAACATTGCAGGACAGTCTCAAATAAATAAAGAAAAATATTTAAACTAAGCTTTGCTATATTCCTGACTATATCCAAGTGAATGACTATATCCTATTTAACTTACAGAGCAAGACAGATGAGTGCAAATGGGTCTTCTTGTTGCCAGGTCCAGGACAGAATACAGAATATTGTGTCTCACTCAGAGACTCTTAGATTAATATCTCAAATATTACTGTTGGGATAGCTTGCAGAATGGCATCATTTCTTGTCATCTGACTCTAACCCAGGTGAAACTGCTACTGCTGGAAGCTAGCAGTATTTAGCATCTACCTGTAAAAATACATAGACTTCAGAGCATTGGCAGATGCTGGAAGTCATAAAACAATTACATCCCTCTACATTTCAAGCCTAGTGACTATTTAACCTTAAAGACAATACAGAAAGCTCCTAGTTTTAGACATTGTTTCTCTCACTGCCATAAAGTAATTTAATTTCAGCTATTTTTTCTGAAGTTAAGTGAAGTACCTTTATTATAGTTTCCACTGTTAAAATATATACATTTAAATGATTACAATAGTGCAAGTACATTTCCATTCTTTTCCAGTAGGGCACACTGTGGATACATTTCAAACAACACTTTGCAAATATCTTCAAGCAGTTTGTTATGCACATGACATACAGTTCTAAAACATTTGTAACACAAACATATTTTATATATCATGTTGATATTCACAAATGACATATGATTACTTACAAAATTCCAGATAGTTGTGCTGCGAGTATCTCCTTTCATGATACTTCTTCTGCCCTCGAAAACTCAAGCTAGATTTCAAGTGAACCTTGAAAAACATTGCTTGAGAGGAATGAGCCTGCCTGGGAATACATTACCCCATTCCCTGTCTTGAGATCCCAGCTGTCTTTGCATTGCTGACCCCATTACAGTGTTGCACTGTCATATCATATGCCTGCAACACTAGGCTCCACCATAGTAACTTGTGATTTTGTAGGCAGTTTGCTGTAGCCATAGATACCCCTCAGACTCCTTCTGCCTTCTTCTGCAAACAGCACAAGGGCCTCTCTATCATGGTAAGGTTTCATCAAGTTAACATGATACAGTTTGTGCCACTGCCTCCTGCCTAGCAGTTCTACCATGTAATTAACATCACTGGCCTTCCTTACCACTTTGAAGGGTACCTCCAAAGCTGCCTGCAACTTGATGTGTCTGACAGGAATGAGAACCATAATCTGCTGCCCTGTAGCATACTCTTTAGCTCAAGCATTCCTGTAATGCCAGACCTTTTTCTGATGTTGGGCTTCTGCCAGCTTCTCCTGGGCCAAGCCCATGAGCTCCCTAAACCTTGTCCTGAGGTTTAAGACATATGCCACTATAGACTCCTTGAGGTATTCACACTCAACCTCCCAAACATCATGAATCCAATCTACAGGTCCCCTCACCATATGCCCATTCAGCAACTCAAAGGGTGAAAAACCTGTGGATTTCTGGCGCACCTCTCTGTAAGCAAATAACAGATGATATGAGGCAAATATTTGTCCCACCCCCTCTTAAACTGGTCTGCAGATGCCCATAGCATGGTCTTTAGTGTAGAGTTTAACTTCTCCACAAGACCATTAGTCTGGGGAAGGTAAGGGTGGTCTTTAGGTGCTTCACCCCATAGTGCTTCCACAGACAAGCCAGGAAGTCTGACATGAAGCTGGCACCTCTATCAGTCAGTATTTCTTTTCAGAAACCTATCCTGCTGAAAATCTCTAGCAAAGCATTTTCCACCTTTTCTGACTCACTGGAGGACAGGGCCACCACCTCAGGGTGTCTGGTAACACAATCTACTACTACTAGGATCTACTTCTTTCCTGCGGAACTTGGGGTTCTCAGAGACCATATCCATAGCTACCCTCTGAAATGGCTCCTCAATCACAGACAAAGGCATCAAAGGAGCTTTGACCTTGTCTCCTGCCTTACATAAAGGAACTGCACAGGTTAGTCTCAACTAACACAATTTATTTCAACCAAATCACAGTAAGCGCTTTTGTTTAGTTAAGTAACTAAACTTCTTCAGACAAAGTTGAAAACATACATTGGACTAATAAATAGTCTTCCACCAAGTCACATGATGCATTAACAATCACCTGATCTCAAATAATCATATGATAAAGTTATATAAAACCAAGGGCAAAAAGTAGGATGGAAATTAAGCTGTAGAATGAAATAACACAAGGTCCGAGGTTAATATTTGAACAATATATTTAAACTTTATACTATAAGAATTGTGTGTTGCCTATCTCTCCAAACTCTTGAGCTTCAATATACAAGAGATGGAGCAAAAGTCATTTAACCTAGGGTACATGTGAGTGTCCAGTCTAATTTGCCAGTTTAATTCAAGCTGCTTCAAGATTAAAGATTTTAGGCCACCCCTTTCATTTAATTGAACTTGGTTTATAACCCATTCATGCAGCATAGCATGGTTAGTATTAAGCCAGTTTTAGCAACTAGACAAATGCAACTGCACTAAGTTTTTTAAATGTGTGTATATACATATATATGTGTTCTTTTTTTGTATATGTACAAATAATTTGAACATGTAAACATTTTTTGTAATAAACATTTTATTAGATAAATAGAATTATTTAAGTATATTGTTCTAGTATGTATTTATAAATTGAGTTGAAAGTAAGTCTTCTGAGTACTTTTTAAGGAATCTTTTTAAGGAACTGCTATATCTCTAAGCTAAAATGTTAATTGAATCATTGTAGAAATGATGTGATTAGCTGGCCGTGCTCATATGATTTTACTCTTGTTTTACAAAAACTGAAAGAATGTTACAGATTGTATATTGCACTGAAGAAGGATTTATATCCAAAAGCTTTGCTATAATAAAGTGTTGACGTTCTTGGAGTTGGAATTTTTCGGTTATACATCCCTGGAAATCCCAGGCCAATAATAGTTCTGCATAATACATCTCTTTGTATGCTTTATGCCCATATGACCTGCAAAGGGAATGTCATGGACTATGGCTAGAAGTGCCAGATGGTAAGCTCTCGGTACTACCAACTGCTGTATTCTCTCACCTTCTAGCGCTCCCTCAGGGGTCCACTCTCTATACAGTAATCCTTTGTCCCAGTATACAGATTCCTTCTTTCCTTGAGAATCAGGTGCCTCAATGGCTACCTCCCTCAAGCATTGTAATGTAAGATCTGAGAGCTGATCCTGTCACAACTCTCTCTTTGTAACCCTTCCCAGCTCCCTTTCCACAGGAACTCTGGTATCCTCTAATAGTGGTGCCTCAGTGTCAGCCTGGGTACTACTACTACTTATAATGCCAGGTTTTTGTGATATAAAAAAATGAGACCACAATAAATAATTTCAAAACTTTTCCCACCTTTAATGTGACCTATAACCTGTACAATTCAATTGAAAAACAAACAAGTCTGTTAGGGACTAAATGTATAAAAAATAAAAAGCATACAATATGCTGGTTGCATCAGTGTGCACACCATTAAACTAATACTTTGTTGCAGCACCTTTTGATTTAATTACAGCATTCAGTCTTCTTGGGTAGGAGTCTATAAGCATGGCACATCTTGACTTGACGATATTTGCCCACTCTTCCTTGCAAAAGCAGTCCAAATTTGTCAGATTGAAAGGGCATCTCTTGTGCACAGCCCTTTTCAGGTCACACCACAGATATTATAGGTTCATAGGTTCATACTAGACTATCTGCCCTAGGGCATTTATAAGCCTAGCCAGAATGTGTTTGGCTTTCGCCACCCATTTTAAATTTATTTTGCTATGCCCTTTTTCGAGGTTAGTATACTGTGCCTCTGTCTAACAGTGACACAGAAGTGATACCCGGGGTAAACCTATAATCTCCCATCCACTCATCAAGATTCCTCTTGAAGAGAGTCAATGAGGGACTCTGCCTAACCTGGACTGGGATTTTATTCCAGAGTGAAGGGAGCCTCTGGGTTATGAATCTGTCCCTCCAGCATGTCCTATTTATTCCAGTGCTGAGGTTCAAGTCTCTCGAGCACGTAGCTCGATGGGATTTGGATTTTCTGAGGTGCAGCATGTCCATTAATTCTGGGTTGGACATGGCTTTATACGTCAGGCACAGATCGCCTCTGAACAGGCGGTATGCCACTGAGTAGAGATGGAGTTTCTTTAACCGGGCAGCATATGGCATCTGTTTGAGCCTTTGATCCTCTTGGTGAGGTACTTTTGGGGTCTTTCCAGTTGCTGCAGGTGTCTGGTAAGGTACATCCCAAAAGGGGCATTGTACTCAATTATGGGCCTGATGAGGGATGAGTAAAGAGGCACGATGACGTACCTTGATCTAGATGTGAATCCCTTCATGATTAGGTGGGCTATATAAAATGTTTTTCTAACCACTTTGGCCACGTGGTTGTCAAATGAGAGATTGCTATCAACTTGGGTCCCCAGGTCCCTAATTACTTCTTCTGTACTTAATGGATTACCACCTATGTGGTAATTTGTGGGCACTTTGTTTTTGCCAAAGGGGATGACTATACACTTTTTGGCATTTAGCTTGAGGCCATGGCTCTGGCACCAGTTGATTGTTTATATGAGGCCCTTTTGGAGGATGCTTGTGTCGGCTGGAGAGTTGATTATGGCGCCCAGTTTGCAGTCATCTGCGAACTTGGTCAGCCACAGTCCTTCCGTGTTGGCCTGTACCTCCGAGAAATATATACCGAACAAGAGAGGTCCCAGGACTGAGCCTTGTGGGACACCACTTGTAACTGGTTTGGAGTCTGGCATGGCTCCAGCAATTCTAACCATGTGGGTTCTGTCCTTGAGCCAGTTTACAATCCATCTAGTGACATAGGGGTTTATATTTAAGCTGGTGAGCTTATCTATAATGCCCGAGTGGGGTATTGTATCGAAGCTTTTGCGAGGTCCAGGTAGGCTGTGTGGACCACCTTCCCCTCGTCAATAGCCTTGGTGACTGTTTCAAAGAAATCAACCAGGTTTAAGAGGCAGGATCTGCCCTTAACAAAGCCGAACTGGGTAGGATCCAGTGTTTGTAGGTCCCCAATATCTTTATTTATGAGGTCCATGATGATCCTTTCCATAGCTTTGCAGACCAAGCTAGTCAGGCTTATGGGCAATAGTTTCCAGGATCCGTTGAGGCACCACCTTTATGGAGAGGGACCACTGTTGCTGTACGCCACTCTTTGGGCACATATCCTGTAGTAAGGCTGAGATTGAACAGTAGTTTTATGTTTGGGTTTAGCTCTTCTTGGAGTTCATGTAGGACAGCCCGGGACACCGCCTGGTCCCATTGATGCTGTGTTTTTGCTTTGGAGAGGCGGCTCTTACCTGAGCATCTGAGATGTCAGGGGCAGCACTCTGCTGGGATAGATATTTGCCCTTTGGTGGGAGGGGGAGTTTGCGCTGAACCTGTCAGCTAGGATGTTGGCAATGTCTGTGGGTTCGGTGTATTTTTGTCATTTTGGACTAATTCTGAGCATATCTGGGAATTACCACCCAGGTTCCTAACATAACTAAAGAAAGCCTTGTGATTATCCTTAGTGTCCTGTGCAATTTTTCTCTCAAGCTGGCCTTAGACAATTTTATGTGTGCCAGTAGTTTTTGCTAATACTGATCAGTGATGCCTTCCCTTTTGGGATTTTGCTCTATCATTTAGTAGCTTCCTCCTTCTATTGTATAGTTTGTTTATGGCTGGGGTCCACCAGACAGGACGTCTGCCTTTGGAGGATTGGGTCTTGGTTTTATTTGGGATTGCATGATCCATGCATTCCTGAAGGTGTTCATAGAATGCGTTTATAAAGGATTCTGGTCTGGGCGATTTTCCACAGGCCCGGGGGCTTTGAAGGATTCCACCTCAGTTTTGAGGAGTGTGAAATTTGCTTTAGAGAAGTTTTTCACTGTGGTTTTCTGGGCAGGGGGTGGGGTTGGGATGTGAATATCCAGTGAGATTAGTTTATGGTCTGATCTTACCAGTGAGTATATTGGATTTCAGTGATTATCAGTGATTATATTGGATTTAGGTCTGGGCTCTGGCTGGGCCATTCCAAAACTTTAGTTTTCTTCTGGTGAAGCCATTGTTTTGTTGATTTGGATGTATGCTTGGTGTCATTGTCATGTTGAAAAGTGAAATTCCTCTTCATCTTCAGAATTCTAGCAGACGCCTGAAGGCTTTGAGCCAAAAGTGAATGGTATTTGGAACTGTTCATAATTCCCTCCACCTTGACAAAAGCCGCAGTTCCAGCTAAAGAAAAGCAACCCCAAAACATGATACTGCCACCACCATGCTTCACCGTGGGGATAGTGTTCTTTTGGTGATGCGAAGTGTTGCTTTTCTGCCAAACGTGCCTTTTGGAATTGTGGCCAGAAAGTTCAACCTTGGTCTCATCAGACCATAACACATTTTCCCACATGCTTTTGGGAGACTTGATGCATTGTTTCACAAATTTTAGCCAGGCCTGGATGTTTTTCTGTGTAAGAAAAGTCTTCCATCTTGCAACCCTACTCAATAGTCCAGACACATGGAGGATATGGGAGATTGTTGCCACATGTAGTACACAGCTAGTACTTACCAGAAATTCCTTTAGCTCCCTCAGTGTTGCTGTAGAGCTCTTAGTAGCCTCCCTGATCAGTTTTCATCTTGTCTTTTCATCATTTTAGAGGGACATCCAGTTCTTTGCAATGTCACTGTTGCCCCATATTTTCTCCACTTTTTAATGACTGTCTTCACTGTGTTCCATGGTATATCCAATGCGGAAATGT
This sequence comes from Protopterus annectens, assembly GCF_019279795.1. Classification (NCBI taxonomy): domain Eukaryota; kingdom Metazoa; phylum Chordata; order Ceratodontiformes; family Protopteridae; genus Protopterus; species Protopterus annectens. Next base: position 1,125,576,077 of record NC_056725.1, read on the forward strand.
TTTTGTATCCTTCTCCTGACAGATACCTTTCAACAATGAGATCCCTTTGATGCTTTGTAAGCTCTCTGTGAACCATGGCTTTTGCTGTAGCAGGCAACTGAGTAAATGTCAGAAAAATCCTACTAAGACAGCTGAACTTCATTTGAGGTTAATCAGTCTCTTTCATTGATGGCAGGTGTGTACCCAAGAAGACTGAATGCTGTAATTAAATCAAAAGGTGTTTCAACAAAGTATTAGTTTAAGGGTGTGCACACACAACGAAGTATTAGTTTAAGGGTGTGCAAACTTATGCAACCAGCGTACTGTAAGTTTTTTATTTTTTTATATTTTTGCCCTAACAGATTTGTTTATTTTTCAATTGAATTGTGCAGGTTATAGGTCACATTAAAGGCGGGAAAAGTTTTCAAATTATTTATTGTGGTCTCATTTTTTTATATCACAAAAACCTGGCATTTTACCTCTGTCCTTGCAGTCACTCTGTCTGAGGGAACATCAGTACCCACAAGCAGCTGTGGCTCCCCTTCAGTCTCACTGCTACCGTGTAGCTCCTCCCTGAAGTAGCCACCTCACCAGTCCTGGCTTCAAGTGTGCGGTCTGTCTGGGTCTACCTCAGACTACCATACCCACATGCTTATCTCCAAGCCTGACTGCATGTAACTGCATGCACACAAGGTACTGCATTATCAAAATCATTCCCTTTCAGGACATCTGCAGGGATATCCTCAAACACACCTACTTGCTTGTTTCCTTTTCCACACTCCCAGCCAAGGTGACCCTAGCTAAAGGTATTTGGTATGGTGTCCCTCCTAAAGCTCTGACTAGAATAGACTGCCCAAGCAAGTAGTGCTCCTCTTTAACCATTGCAAGCTTCACAATGGTTAGGTCAGATGCTGTGTCTCACTTAGCAGTGGCCTGTTGCCCATTTACTAAGACAGGATATAAACTCTTGCGGTAGTTTGGTACCCTTGGTGTCTCCAGACAGCTTACTGTTGGCATTCTGTCATTCCCACTTACTGCTTCTCCCACCTTTTGTTCCCCACCTTGCCTCTGTGGACATCTATATGCTACATGGCCCCACTGGTTGCATTTAAAACATTTAACCCTTGGTCTAGGATGTATACCTGGACTAGTGGCTTCACCTGCTACAGGCGGCCTCTGTTGGGACAGTCTGGGCTACCCACCATGGGTTCCCTTAGACCCATGTGCGACACTGTGTATCCCTTTCCTGTGCAGTGATGCCCTGCTTGTTAGGTATAGGTCTCCCTTCTTCCCAGTATTGCAGTGTCTATCAGCTAACAAGATTGTCATGTCCTCAGGCAAAGGGCTAAGGGCTTGTTCCCTCACCAAAATGTCTGCCAGTCCTTCAAAAGTGGTGACCTGACATCTACTCACCCACCTATGAAAATAAGTGCTTAGTTCAGCAACATATTCACACACACTTTCATCTGCCTTGTGTCTATGCTCACAAAACCTTTTCCTATAAGCTTCAGCTGTTAACATAAAACATTCTAACAAACAGTTTTTGACTAAAAAGCAAAATTGAAGAAAGAAACACTCCAAGCCACAGTGTATAAGTAAGCGCTATTGTTTACTAAAATAAACAAACTTCTTCAGACAATTACACAATTACAAATGATTTCTTAAATACCACACATCAAATGACATCATCATACCAAAAACCAGACCCTGCCTACATTTAAAACGGCAACAGAAATAGCTGCCGTGCACTTATTTATCCCATTAAACCTAAATATTACCAATCTATGCATACATATACTGATATAAAAAGTTTTTTATACAAACCATAATCAACTATTTCAAACACTTTAAACACAAATACTTATTTAAAAATCATATACAATTATATACCTATCCAGATAGGCATTTTACATGGGCAAGTAACCAACCCCAACCCAAGAAAAAGAAACAAGGCACTAATACCCTGCTAAAAATATTAAAAATATTGAAAATATTAGTAATATTATTAATAAAAGAGGAAAGGAAAAAGACCTACCTAGCAAGGGATTTTAACTTGAGAATGCACTTAATAGACAAACTATCATTAGGTCCTGGGGGAGTATGCGCATTAAGCGTCAGCTGCCATGCTAATTCCTTTTCATCCAATTTCAAGGATGATGAACCCCCCCTGTCATTATCCACTATTTATCAATGACAAGAAATAAAAAGTTTTGGGAGGGATTAGCTTTCACATGCCTAGCCAGAGCATTGTTTAAATTCAGTTTATTAATATTGTAAACATGCTCATAGATCCTATTCTTCAAGGGCCTTGTTGTCTTTTGGAGCATATGAGAAGGTTTCTAGAAATGAAATCAATGGGGCGTATCAACGCGTCAAAAGTTTTATTAACGACTTGTTTATTAATGGCTCTGTGGACATTGATTTAGTTAACTATCTGAACATCATTAGCCCAGTTGTGCCTATTATCTTTGAGTTACCAAAAATCCACAAGGATTTGAATAATCCCCCGTTATGTCCAATAGTGGATGGTAGGCAATCAATAACATATGGATGTGCTAAATGTATTGATAATAGGTTACAACAAGCTATTTTGGGTGAGTCTCATATTTGTAGGGACTCTTGGGCATTCCTGGAGGCTATTAATAAATTACCCTTTAGTGACGGATTTAACTTCCTTACAATTGATGTCCATGATCTATATACCTCCATCCCTCAGGATATTGGAAGGAATTGGGTGAGAGATTTCTTAGTGGATAAACGAGTTGATGGCCCGACTATTAATCTTATTGATTACCTATTGGACCTAGTGCTTAGTAATAATTTCTTTATATTCAATAAGGAATTTTATTTACAAAAGACAGGCATTGCCATGGGCTCCCCCTGTGGTGCCACCTTTGCGAATACAGTAATGGCCCACTGGGAGAAGAACTATTTTTTTTAAAGATTATATCTTCCAGGGAAGAGTTGTGTGATACACTCGTTATCTGGATGATATATTCATCTTATGGAGAGGTGATTGGCCCATGGCATCAGCCTTTGTTGACTGTATCACAAGTTTCACAAACTTTTTGAGTTTCACTTGGGACTTCCAGAGTGATAAAATAGCATATCTGGATATTGAACTTGTTAAGGATGGGACCAATGGGTGTTATACATCTAAAATTATTAGGAAATCCACATACTATAATGCCTTTCTACATTTCACCAATTCCCATCCCTACCATCAGAAGAGGGTAGTGATTAAGGGCCAGCTAGTTAGTGCGGCCAGAATGGTGTTTCTTGATTGTGATTTCTTGGTGGAATGTAACCTCTTGAAGGACATGTTTCTCAAGAGGGAATATCCATTGAGACTTCTGAACCAGCTGTTAAAAGAAGTTCATGATAAAAGAACTAAGGGTGTGTTTAGACCATTATTACTTGGTATGGGAGGTATTAGGCAGCAAAATGGAGGTAATTCAACATCGATCCTGACTGCACATATATTGAGTCCCTCAGAGGTTAGTTCTTTGGCACCACATGTAGGGCCGGATGCCATTGGAGGTGTAGCCTGTATAGCGATGGCTGGAGAGTCCGCACGATGGCAGACGATTGGTGACACTAATATTGGGTTTATAACCACCTTTTCAATGGATGCACCACTATTAAGATCCATCTTGATTAAGAATTGGTGCTTCCTATATGAGGATACCACTATTAGAGATAAGGTGGGTGAGCTACCAAAAGTAATCTTTAGATGGGGCTGGAATTTGAAGGCAATCTTTCAAAGTTGCAGGTCTTCTGAATAATCCCCATATTGTGGTATGTTGAAATGTGGGAGGTGTCGGATGTGTAAATACATTAATACGAAACCAAAAAACCAAACAAACCAATGAAAACAAAAAAGCCAAGGGAAGACGCCTCCAGCAAATATGCGGTACAGATGCAATACACCAACTGTCCAAATTCAGTGATGAATGGAAATAGAGCAACGATAGTTCTGTAGTATAATGTTAGAACTTTTTTAAATACATTAATACCACTAATTCTTTTATTGTGGGTAACCAACGTTTCCGTTACAAAGGGAGGTTTAACTGTGAGTCAAGGGATATTGTTTATTTGAGCACTTGCCAGAATTGTCCAGCTTTTTATGTTGGCAGGACAGATAGGCCCTTGAAGAATAGGATCTATGAGCATGTTTACAATATTAATAAACTGAATTTAAACAATGCTCTGGCTAGGCATGTGAAGACTAATCCCTACCACAACTTTTTATTTCTTGTCATTGATAAAATAGTGGATAATGACAGGGGGGGGGGGGGTCCATCATCCCTGAAAGTGGATGAAAAGGAATTAGCATGGCAGTTGAGGCTTAATGCACATACTCCCCCAGGACTTAATGATAGTTTGTCTATTAAGTGCATTCTCAAGTTAGAATCCCTTGCTAGGTAGGTCCTTTTCCTTTTCTCTTTCATTAATAATATTACTAATATTTTCAATATTTTTAATATTTTTAGCAGGGTATTAGTGCCTTGTTTCTTTTTCTTGGGTTGGGGTTGGTTACTTGCCCATGTAAAATGCCTATCTGGATAGGTATATAATTGTATATGATTTTTAAATAAGTATTTGTGTTTAAAGAGTTTGAAATAGTTGATTATGGTTTGTATAAAAAACTTTTTATATCAGTATATGTATGCATAGATTGGTAATATTTAGGTTTAATGGGATAAATAAGTGCAAGGCAGCTATTTTTGTTGCCATTTTAAATGTAGGCAGGGTCTGGTTTTTGGTATGATGATGTCATTTGATGTGTGGCATTTAAGAAAACATTTGTAATTGTGTAATTGTCTGAAGAAGTTTGCTTATTTTAGTAAATGAAAGTGCTTACGTATACGCTGTGGCTTGGAGTGTTTCTTTCTTCAATTTTGTTTTTTAGTGGAGTCTATTTGGTTTATCAAACAGTTTTTGACTGTATTATAATTTAAGCAATCAGTATCAGACAATTTAGAAATAGCAGTTACAGTTTTACCGTGGAGTAAGAGGGTCAGTAACCGTACCCAGAGCCCTTGGTCAACATTATACTGTTTACATACCCTTTCAAACATATGAATGAAACTATCAAAATAATCCTCCTCTGTAAACTGTGGAAGAAATTTAATGACCTTGGTTGCTTCTGGAGTTTGGTTACTCCCTTCCTCATTACCTCCATGACCCCAACGAAGACTCAGCATCTGCGTCTCATGTTGCCTCTGCCTCTCATTCTCCTCATCCACCAGATGTCACAGTTTCTCATTTTCCTCAGTCTCCAGATATCTCACTCTCTCTGCTGCTTATATTTCCAAATGTTTGGCCTCCAGTTCAAGTCTCTTGAACTCCAGATGGATTTTTTAGTCCTCCGTGGAAAGGTTGAACTGTCCATTTTCTGAGCGTTGCACATCTCCAAGGCCAGCCTGGTTGTCCTCCTGACTGCTGGTCTGTGATGCAGCTGTGCCCAAGGCTACAATAATTTCTACCTTAATCAGGTTGACATGCACCACTCCTTGAGCCTGACACATCTCAGTTAACTGGCTCCTTGTCAGCTTGCCATACTCCTCTGCTGACATGCTTGTCTGCTCTCCCTGACTAAATAAGCTAACAAAAAATGAATAAATAAAACAATTGTGATATGAAACTCTGAATGTTCACTGTGTGGCTGATTGAGATACAAACACCTTCCTCAGTGACCACTGTTTAGAGGCTACAGGAATTCAATATCCACATCACTACAACCAATTAATATGTGATGTGGCTATCCCACCACTGCCTACCAATTAATATGTGACACCCCTGCACTGACCCAGTAATCAAGGAGTTTCAATCCTCACCACTGGCAACACTGGAGAATGTACACACTGAGAGGATGACAAATGCACACACAGTAAAGTGCAATTTCCCTTAAGAGCACACAGAGATCGCAGTCAGTCTGGGGCCCTCTTTCTCCAGATCTGCAGTAAGGCTCCTCACTGGCACAGCTATAGGGTTGAAATCTCAGCTGAGTGGCCAAGCCAAAACCTCCAGCACCCTCTCTGTCCAGTCACTGCTTCATGTCCCTGCCCAAGTAGCTGACCACACACACTTTGAGATTTGATTTATATACAAACACACACACCCACCTAGGAAAGGCTGACACAGATTTATCAGCTATGCCTCCTTCTGCCCAGTCTATAAAGTAGTTCTAGATCCCACCAACCAACTACTTATCAGCTACTCTAAGGACCTTAACAAAGGGTGTCCAATCCTACTGTGCAATGTTGCTAATAATCCAAATGGTAGTCTGACCAAGAGCAAGGCTATTTAGGAGTGGCCTGCACATTGTCACCATATAGATATGCAAGTACTCTGTGAGCTTAAATATGTCTCACAAATATCAGCCACAAAAATAGGTTTAAATATATTTAATAATAATTAATAAAAGAACAAGACAATACTAAATATGTATTCAAAGTGACTTCAGAGTTCAAAATCACAGAAAATATTTAAAACAACATTGCAGGACATTCTCAGATAAATAAAGAAAACATTTAAGCTATATTTACTACATTCCTGTCTGAATCTAAAAGAATTATTATGCCCTAAAAACTTACTTACAAAGCAACGCGTTGACAGAAGTGTATAAGGTGGTGATGAGTGGATGTTTCCAAATCAAAGACAAAATGCAAAATGCCCTCTTTCTCTCTCTCTGAGAGAGTTCTTAAATGAATATCAAATATTAGTGCTGGATTAGCTTGAATGACATCACTTTTTGTCACCTGACTTTAGTTCCCAAGCTAAAGCCCCAGTGTAGCATTTGACATCTCATTGTGAGAAATACATATCTCTCAGATGTTTGCAGGCCCTGGAAGTCATACAACAATAAAACACTTCTACATCTCAAACCTAGTAATTACTTATCTTCCATATTGATATGTTTACATGTTGTACATCTACGACATGGAAATGTTCTTCTCCTTTTTGAAGTAACTTGGGGTAGTACATATTTTCTAAAATTCACAATGAACCATAGTTTTACATCTATAGACTTTTTGGATATAAGGGTGTTACAAGATGGCAATGGTAAATTGATATTAAGTTTTCAGAAAGGAAGAATAACATCCTACCCAGATCAAGTATGCACCCAAGTCTATAATATATGACTGTGACCTGAATGGACAGCTACAGATATACCCTCTGATAGGTTTCTGTTCATAATAACAACCACACATTTCTTCAGGAAACGCAATATTGGTTTCCTTGCAGAAAACAACTTTAGGCTATCCACAGACAATAATTGAGAAATAATAGATCGCTCACAACAAGATACAATCTTCCATGCTTCTCCTGGAGAAATGAAAGGGGAAGAAAAGAGCATATGAGCTTTCTTGGTATCCTGTTGAAATTTCTTTCCATCTGTAAATTATCAGCTTGAGCTTTCTCTAAAAATGGACCATAAGCCCAGTAACAGTCAATAAATAAATAAATAAATAAATAAATATACACATAAATAAACTATGTTTGCTTAATTATATTGCCACTTGAGCTGAAAAGAAGCTTGCGTACATAAACTTTGTAAGGACAGCTTGAAGGATTCTCATATTACTTAATGGAATATACCTGCTAGAGATCTTTACTGCAACAATTCTTTTATACTTTCATCTATAAATTACTGATTTTTTTTACATATCTTTATTAAGGGTGATACTCACCCCAATGTTTCTCTTACCCATAGAATTTTGACATACAATTGTGTGATACTGCTGAGGTAAATACTTCAACAGAGAAAATATTCTGGACTTTATGTAAGAGTAGAATAAAGTAATCAAGGTGCCTATGTGGTGAATCTGGAAGAAAGTACGTAAATACTGTACAGGCAAGCTGCTTCATATACTCATTTGCCTCCAAAAGAGATGCTAAGTGCCATGCTGGTATAGCCTTGCTATAACGTGGGTGTATCACCAATATCCAGTGATGGGAAAGACTAGTTTTATGTATCAGTTCACTGTTTAGTAGAACCCACAATATAAGACACCTTCTCAAGACTTAACCTTCTTGATTCTTAAAAGGTCAGCACCTCTAAGAATCTTACCATATGAAGCACTTGTCTTGGACCTTTTTTCAGTAACTTTTCCTTCTACTGAGACAGCTATGCTACCAGAGATAAAACCCTAACCATGCTCTATACAAACCAGGCTTCATTAGAGACATGAGCATGGGAAGAACTGAAGAAGGGGAAAGCAGGAGTGACAATGCAATATCCCCTTGCCTTTGTCAAGGACTTTGTGAGTGTGTGCATGCCTAGGAGGAGCTAATTCACTCACAGAAGCATGTGGCATGTCCTTGCTAATACACATTGAAGACAAAACCTTTGATATGCTTCTGAGCATGTGTAGAAAGAATGGCTAGGGTCTTAGCATAGAACTTCTTGTTGTCTGCGAAGGACAACAGCCCAGCCACCACCACTCATTTCTTGCCTCAGAAGGAATCAATGGGCTGTTGGCTTCTGCCTCCTAAAGGAATGAATGAAACAACTTGGAAAGTGGAGGGGTTGTTTGATAATAACTATGGAAATGGATGAAAAAAGTCATGTGCTGTTCTTATTACTTCCATCATACAAATTTCCTTTTAACATCTTGTTATTCTTTTCTTAGACAGCATCTAGTAATTTTCCATGTTTTTGTTGGAGGTGATTGAAATAGCTCATCTGACATATGGGCACACACAAATCATGCAAATGTGTATCAGGAGGAATGAATCACACAACACACTCACTCCTTCTCCTTCAGAATGCAGGGACCCAACAGTGTTGTCTTTGTAGCTGCCATTAAAGTAGTAAAAATGCCCTTTCAGACACACAGGGGGTAGAAGGTTTTAAATGTTTTAGTCCATCAGGTGTTTGCTGAATTGTAAACAACTTATAAATTTGAATATCTCTATGAGGATTACTGGTGCGCATTCTATGCATTGTACCACTTTCATTATTGCTTATTCTAGTCTGTCTCAGAGCTGCTCACTGTGGTTTTGTTAGTGTATTGGTTGTTATCCTTGTTTTATGCATCCCATATACTGACTGACTTTGATATCACGGGAAAGATGGTTTCCTCTTCACACTGCAACAACAGCTCAGTTATGCATTCATTCTAATTACTGCAAAATGACTTCTTCATAAACTGAGCCAGAGCAAAGACTGAAATTCATGTATGATGCCTGCTGCCTTTAGATTTAACAATCATCATTTTCACTTCCATTAGACCTGAAGTGCAAAGCTTTCCGCTATCCCTGATTTTGCAGAACACCTTTGATTTTGTGTTACATTTTTGCCTTTTCCCTTGTAAAATGTTTAATTTTCTGGTAAATCACCAAGGACTACAGTCTGTCAATAAGGGCAAACATTAAAGGGTGTACTTCTTAGGTTCTTAGACAGTTACTAGGCATGTGTTCCAAAAAACCACTGAGTAGCCTAGCCATATTTCTCAGTTGCCCTACAACAATGTCTGGCTAAGTGACTTGCTCAAGGTCACTCAATGCATGTTGATACAAAGCCATTGACTGTTAAACAGAGTAATATTTGGCTATTGTCTCTGATATTTGGGGTCTTTGTTCTATATTACTTCTTGGCTTTTTCCTCGATTCTTGAGCATTAAATTTGAGATCTACACTGAAGTGCAAAATACCACTTTGAAGTAGATGAGCGTATTCTCCTTTTCAATGTCTGTACATATTGAACAATCTACTTATCAGGCGTTCAGCTGTAGAAGATCGATCCCATGTCCTGCAGCAGCATGCTGAAAGGCATTTATTAAACAGAATAAACTGCTGCTGAATTTAATACTGAAAAGCAACCTCATTATCTGCCTTACTTGGAAATGGTAGGCAGCTGTCAGTATTACTCTGTGTTACTCTGAATGACAAAAATGTGCTGAGGTTTAAATGTTCTTTTTCTTATAATCTACCATTAGTGTGCTGAAACTGTATATACTGAATACATAATATGTAGTATGTAACAGCTTATGTCCGTGCTTACTTTACCTAAGCAGCTGCCAATAAGATTTGAACATTCTATGCCTTACCTGTCATGTACCATTGGCATACTGAAATCATATACAGTGAGTGGCTTTATGAATGCATTTGAGTTGAATAACAATTTATTTTTATGTATTCTGCACCAAGCCTTACAGATGGACAATGTCTGTGGGAATCACTACATATACACATACTAAAAATAAATGAAATAAACAACAAATATATAACCTGTTAAAAGAATATTTATACCCTAACAGGATAGGTCATAGGATTACTACATTGACAGACAAATATCTATAATTTCAGAATAAGGCTGTCCCGAAATGGATCCACTTCATGCCTGCTTGCTCTTGGCAACAAAAAGGCAGGTCAGAATAAAACAAATGCAATCTAAGACAAGCAATGTAACAGCGAGATATAGAACCAATGTGCTTTCCAGACTCTTGAAATGTCCTGACTATTGTAAAATGAACTGTCTCTGCAATATTGGCAAAGTAAAGTGATAGCAAAGGTACAGGAAAGCTGCCTCTTGTCATAATATACAGAACTGATGCTATTTCTAAAATGGAAACTGAAACAAAGCAATGCATATCTTGAGACTGTTTGTTTCTACTTTTGCAGGCTTGTTAATTTATTAATTTGTTAACCAGATGACTAAGCTGATCCTGCAGTGAGTTTCAGTTGCAGATATGTGCCTTGCAAACTATTACTGCCAGGACACAAAAACTGAAATTAATGACGCACCTCTAAACTAATGACAACCATCTACAGCCATGGAAATCAATGTGGCATGCTAATAATGCAAATATTAGATAGGCTTTCTGCTTTTTTTTACCACTGATTTCCTTAATAATCCATTTGATGTAATAATACTTATTTTCGGGCATGCCCTGCAAAAATACTATTTGGATAAACAACATTATAGGAGTCATCTTAACGACAAATCAAATGCACTGTAAATTATGACAGCTATTCAACAAATGCTTTGAAACTTCTTCCTGCTGTCCCTTTCAGTACACCACAATATAATTGTTTTTCTTGACTGCAGGTTGTGTATTTGTCCTGAAGGATTAATGATATTCTAGTCTTTTTATCAATCATTACACATTATCCCTTTCTATCCAGGTTGTCTTGATCTTAAAACTTAATCAAAGTAAATTAAAACTGTTCTACCAGCATCATACTGACATTTGAAGTGATGCTCAAAAATTATGAGACAAACATAGAGGCCTAATTAAATTAAAATCAGATGCTGGTAAGTAGCAGCTTAATCCAAGCATATCAGGAGATTTACTTTTAAGGAAACGGCTGTTCTACAGATTGACAGAATGCTTTACGGAATGCTATCAGCTTATGCTTTCTGTGCAGGTTAAAGGTAAATTGTGGGCTTAAATGGAAACTTGTAATGCAAACAACAGTCCTCCCATACTAACTAGTATATATGAAGGGTTACTTTTATTCTTTATACTTTCTTCTACAAAAAGCTTGAAAACATACAAAAAGATCTGAAGACTACTGTGTTAGACCTCGTAAGTGCTCTTAGTAGATGGAGTCTGGTTTGTTCAGGGATTAAAAAAAGTCTCAAGATCAAATGAGTCCATTAAAACTGTCACTAACCAATGTTTGATGTAATACAGAGGCTGCTGATAAAGAAGTCCTTCACCAAAAGCCAACATGTTTATATTTTGTTGATCATTACAATGAATTACCCAAACCAAAATGTAGCCTTGAGAATTTAATTAAATAGGTGCCCTAATGGCAGACTGGTGTTTCTGTAAAAGTTAACCTCCCCTTGACAGCCTTTTAACAAATGCTGTAATAAACTGGCTGCTTGTTTATTTAGCTGAAGATGATTCAGTTTCACTGTTTAGACCACCAGGCCATCTGCAGGAGTTTGGGAATGTGCGATGGTACCTCCTTCAGTTCTTATCTACTGATAAGGTAGTACCAGCATCAAATTACGCAAGTAAAACCACTACAAAAGCTAAAAGCAAATAGTTCAGACAGAATGTGGGAGGCACAAAAACACATAAATTCATATTCATTGTCTTCACATGCTTGCATTTTGTCTGTTATGGAAAGTTCTGAAAGTGCTTTCATCATGTTAGATTATTTTAGTACTTGCTACACCACAACCACACACATAAAGCTTACATTAGATCTAAGAAGAGAAAACAAAAGGATATTTCCATATCCTGTACTGGGTTTTTCCATCTTACTGTACGTTAACAAAAAAAATTAGCTTAACTTAAAAAAAATCATAGCTGTCATTCTCATCAGTTTATTGATGCCATCTTGGTATGTCTAGCTCTCTTAATAGCTACTAGGCTGTGACTGGGAAAGCTCCTTCCTTAAATCAAAAACAAAGAAACTCATTCAGTGTCTTTTTATCAGCTTCACCTTTTTTTCAACTGTGCTACTGCTTTTAAGAATCCATTAAGAACAGATAAATATGTTGAGCTCTTCATACAGAGTATCACAGCATGCCTTAATTGAGTCTGTTCTCTTAGCATTTACATATCTGTATATATTTTTTTGTATGTGGTGTTCATTAAGAAAACTGCTTTCTGCTGTTTATATATTTAAATTGCTTTTTTTAATTTACTTTATTCATTTGCTAAGTGGTTAAATCTATTGTGCAATGTTCCTTTTCAGGACTAACCCAGGATCACTGTCTGGTTAAGTGACAAGTCACATAGAAGGCAAATATAGGTGAAAGGACTCAAACCCTCTATTCCTGACTACAAGAGGCTTGTTAATTGAATGATTTTAGTACTACTGTATAAGGTGCAAAGCATTCTAAGCTTGAGTAAAAATTTAGTCCTAAATATTTCACTAGAAATGAAAGCGAATGTTCATTTTTCATTTCTGCTATTCAGCCAAGCACTTTTTGCATAACATAGTACTGATTGACTTTGATCATGGGAAAGGACCTCTTCACATGGCAACAACATTCATATTAATGTATTCACTAAAAATATACATATTTAAGACAGATCAGAATATACATATAGTGATAAAATTGTATTTAAATTCTATTTAGTGAATGAATTATATCTAGAAACACACAGTGCAAATTGGCATATCAGTTTTACACATTAATAGTAAAACATCTGTTTTATTTTTAATGTGTTACTTTTTCCATTATAATTTTACAACTGCAAAATGATAACATAATGTTCTGCATCCATAACAATGTAAACTTACATAAGATGAAGAATAGTTGTTTGACAAGCATGCATTGTTTTACTGACTGGGGTATAGCCAAATTAATGAATATAGTGGTCATATCAAGATCTGGGGCTGTAAAGCAGGATTAAAATAGATCTTAGACTTGTACCAAAAGCAAAAATACAGAATTCACATGTATCTCATTCAGGAGTAACTTTTAACTGAAAAGCCTAACTTTGTAGTCTTTGCTAATTAGGCAATAATACAATAATCAAAGTTCATTTTTAGTAAAAAGATGAGATTTGAATGTCCAGGTGTAAGCAGTAGTCCTTATCTTCATGCATACGTAGTTGCCATATTGCCATTTGAACTAAACAATTAAATAGTTGCAGTTGACACTCCTCAGCTGTTGTCCTCCCCCTACTGTCACCATTAGAATCCCTGTTGCCCATCTTATTGAATTTATCTGTGGGATTATTCTGCTACAAACAGTCAAGCAGCTCATTCTAGATTTTCATATTCCTGTCCGTGCAATTATGATGCATGCTTATTTCTTGGTCCTAAGCACCACCTACTTACTGATGTGTACTTCCAGATGCCAGGACTGCTCTGACTGCTCTGATTCCCCTGTGAGTTTGCACTTCAATAGCTATATATAGACATATTCTCCTCATGCCATACCCTGCATGCCATTGGCTTGTCTCCCTCTAGTACGTGCTATTAGTGCCTTAAGGTAGAGCAACTCCCCCTCATAAGATAAATAAGTAATCAGGGCATTGAGCTGGAACACCTTCTTTCCTACAAGATAGATAAGCTATCAGTGCCTTTGGCTGGGGCATCTTCCTGCCCAAATGATAGATGAGCCATCAGTGCCTTGAGCTGGAAAAACTCCTCCCCACAGGATTGATGAGCCATTGGTGCATGGAGCTGGAATACCTCCTCTCCACAGGATATATGAGGCATCAGTGGCTTGAGCTGGAAGGCCTTCCTCCCCACAGGATAGATGAGCCAGCACTTACTGTTCTCTTTCCTACTCTCCCTCCTCATCTTCCCTCACCCTGTTTTGCAAGTTAATCTCAGGTCACCTGAGCCACTGTCAATGTTTTATCCCTCTAGAGCACAGATTCAACTTTACCCCCATAAAAATACTTAAAGGATAGTCAGGTAAGCTGATTAATCTATTTGTGAATATTTTTACAGATCATTGGGTAGGAGGTGGTTGCAAATGAGTACACATATGCTGGCAAAACCTTATCAGCAGATAAGAAATGAAAAGGTGGCGTCGCACATTCCCAAACTCCTGCAGTTCAGCTAGTGTTCTAAATGGAGAAACTTAACACCCTTCATCCATGCCTTGAGCTGAAACACCTTCCTACCTACTGGATAGATGAGCATGAGTGTCTTGAGCTGAAACACCTTTCTCCTGATAGGATAGATGAGCCATCAGACAGTCTTTACAGCATTTGTGAAGAGGCTGTCCTTGTCCTTCTGCAGTGTCAGCCCCTGCTACCTTTCATCAAACTAGTCTTTCATCAGTCCATACACCTGTATCCAACTAACTAACTACAGGTAGGTCAAAGTACTTCCTCCTGTTTCATAAACATTAATGCAAGTAACTAATTCCTAATATTGTCTTGATCCCTTGTTTCCTTGTCCTTGTTTTTATTCCCTGTTTTCCTTATTTCCATGGGCAGCAATGGAGGGGGTCACATGGGGGCATGTACCCCCCCTTCCAGTGAAAGTGTATGCCCCTATGAGTGCTCCAGTCCCTGTGAATACTAAAACAAATGGTTAAAACTGTCAGATAAATACATCATGAAAGGGTGTGCATTAATATGTGAGTACACCACACAAGCACAGCCTGTTTACCATGCCTTTTGAATGCGATCTTGTCAGGAGATTAAATGAGGTGCATGTGTCCATTACATTTTAAGCAGATTGGAGAAGGAAGTAAGTGTCTTTATGAAATTAGTGGTTACTGCACTTGGAAGAGAGTTTGTGTGTGTTTGCCCTGGTTAGATAGGGTTCTGGTTAAGTGACTGTCTCAGAGTCACATAGATGGAGGTAGAATGAATCAAACCTTGTACCCCTGATGTAGATCATTAAAAGCTTAGAGCCTTAATCCTCCACATTAAGTCTCTATTTACTTTTTTTTTTGGTAAATCAGTAACTAGTGTTGCATAGTTCAGCTGTGGTGACCCCTAACTGGGAAAAGCCAAAAGAAGAAGAGGAAGTAACTAGTGTTGCATAGTTCTCATTGTTCGGAAAATGCATGTCCATGCCGGGCATGCCCTACAACCTACTCATAAGTTATACATTGCCAAGTTTTAAATCTCCATCAAACCCATTTAACTCTATTGAATATGTGAAAATGTGAACAACCATACTATATTAATATGTAAACAGTTGCAGAGATACAGCTGTAGTCTGTAGAAAAAAAAATTGGGTAAATTTCAAAAGCAAACATGCATAGTAGTAAATAATATCAACAAGCTTTGCAATAAGACAAAGTAAGAAGAGTCATTCCCAGAATCCACATCACAAAAATAAAAAAAAAGCTCAGAAGCCTAATAAATACACCAAAGCCAAGTCTGAGTGTAAAATAAGTTCTCAAACCAAAGGCAATCACAAGGCCTTTTTAGTTATGTTCGTAGTCTCCGAAGCACAGTGCAGCAATTTGCTGAGTTGATTGTGAATGATATTAACTAAAATGAGGCTGAAGATATAGCAAACTTACTGGCTGATAAATTCAGGTTTATCTTTACCCTTTTCTCCCCCTCTGTCTGTCCTGCAAGCTATATCTGAAACTAGCCTGCTTCCAGCTGTCACATATGACCAAGTCCTAAAAACACTATCAAAAGCTAAAAATACTCCATCTGTGAATCTAGATAGTATCCCTGGATGCATCTTAAATAGCATGAAGCGCAATATAGCCACCTCCTACAACACTGCCTCTGTCTGTCTGTGACTGACATAATCCCCGGGGTGAATTTCCTATCTCCCATCCAATCGTCAAAGTTCCTTTTTAAGAGGGCCAAAGAGGTGCTCTGCTTGACATGTATGGGCAGTCTATTCCAGAGTCTAGGGAGTCTCTGGGTCAGGAACGTATCCCTCCAGCATGTTTTGCTCATTGTAATGACAAGGTTTAGATCCCTGGAGCGTGTGGTTCTGAGGGATTGGGATTTCTTTAAGTGTAACATGTCCAACAGCTCTGGGTTTGACATGGCCTTGTATGTTAAGCAGATATTGCCTCTGAGTAGACGATATGCCACAGAGTATATCTGGAAGTTTTTTTTAGATGATCAGCATAGGACATTTGCTTTAGGCCTGTGATTCTTTTAGTGAGGTATTTCCGTGGCCTTTCCAGTTGTTGCAGATTTCTTGAGAGGTACATACCAAACGGGGTGTTGTATTCTATAATGGGTCTAATGCAGGATGAGTACAGTGGGACAATGACCTCCATTTTTCTGGATGAAAAGCCCTTAGTGATTAGATGTGCCACATATAAGGATTTCCTGACTGTTGTGGAGATGTGGTTATCGAAGGTGATACCACTGTCCACCTATGTCCCTAAGTCTTTTATCACACGTTCTGTGTTTAGTGTACTGCCACCTATGTGGTAATTCATGGGTACATGTTTTTTCCCAAAGGGGATAACTATACATTTCTTGGCATTGAGCTTGAGCCCATGCCTCTGGCACCAAGCATCTGTTTCTGTAAGGCCCTTTTGTATAATATCCATATCATTTGGGGATTCAATAATGGATCCCAGTTTGCAGTCATCTGTGAACTTTGTTAGCCAGAGTCTCTTAGTGTTGGCCTGTACTTCAGAGCAGTAGATGCCAAACAAGAGCGGTCCCAGGACTGAACTCTCAGGTACTCCACTTGTCACTTGTCTGGAGATGGATTTGAAGTTGGCTACTTTTACAGTGTGGGTTCTGTCAGTAAGCCAGTTGGCAACCCATCGAGTGGCATAGTTTAGGGGATGGTGGACAGTTGGGGGATGTGTTATTTAGTGAAGAGGTAACAGTCTTGATGAAAAGTGAGTTGAACTGGCTGGCAATGCCTTCAGAATGATTACTCAGAGATGGAATTGGTATAACGGACTGACCTGGGTAAAGGAGCTGAATGAGTGAGGGCCAGAATAATTTAGGGCTGAATCAATTATTTTGTAATAAAGTATTGCACTTAATTTTCCTTTACCTGAGCTTCAGTTATATTTTAGTGGGTGATCTTCAGTTTTGTTCTATTTATAGTTGTACCAAGTGCTGTCATTTGTTTCATTAATTGCTTGACTTGTCTCAGTAGCCATGGAGTTGGATTAAATGTTACCCTTCCAGTTCTTATGCAGGCCATTTTGTTTAGAATATTTAGAAAAAATGGTGCTGAAAATGTATATTTCTACATCAGTTTGGAAGGTATGTAAAGAACTCCAATTTCAGATTTTAGGTTGGGGATTAGAGTGTCTATTTGCAGGTTACATACAAGATTATATTAATACAATGGAACTTGTGGGGAATGATATGCTCTCTGATACCAAAAGTTTGGAGATAGACACTTAAGGTTTCAGGGAGTGAGCCTATGAAAGTAATGCTGCTTAGGGTGTTAAGTCAGGATCCAGTCTAATGTAGATGTTCTTTTACTGGTTTTATTATATCTAGTCAGTATGGAGACTAATTGAAGCCACAAAGATTGATGACATTGTGGGTGGATTCATTTATTAGGATTTGCCAATCACTGTTGAAATTATCTAGTATTATGGTTTTCTTAGGGATGAAAGCTGAAAGCTAAGAAAAAAGTTTGTTATCTGAATCAGTATTATTAACTGGGTGAACTTCAAAAATGCCTGACTTTACTATTTTGCACGTATTGATTTTTAATGAAGATATGAGAATCTCTTCAGTTTTGATTCTGTGGATTAATGGGATGAAGAGTTAAGCTAATATTGGTTTTATAAAGTATTACCACTCTCTCTCTCTGCCTGAACCCTTTTTTGTCTGATCTTTGACATTGTATCCATCTGGGAGAATCTCCTTGTCTTTCATTTCTTGTTTCAGCCATGTTTCTGTAACGATAATAACATCTGATTATTTATGTGCTATCTGTGGGTGGATTTCACCTAGATTTTTTTATTTGTTTAAAAATAAATAAATACTTAATCTAGATTGTTTTGAAAGCTTCTAAAGTTGACATTAATCAGAAGCAGGCCAAAGATTTTTGTTGGCTGTGGAGAAGTGCTAGGAGTACTACATTTTGCTGGAGTGGTAGAATTTAAGGGATGGAGTAGTGGACCTGGATTTGGACGAAAAATCTCCTCAAAAGTTAATATTCAGAGGATAGTGTAGGTATCTAAATGGCTACGCTTGATTAAATTTCAATTTAAGATGAGGTTTCCTTGATAAAGGATAAGTGGATAGTCAATGTGATTTATCTTACAAAGGTGAATAATAGCTAGAGTGAAGAGGTTTGCAGTTATGGAGATGTGGCAGGAGAAAGTGTTTAAAGAAATTATATTTGAGGAATGGTATAGCAGGCTATGATAAAAGATGTGGTTGTTGAAAGATGCTATGTCAACAAGCAGTGACAGACCTAGTAATAATGTTAATTGTGTTAGTATTAGAAGAGTTAAACTGCACTGAAAGAAAGGTAACGGGAGCAGATAACATAGGGTAGTAGCAGGAAATTATGGATGAAACCCTTTATGGGCTAGACCCAAGATTAGTAGGGTGCCAATAGAGAGATAAGAGAACTAGTAAGTTAATTGAAGAAGTTGTTGTGTGCAAGTAAAGTGAAAGTCAACTATGCCTATATGGATGGAGTGGTTTGTGTGCACAGAGATGGGTAGAGAGCAGTCATTATAAACATGATCATACAGTGGATGGCTGTGGAACACGGGGTAGGAAAAGAGAGTGGTGGACAGATCTCCCGGGACACTAGAAAGTCATCAATGCCTGTAACATAGTTTTCCACAAATTAGGAATCACTTACAACTTACCTGTTATGTTTTCAGTGTTAAACTATTTATATAAAATGGGGAGTGGTCTAATAATTGTTTTGAAACAACAAGGGTTGTTCTACAGAACAGACTAAGATTAGCAGAGAGAACAGCAGCGAAGGAATAATCAAAACACCAAGAGAAACAATGACCAGCCAGTTAGTCATGTGATCATTATTTTGCAAGACTGTGTGAGTCAGGGCTCAGCAGTATGATACTGCTCTTTCACTAATACTATAAGTAAACTGAAAATAACATCAAGAACAGCTTTCCACTAATAGCCTTATGTGAGTAATGCAGTGGACCTATATGAATTTACTAAGGTACACTCCACAGTCCCTGCTGTAAATGTACCTGTGTGGCTGGGTATATGTGAACTATATTCAGTCTTGTTTTTTTTATTTGAAAAGATGGTATTTAAGAGAAAAAAAAACAGATGCTGTATTAAGCTGTTACAGACAGAGAGTACAGAAAAAGTACTCAAGACAAAGAGACTATGTAAGACCTACATTATGCAGCCTAACTCAATATTCAAAACAAATAGGCATTTTCTTTTATCTACAAAACATTTGCCTTTTGTCGGCTACAATTTTGCAATGATATTGCTCACATAAACCTCCAACAATAATAGACAACATATACAAACTGTTGGGATCACTAGCTACAATAACTCAACAGTGACTAGCATTCAATATCTTGTACATTCCATGATGATTACTGCATGAAAACTATACTGTGTGTAAATCAGGGTAAAGCATTTTGATACACGCAGGTATTATATGCAGCATGCGAGTCATATCTTTCAACTGCCCAGATTTTTGCAAACTGTCCTGATTTTTGCCTCATATTGCTGGTCTGTTCCTCATAAAATCTGTGGTTTTCAGGAAAATCTCTGGAATGATCTGAGGATTGAAGTTTCAGACTTCATGTCTTTCAGAAAAATGTATGCTAGGACAAAATCTGTTATTCTATCAACTTTCTAAGTTTATAAGACCATTATTTAAAATCTGTCCCAATTTCTGGACCTTTGTCCCCATTATGTCAGTCTTTGTCAAGATTTCTTGCTCTGAAGTTGAGAGATATGATGGAGGCAAGTACATTTGATTGCAGATACTGACCTTTGATAAGATAAGATGATGATATCATCCCAGGCAGCATTCTGCATTGAGCTACTGACTATTTAGTCACATTTTTATAATGAATAAAAAAATTCTTAAAACATAAAAATATTAGTCAGTGGAATATGCTATGCTACTTTGTGTTTCACCTTTCAAGTTAAAAGAGCAGGAAATGGCAAAATAGAACAGAACATACTCCTTCTGTTCGACTCACTGTTTTTTTCTGAAATCCAGCACCAGTTGTATTTATTGAAGGGACCCATTAGTCTTGGTCCTGGTTAGAACTACAAATAATTTTGGAGCAGAATGTTATGTGCTTCTCAGGTTGTTGTTGCGTCTTTCGGCTTTTCCCGGTGAGGGGTCGCCACAGCGGAACTCCGATCTGCTAATGATTGGTAGTTGATTTTTATGTGCCGAGTTACCAGCCCTGACGCACAACCTTCAACGAAAGTACGCCCATTCACGCATGTCTCCAGGCAGAAGACGCTCTAGCTGAAAGTCGAACCGGACAGCGTCTTACTGTGAAGTGACAACGCTGCCACAGCACCACCACCGCAGTATGTGCTTCTCAGGTAATATTTAGAAAAAGACATTGAGAAGAGAAAATTTCAGGTACTGATCCATAGTATGAAAGAAGGGAAGCAGATATTACTTCAGTCACAGGCAAAAATACAAACTGCAGATAAGAGGCAAAGAAAAACTGAAAGCATTTTTATGAGCAACCCAGATCGTTGTAATGACTTTGTAGAGACGACAGCCTCTGCAACATTTCTTGAGATGTAGTTGGTCAAGGGCACGAGGTGTTTATAACCAGACTTTTGCAAGTGTGTAGCTGAGGAATCGGTGAAAATGTGTCTGCTGCATCTGTGATGTAGAATTTTCTTATCAATATGCATGTTCTAAATTTTATAGATTAGGATAAAACCAAAAATAAGGAGAGTTAATGGGATAATTGCTGTAAGATAGGTTTATTAATAATGATAAAATGAACACGAAGCATACCGTGTTAGGCTGCTAGCTATTTAGTCAAATTCACATAATGAATAAAATAAAATAAAAATCTTAAATCATAAAAACAAAGCCTCCACAACCTCCATGGTAAGAGGAGTCAACAACAAATGCTCTACGTTTACAGCATTTTGAAGATCTGTGTTAATAAAGGAAGCAGAGATCACTCAAAATTATTTTTATTTAGACATATTTTGGCAGCGTGTTTTCACAAAATTAGGATTCGAATAATGTGCAATGATGGACATTCATGATCTGGAGAAACATGTTAAGGAGGAAAGCAACTTAAGATTTGGTTGAACATTTCTCTGTGATGTAGACTTTTCCTACAGAAATAGGTGATCTAAATTATAAGAGCAGTTGACAGGATCATAACTGTAAAACAGGTTTATTTAGCTAGTTATTCAGTTTGGTAGCCAGGGTAGAGCACTGATCCAAATGGACCTATTTCAGTCTCACCTTGGACAAATATAAATGACAGTATAAAAGCAAGTTAACAAGACGTATTATGAATACAAACAAAATCTTCTGTGAAGTAGCAATGATTTAATAACAGTAATAATAATAAAGTACACAGTACAGCATACAGTAGGAAGATATGCTTACAGTAAGGAGGGAAAAAGATGAGAGTGAACTAATGAAGGGATAAAGTGCAAAGTGTAATCGATTGCAAAATTATGGTAAGGGCACAAAGAAATAAACTATATACAATATATACAACTTAGAAGAGATGTCACATATTAGTGCAGGAAAATAACGTGAGGAAGACAAAGGTG
Organism: Protopterus annectens; assembly: GCF_019279795.1. Lineage (NCBI taxonomy): Eukaryota > Metazoa > Chordata > Ceratodontiformes > Protopteridae > Protopterus > Protopterus annectens. The sequence continues at coordinate 1,125,598,135 of NC_056725.1, forward strand.
TCCAAATGGTGAAGGGAAGAGTGGGGGATTAAGTGATGTGTCCAGAGGGAAAGCATTTACACATTTTCTCAGACCTGAGGTGCTCTTTAAGCTGAGCACAAAATGATAGGTATGACATGAGGTCTTTAAGATTAGTAGGGAAGGATTTCCAGAATGCGGGGCCTATGATGGAGAGGGCATGGTTATTGCAAACAAATCTGGTTCTGAGACACTGAAGAAGTGTTCCAGAATGATTTAGACTTCCTATATTCTAACTGGGAGATTGTCTGATGAGGGCAGAGACAAAGGAAGGACAAGAGTGTTCTTTGAGTTGTTTGCAGATTTGGGATCCAGGAAGGAGTTTGGCATGATGTTGGATCAGTATCCAACTGGCTTTATTAAGTGTGTTACAAAGATGATAATTTCTAGGACAGAGTGTAAGGAGACAGCAAATAGAGTCGCTTATAATTTGGAGGAGTTTTTCTTGGATGCTGCTGCAGCCAGTGGAAGTCCATATTCAAGCTTGGCTAGTAGAATGCATTTGCCTATGGAATTTCTGGTTGGTGTGGAAAGAAAGAGGCACACTTTATAGGACCAAAATAGGAAGGAATTTATTGTTTTCCATGTTTCTCCTAAGTGAAGGTGAAAGTTCAGTGCAGGATCATACCACATACTAAGGTATTTAAAAGAAATGACTTGATCAATGTAGTTGTCAAGATGACCATGGATAAGAAGTAATTTGAGAGCTTTTCTGATGTTTACAGGAATTGCAAAATAGCATTGCTTTAGTTTTGGGAGTATTCAGTATTAGCTTTTTGTTATTAAACCATTAGATAAGAGAAAGGAATGTAGCTTGTAGTTGTTATATAGCTGTGGAGATCAAATTTGAAGGAAATAAGATGATATAATTAGCAGAAATAAGAAATAGAGGCATGGGAGATCATGTGGTAGATTATTAATGAAAAGGGATAAAAGAAGGAGAGCCATAATGGAACCCTGAGGGGCTCTTTTAAGGAGACGGGTATAAACAGAGAGGGTGTTCTGAAACTGAACAGAGAAGTGCCAATTGGAAAGATAATTTTTAAACCAGGGAACTGTATCTGGACTAATTCCAATTTTAGTTAGGTAATCTAACAGAATGTTATGGTCAACTAGACTGAAAGCTCTGGTGAGGTCAATAAAGATGGCTCCAGTGAGGAGGCATTTATCCATAGCTAGGAGGATGCTGTCAGTAAGTGTCTAGAGTGTTGCAGAAGTGCTCCTACCTGCCCAAAGGCTAGGATTTCACCAAGTATGGGAAGAATGGAGATGCAACAGATGACAGAGGTGTGAGATGGGTGCATTGTCTGGAGGAAGGGAGTTAATGGTTGTTTTCCAGATGTTGGGCATGATTTTTTTCAGTTAAGCAGAAATGTATCTATTTAGCTTGTCCATTAGGGTAGTGCACTGATCGTAATAAACCATTTGCAGGCACACACCAGGTGAAGAAATTCACCAAAAATAAAACAGAACAAATTCACAAAGAAAGTAATCACAGAAGGTACAAAATCCATATCTCTCAACTGTCCAGAATTTCACAGAATGTCCAGATTTTGCCTCATATGTTCAGTCTGTTCCTCATATAATGTGTGGCTTTCTGGAAAATCATTGAGGACTGAATCAATTAAATAATGACAAACATTTGAGTTTCAGATAACATATCCTTTAGAAAATGTGTGCTAACACAACACTTACTATTCTAGCAGTTTTCTAACCCCGGGATTCATGAAACTTGCGCCAGGCGCAGGCATAGCGTAGGCGGTATAACGCCAAATATGGCCGTCGAGCGATTCAGGTATGATCCAATTCCACGTGCACTACCGGCGTACGCCAGAACTGCGCAGCCCCCAGCTTAGGTATGCTAATCACCCCATGTGCAGTGTCGCACCATGCAAATGAAGGCATATAGTGATTCATGAAGTGGTGCAGGCATAGCGTAAGCCCACGGAAATATAAACCAAAAAACATGGTTTACATTTCCCCAAACAGAACATCGGAGCTATGGAAGAGGGCCAGACCCAGGTATCACAACGTTAACATATGCCAATGGTGAAATACACAGCCAATGGCATAAGAAAAGATGCACAACATGTATATAACAACATTTAATGTCATGTCCACAGTAACGCACAGCACAACCGCAGGGCATGTGTGCGGAAGCTGTAACATAAAGAAATAATATAAAAATGTCATAAAATCGCAACATAATAGAAATCAGGTTTACAGCATAATACACAATGGTAGGCATGGAACACCACAACCAAGGTGCAAGGGTTGCTAAGGGCCTGTGATAGTGTTCGGCACGGTAACTATGAATTAGTAGTCAATGCCATGCAAATGAGGCAGATAATACTGAATCGCAAATGTCCCGCCGGATGAAGGTTGTACTATACGGCGCAGCGGTATAACACCGAGGAGTGGCTCAGAGGAGATACATGACATCAGCAGAGGGGTGTGCCACAGTAGCAGTAAGCACATTGGAGCAATGCAAATCTGGCCTGTCCATTGCTAAGCAAAGCTGCAGGACAGGGGTGGGGAGGAAGGTATAGAATCATTTAGCTGAGAGCACACATGGTGCCCAAAAGCGCATGTGTACGGGGATGAAAACATGCCTGAAACCCAGTAATCGGATGCACACGCCGCAAACAATAGCACAAACAGGAAGGTCAGGGGAAGAAAAGAAGGAAATGTGGAAGTAGGGTAATTGGAGTACTAATGAGCAATCAACACCAATCAACCCACGAAGGCCAATCGACAGCAGCTGACAAGTCTGCTTGCAGAAACCTGCAAAACAGGATAGGGGAGGCATTGGAATGCAAAGAAAGGAGGGGAGGTATTGGATTGCAAAGATAGGAGACCTGACACAGCAGAGCAAAGCAAACCGACAGCAGACTGGCAGTAGCACACATAATGCAAGATACGCCAGGTCCAGGAAAGTACAAATGAAAGTAGGCTGCAGGATGCACGCCAGAAAATGGTAGGTGCAACATGCAGAAATGTAAAGGGAAGGTCAAGAGGTAATCCACAGCAGGCAAATGTAATGCAACACCAAAGGCACCACAATAGTAGTTCCAGCAGTAAAACACATAAGATACCCTCTAGCTATGATCATACATACACACCCTATGACATCATCGGTGTTCACAGCACAATAGTATAAAGTGTGAAAGCACCCAACACACACCTGTGTATTCCCAAACACTGCACCATAGGTGTAAACACATGGGGAACTTTTAAAATGTACATGTTGGGAGCTGCCATAGCTGTGATTCATCAGCATGTGTTAGAGACTGACAGTGTTGTGGAGGATGATGCCGACAGCCACCGCAGGCCTCGAAGGAGAAGGAGAGTGTTCAGACCAAGGTTAACCTACCAGGGGCTACATGACCTGGAGATAGTAGAGCATTACAGGGTGGACAGGGACATCTTACAGCAAATAGTGGAGCTGTGCCAGCCACGCCTGAGAACCAGAAACAACAGAGGGGAACCTATCCCAGTGGACACGAAGGTATGTGTAAGCCTGCGAATACTGGCCACAGGTACCTTTCAAAGGCCAACTGGAGATATAATGGGTATCTCACAGGCATCAGCATCCAGGGTACTACACCAGTTCCTGGATGCCATATTACCACATGCCAATGAGCAAATATACTTCCCCCAAACTCAGGAGGAGTTGGCCAGCAATATGCACCACTTCCACCGTGTGGCACACTACCCGGAGGTACTGGGTGCGATAGACTGCACGCACATACAAATCAAGTCACCACCCAGTGAGCATGGTAGGCGCTACATAAACCGCAAGGGATTCCACTCCATCAACTGCCAGGTCGTGTGCAATGCCCAGGGCATTGTCATGGATGTGTGTGCTGGCAGGCCTGGAAGCTACCATGACTCCCATATCTGGCATGCCTCGCAGCTGTATCAGGTATTTGTCAGGGGGGACATCCCACATGGCCATCTTGTGGGGGATGCTGGCTATGCACTGGAGCCGTGGATTATGACTCCCATCAGAAATGCACACACACCCATGCAAGAACGCCATAATGAGGCACACGCACAAACCAGAATCATCATAGAGCGTGTGTTCGGGATGCTGAAATCATGGTTCCGGTGCTTGGATACATCTGGTGGAGCCTTGCAGTACTCTCCAGGCACGTGTGCCCACATCGTCATAGTATGTGCCATGCTACATAATATGATCCTGCAGAAGCAGCTGCAGCAGGGACAAAATGGTGAAGGCCCTCATAGCCCACCGCAATTGCCAAGGCCAGTACAGGCACAGAGGGATACAGACCATGAACACACTGTGCCAGCCCCAGTAGGCAGACAGAGGCGTGCACAATATGCCTACGCCTTGGCAAAGAGGGAACATATAGCACATACTCTGACAGTGTAGGCCCCTACGGACTGTCACCTCTCCACCTGCACACACAGTAAAATGGATGGCACACAAACATGACCACATGTACATTGTAATGTATAGGTGGACCAATGTGTGACTCCTACATAGGCAGCCCTCAAACATTGTAAACACAACAGCTAGTGGAACACGGAATGCCATCACCTGAACAGTACATGAGCCTTACAGCATATGGTGGTGCTGTGTGCCTGTCACGTTCCCCACCAGATATATATATATATATATATATATATATATATATATATATATATATATATATATATATATATATATGTACACATATGCATATATATAATACAGATAGAAAGGGCAATAGAGTGATATATGGTGATATAGATGGATTCAGCGATATCTGCAAATATAATAGATAGTTCAATGACATTCATAACACCTTGGAGGTACAAATAAATAGGATACCACCAACCATGGAATGTGTAACATACCGACATGCGTAACCACGAGGCTGAAAGACTGATAGAGCACAGTACCGGAACAGTACAGCCGTGAGTAATAGTATGATGATATGAAGGGACATTTAGTCACTGCTGCCGGTGTTGCGGTCCACATAGGTACTGTGTTCAACTGTGTTTGTGAGTGCCGTAGTCTGTGTAAGTGTGCATTGAGGGTGCCGTGTGCATCTCCGTGTGACTGTAATGTGTGTGTGTGTCCGCAACATGTGTTTGTTAGCGCCAAGTCAGAGGCAGATCAGTACGGTAGGTGTGGGTATAGCTAGCCATAGGCATACGGTTACTACCTGTCCCACAGTAGGAGGGACAGCCCCACCCTGGGCAGGTGTGTCCTGACATAAAATAGTACAAAGGGCAAATGTCCGAGATGGTAGGACATAAATATGTCCCATATATAATGTAATAGTTGCATTTAATAGTTATGCCTGTATGTAAGAAACGTAAATGTTACATGCAATATGATAAGTAGCCAAAGTCACACAACAATAGGTATGTATTGAGGATAAAAGTATGTGCTAACCTGTGTACTGACCATAGCTACATGTTGGCCGTAAACACCGCTGTGTGTCCCGCAAGTGTCCAACAATGACCATATGAAAAGGTGGCAACCCATGGCAAACAGGCTCTTTTACCAACACAACCACAATGACTGCAAATATCTGGGACAGAAATACAAGGGATAGCTGTCACTTACACATATCCCGTGATATATCGCTGCAATTACGGAGGTATACAAGTAGCAAGCTCACCTGCAGATGATATAGAAACCAATTAACAATGGCCCAATGTACAATCCCGTAACATAAGTCTACTAACTGTTAGCTCTCTAATTAGGGACGGAGCCCACACACATATATATGGATTATGTAGAAATGCAAGGCCCACAAACCTGTATATGCTACGTACACCCACCGACATCCCCCACACTAGAAACTAAAGCAATACAGACTGTAATAGCAGCACAAACATCCAGTCAGTCAATTACATCTGCAGAACCCTCAACATACCGTGTGAGAGACACAATTAAAGGCGTCATGCAAAATTGCAGGCGTTGTATAATGGAATAAACAGCCATGTTACAGATTTCGTTTGCAATACTCCATTATCAGACGTTGGGATGACAGGTACACCCACATGTTGAACCAAATACTCCACCTGTCACACACAATCCACGGGGGACATGAATCCAAAGTATACTTGTCTCCATGCATAGCAGTTGCAATTACACATAACAAAACACAATACAGACCGTCTCCCCGAAGGTAGGGCAAATAGGCAATGCCCAAGTGGAGAATTCAATTATACCCCACTGTTGCCGCGTAATTGGTGAATGGAGTAGCTGCACAGCTGATATGCAAGTAATTAGTCACTCAGGAACACCAATTGGCGGGATGAATCCACATGTTACAGGTATCAACGTATATAAGGATGACTTTCCAGACATTCAAACCGTATGCTCATACCGAATAACAGTTGAAACACTGTGAGAGAGATAGAAACGAAATGCCGTAACGATAACAAGGTATGTAGAATGCCCGATATGTAAGGTTATGTATAGCATGATCTTTATTAATTAGTTTTACTGTATGTATAGCCTGGTTTGCATTAATTAAACGTGTCAGCAATGCATAAAGTGGGGAAAGGTATTTATGTAGTGATGTCTTGCTGAGCATACTAACGCTTGTAGAAACTGTGTGTCCAGCAGTGGGACACAAGGTACACAGCACAGATACTACAAGGGATGCTACAGGAGGGTGTTAAACAGAACAATTACATACAACCCGTCGTCAGTGGTAGGGTATGTCCAACAAGGATGTGCCATAGCAGGGGATAGTATATGTTGATATACTGTCACAGCACGCATGTGTATGGGCATATAACGTTAATGACATATCTAAGGCGGTCCCGCTGTGCAAGTATGCTTTGCATTATGGGATACTATGTGAAATATGTGTAATGTATAGTATTATAGGTCGATATGGCAGATATTCTACACAGCTTAACAGGCATATCATGCATACCACAGGTATTGTCTATTGGCATGTACAATAACAGGATACATATGGCTTGTAGGCATGGGACATTGTAATAGCATGATAGCTAATCTAAATGGAAGGGCTACCAAGTAACCATGCACAAAGGACATGTAATAGCTTCACAGGTGCATAGTGGGGTACTATGCAGTCTGGCAAGTCCATGTGTAAGCACAACTACAGTGTTCACACTAGTGGCACCTCTCTAGGGTAGTGTCCTGTGAACAGCAGAGCCATGTGTCACCTGCACCTCTGCACAGTACAGCCACTGCAGTGATCCCAGGCCTACATGTGTCTCCCAACCACCAAGGGAGGTATCACATGAACAGTGCTACTGAGTGTCCCTGCATGATGTACATAGGACTTATGTTCCAAAGCATGGTGAGTGTCCTGTTTGGGAATGTAACCCACAAGCACATCCTACTCATTGTGGGGTGTGTGCACATATCCATGAGCATGTTGCTCACAGTGGCCTCTGCTTATGTCGCGTATGAGGAGTATATCCATTAATAATGTTGTGGACATGGGCCCTGTCTGATCAGCAGAGGTCACCCCTGAGTATGTAGTATGCAAATGTGTACAGATGTGGTGTCCGTAGTGCAGCTGTGTACTTAAACTGTCTGAGCTCAGTAAATGTCATGGCGTGTTAATGTTGTGGTATGTAAAGCTGTAGCTGTTGTGTAAGGTACACCATAAATGGGGTGGTATACCCTTGAATGTGTGTAGATGTCTTGAGTTCAGAGGTACAATGGGTGCCTATGTACCAGCTACACACCCAGTACAGATAGGTGTGGCCACGTAGAAGGATATCCACGCCACAGTGGCAATACGTTAACCACAGGAGTGGGTGCGACATATGTGTGTACTGCAAACATGTACAATGTGATATGTATGTAGGGGACTACCATCCATGTGATAGTCAGTGGGTGAATGGTGTAATGCAAAGGTGATGTTCATGCACCTTGTATCATGCAGCTTGATGCCATGATAGTCATATCATGTATCTGTCACAGCGACACCCGTATGGATGGAGTCAGTATCAGCTGGTGGAGCAGTCATGGCACTTTGCATGCAGGGGTTTTAAAGCTAGGCAGGGAAAGTCCCCTGTGCTAGCCTGTACCGCAGGGAAGCATATACTGAACATGAGGGGCCCTATGACTGAGGACTGTGGTATGCCAAATGTACCTGACATGTAGTAGGTAGTATGGTATGCTGGCCTCACTGTGTGTGTCCTGTCCATGAGCCACATTGCATAACATCCTGAAACATAGGGTACGATGTGCAGGTGGATGTGTATGTTGTCAATACCAGAATGGAGAATGGTGCTGAAAGGCAATGAGAGGACAATGTAGGATGTGTGGACTCCCGTACCATCAGCAACTGCCCTGGTAACTGTATGAAAGGAGTCCATCATGTGTAGGGGCCATGCTCTGGCCCTAACAAGCCCAACCCGGGTGGCAGCAAAGGATGGGAGACCAACAATGTCTCTGTGAATGACGTCCTTGATGATGTGCCCCATAGCCATGCAGAACAGTCCAGTCAGGTGTGTAGGACTATAGTCCCACTCGTGCATTGTGGTGCCACCTGTGTGTAGTGTGATAAATGCTGCTGTGTCCCATTCAGGGGCTACAATGTCTGAAACAAGGCTATTACTGAATATGGTGGCCTAGTGGGGAGACATGTCATTCAGAGGTTCATGGACATCACAACCTGGGATGTTGGAAGGTGACATGGGGCCAGTGTCCCAGGACATATAGAGTGCAGGTCAGTACTGTGTAGGTGTGACCACAGGGACACCACAATGTTCCTGTATGGATTGTGGCCCTGTAGTGAGTGAGAGGGTGTAATGTTAGCATTGAATCCATCCTCCAGCATGTTGCCAACATCACCTGGGTCTGTAATGTTCCTGAGTGACTGTTGTATGTGACAGCAGATGTGGGTGTTGCCATTGACTACTGACATACCACCATAATGCCTGGTGGTGCACCCCGGAATGTGTCACAGTCATGTTTATGTACCTAGTCTCGGAGTATGTGATGAGGGACCCTGTGGCCCTACCACAGCTGACCAGTGAGCCACCTCACCCATGGGAATGTACACCACTGTGCAACAGCCTACACCTGTTGTTGTACATCATATGTCCATGAAACATGACCACCAGAGTGGTGTCTGTTATCTGGTGTGTACCATCATGGCTCTGTGTGGAATAGCATGATCCATGCAGTTGTGTACATGCTAATGAAGTGCACTGGGGTATGTATCAGCATTTGTATGTGCATTGTCCATCTGCACGGGTGTCATGACGTTAACAACCGCTGTCAGCAGACGTCTGTAGTAGGTGTTGTAGCACTCATGTACTGTGTATGCTGTGATGGGTGTGGCTGATTAGCATATGTTCGGAATCCAACAATGAGGGGATAACCCCAGGTGTGTAACACCAGTCACATGGTGGTAGTGTTCATGTCAAGGTTAATGTAGGTCTTGGAGGTCGTGTGTATGGGTTGATCCAGCAGAGCGGAGGTTACGACTCATGGATGTGTTGGTACATGAGTGGCTATCCCAGTTAAGTGTGGGGTAGTGTCAGTCACACATCAGTAGTAGCTGTCTGAGGCCCACTGTCCAATATACCAACAAATAAGGTATGTTAACCGTGGGGTATGATGTTGACTCTGTAGCTTGTTATAATGTGTATAGCAGTCCCGGACACAGTTAGTTGCACGTGGAGCACCTCTGATGCATTGTGCTAAGTAACTAGCCAGGATGTGTGCACAACATAGTGGGATATGGGAACCCCTCAGCTGTGGGTGTGCTGGTCCAGGTATGTGCCTAAAAGGTATGGTCCGTCTATAGCCTGTCATTGCAGGTGTGCTCTGCAGAGCCTAGAGGCAGGTCCCAGTCACTGCAGAGATGTTTGAGTGGTGCATTATAAGGTGTGCCTTGCCTGTGTGCATCACAGAGGAAGATGTAAGCATTGTGTCACATGACCCCATATCGTGCTTGCCAGTTCCCGTTCTGCCGGTGACAGTTATTGGAAATTGTGCAAGACAGGCAGTATAGAAGCAGCAAGAGCCTTACATGTGAGCTGTACTCCCAGGGCTGACAGGTGCAAGTCATCTGTGCCACAACATTGTGTTTGACCAGGTCAGTCAAAGCGGACAGATACCAGATGCCTGTGGAATGACAATAGGAGCATAGGCAACTGTTGAAGTGACACAGTCGGTCATTGTACAGTGGTATCGTGTCCGGACGAATGCAAAATGCTCCCCAGGGCTTGGCCCACACCCTCAGGGCTATAAGACTGGTGAGCTATTGCATGTCCCTGCACACATAGTCTGTGAAGTGGCATCACAGGACAGTCACACTAACATGGAGAATGACATTCACATCGTACCTGGTGAGGTGTGGCATGGGTGCATAGGTTATGCTGCAGAAGCAGTTACCCAACAGCAAGATGTAAGCGACTATCGCCTTGTGTAGCCTGCTGTGTGGAACTGCAGTGTGACTCCCTACAGAGTCACCTATGACTGGTGTGTTTTGAATGTTATAACTCCCTATTGGCTGTATGTGATGGGCACACATGAGTCTGTGGGCTATAAGCTGGTGATGTCCAGTG